>NC_142873.1:146997500-147285000 GCF_051225735.1 Oryctolagus cuniculus | reverse complement strand
GAGCTGTAAGAGATTTGAACATTCAGTTTTTTTCTTTTAAAGATTTATTGTATTTGAAAGTCAGAATTAGACCTTTCGTCCACTGGTTCACTTCCCAGATGGCTGCAACAGCAGGGGCTGGGCCAGGCCAAAGCCAGGAGCCAGGAGCTTCCTCTGGGTCTCCTGTGTGGGTGCAGGAACCCTGGCACTTGGGCCATCTTCTGCTGCTTTCCCAGGCACATTAGCAGCGAGCTGGATCAAAAGTAGAGGATCTGGGACTCAAGCTGATGCCCATATATGGGATGCTGGCACAACCCGCTGTGCTGCAGGACTAGCCCCACCACCCGTCCCCCACCCAGACTCTAGTCATTTGGTAGATTTTTTTTTTAATTAATGTAAGTATATCCAGCTAAAGAGAAGTTTGAACTTAAATAACAGTGCAAAAGGTGCAAGGTATTTCTTAATTTGTAAACAAAGGACTGTAATGCCAGTCTTAAAGCTGTACCTATGGTGTGGTTGAAGAAAACACACTTGTTCAAAAGCAGAGACTAATGAAATAGTAATGGTGCCCTGGTGTTATTAGATGTGGAAAAGTCTTCGGTTTGTGTGTTGCCAAATGTTGATTTATGTCTATTTGAAAACCTGATCTTTGCAGATTGAGCAAGAAAAATTGGCATCTATGAAAAAGCAAGATGAAGACAAAGATAAGAGGGATAAGGAAGAAAAAGAAAGCAGCAGAGAAAAAAGGGAACGGTCTCGAAGCCCGAGAAGGTAACAGCCTAGAGATGCATGTTCGTGTTTTCAAGTCTCTGTAGACGCTTCATAGTTAAAGGGGCATCTGCCTAACAGCACTCACTGTTCAGGGAATGTCTTCCATCGTACAGTTTTCATGGTGAGCTGTGGCTTGCCTCTGGACTAAAGAAATCTTTTGTTTGAGACAGATCATTTGACCGTTAAGATTGTCTCTAAAATCTCATTGCATTATCCGGCTGTTAATTCCTGAATCAAACGCTAGACTTTCCTTCCATGTTGCGTTAGTGTGCTACAGCACTTACTTAATGTACTCCAGCTCATTCTGTTTCCTTGCCATTTCCTTTAATTAGAGCCTGTACTTGTAAGCCATTCACGTAATACTTACCTGCTTCCCTGTTCTGCTTTCCTTAGATGGTTGTACTGAACCCAAACTTCAGATCATTTATTTGTTTTCTTCTTCCTTCCAATGAGACTATTGTTAGGTTCACATTTTAAAATCCACGACTCAGCCTCTACTATATTTGTGGTAAAAGGTGAGAATTCCGTTAGGCTTTTCATTTTTAGGGCTCTGCTTATTTCTTGCCTAAATCTCTGCTGGAATTCGTAAAGGGAAAAGGTAATTTCTTTGTCCCTTTCGTTTAAATTTGATACTAAAACTTATTATGGAAACCATACTTCTAGATTAAAGCACAAATCATCATAGAGGATAACTGATGTGTTGTTTTCCACCATGTGAATAAGAAAAAAATGTTGAAGTTAGAGTAGTGTTGAAAAGGAAGAAGAGCCTCTTCTTCCAGAAATAGAGCTGTTTCATGCGAGTTTGATATTTTCTTCTCTGAGGAACAGTTCTTTGATAGGAATGGTCATTTTTCTGGCAACTGACTTTCTTTCTGATAAAGTGTGATCTGTCTGCATCTAAAAGCTTTGGTTTGTTGGGACTGTTATTGTTAAGAGAATAGTACTGTTTTAATTATCATACCTGTTTTTCTCCGAAAAGTTCATTGTCCAATGATCCCTGAGTGTGGTTAAGAACAGGGTATGGAGTCCCAAGTCAGTGCTTTCCTCTCTCAGAACTGCATAACTTGTGAATGCTGTCTTTATTTGCTTGCTTTTCTGGTTTTCTCTTGGCCTTTTCCCCCAAGTACATGCTACAGGGCGTCTTCTGTAGGGGACCCCTTCAGATAGAAATAGCAGTGCCGTAACTCCCCTTGCCCCCCCCCCGCCCCCCCCAGTTATTCAAAAACCTGAAAAGATTGCTTTCGTCCTAGACGCAAATCCAGATCTCCTTCCCCTAGAAGACGGTCTTCCCCTGTCAGGAGAGAGAGAAAGCGCAGTCATTCTCGATCTCCCCGCCACAGAACCAAGAGCCGGAGTCCTTCCCCCGCGCCAGAAAAGAAGGAAAGAACTCCTGAGCTCCCAGAACCTTCAGTGAAGGTCAAAGAACCCTCAGTGCAGGAGGCGACTTCGACTAGGCAAGTGCATAAAGCTCGCGCCATCTCAGAATTTAAGATTTTACACTTTTTTTTTTTTTTTTTCCAAAATTAGCTTATGGAAAAAGAGATTGAAGAATGTCCCCCCAAAGATAACCACTACTATATATGTTTATTGTACTGTTTGACGTATTATATGTACTGTAGCTTGATTTTTTTTTTCTCAATATCTGAGGAAAACTTTGCACTTTAAAAAATAACGTACCTCGGGACTGGTGTTGCCCAGCAGGCTAAGCTGCCACTGGCCAGGTCCTTGCTGATGCATCTAGGGAAGCAGTGGAAAAATTCCCCAAGTACTTAGGTCCTTGCCATCCACATGAGAGACCAGGATTCATCCTGCCCCAGTCCCTCCCCATGGGGAGTGAACAGTGAGTGGAAGGTCTCTGTCTCTGTCTCTCCCTTTCTCTGCCACTCTGCCTTTCAAATAAATCATTAAAAATTATGTGTGTGTTTAGAATTACCAGGTAGTTACTGGATTTCACTGATAATGTATGTATCTTTTGGAGCTAGAGCAGAGGTTGGGAACATCTGGCTCACAGACCTTACACGGTCCTGCCAGAGCAACTGCAGGCAGAACTCCACATTCAGTAAATCTATAGCAGGCTAATTTTGTCTTTTAAAGACATTTATTTACTTGAGAGAATTCCACAAACAGAAGACAGAGGGAAAGGGCTTCTATCCACTGGTTCACTCCCCAAATGGCTGCAACAGTCAGAGCTGCGCCGATCCAAAGCCAGGAGCCAGGAGCTTCTTCTGGGTCTCCCATGCGGGTGCAGGGGCCAAAGACTTGGGCCATCTTCTATTGCTTCTGCAGGCCGTAGCAGAGAGCTGGATTGAAGGGGAGCAGCCGGGATTGAACCGGTGCCATATAGGATGCAGGTAGCGGCTTTACCCAATATGCTACAGCGCCAGTCCCCAGGCTAATTTTTAAGTTGATAATTTTTGTATGGGCCATAAATTATAAATATTCAAATGGCCCTTGCCAAAATAAAAGGTTCCCCACTTCTGAACCGGAATGGTGTTTGCATAGAGTTTAAGAAGTTTATATAAGCAAAAAACTGTATTACATCTATGGATTATGGCTAGGAGTCTGAGTAGAATAATAATAATTTTTTGTTTCTCCAGTGACATCCTGAAAGTTCCCAAGCCTGAACCTGTACCAGAACCTAAAGAACCTTCTCCAGAAAAAAATTCCAAAAAGGAAAAGGAGAAGACCAGAGCACGATCTCGGTCACGTTCCAAATCAAGGTCACGGACGCGGTCTCGCTCTCCTTCTCACACTCGACCTAGACGGCGCCATAGATCCCGATCAAGGTTAGTTGTGGCTTCAAGATCAGCATAGATCTTAGATTTTGTCTGTTACTCTGTCAGGTGGAATCAGATAATTTCAAAACAGTAGACAACATTTAATACAAATGTTCTTTGGATTTATGTCGAATTTGAATACACTTCCTATGTACCATAAAAATCTACATGAATAGAAAACTGTGACCTTTAAATTTTTTAAATGATGGCTATTTAAGAAAACTTGGAATTCGGGCTCCTGAGTTACTGAGATCATACTTGTGTGGCAGATCATACTCTCCTAGAAGACGGCCAAGCCCGAGGAGGCGCCCATCCCCTCGGAGAAGAACTCCTCCAAGACGAATGCCTCCTCCGCCACGGCACAGGAGGAGCAGATCTCCAGTGCGAAGGTGAGATGTTTCTTTTTTGTACTTTGTTTCAAAGTATCCTGTATTGATTCCTTGTGCAAGAGTAATTTCAAGATAAAGTTGATATTAGTGTCCCCCAGGAGGAATTCAACTATATTAGATAATGTCTTCTGAAGAGCCAGTTTCATTTAAAGTATAATGCTACTGTTTGTGCTATGAAAAGTGTCTATTCCAGTGTTGGAAAAATTAAAGAAAAAAAAAAATCACCATCTTCCTGTTAAGTTTTACCATTTAAGACATCACCATGAAATCCTGCCAAGCGAGGGAATTTGCTATCTTTCCTTCGGCGTTAACATGCCACTGACTTCTAAAATGTAGATTACAAAGTTAGTGAGCTACTTTTACAAGCATCAAAGTAATCTATTTGCTATTGCACTTTTTTTTTTTAAAGGTTTTTTTTCTGCATTGTAGAAGTAATGAGGCTTATAAGTAGTTCTAACATAAACAATAAATTCAAAGTTTCTAAAATCCTATTTCATGCCATTATTAATACTTTGCTTTATGGTTATTTTTGAGGAGATCAGGCATAAATCGAACCCTACCAGTACCAGTGGGTCATTTTTTTCCCCCTTAAATCATTCTAGAATGAGCATAAGGTAAAATGTTAATCTTGAATATATCACTTAACAAGATTATGGCTAGATCTGCACAAAGTTGAGGCCTGATGCGTTGGCAGCAGAGTTTTGTGCTATCTTAATAATATTCACCTGTTTTTGGAAGGACTATGGTGATTAACCTTTGGATTATTCCTTGGATGGGATTTTTGTGTTTGAGTCTTTTTGTGTTTTTTTTTCAGAGCCAAATCAACTTGGAAATAATTATTGAATAGGGAAAATATCAGATCTCCAGAAAGTTTAATTTCTATAGTCATGTTTTCAGAGTCTAACACTTTTTTAAAAGTACAGTTCTTTTGGGACAAGGGCTTATCAAAGTCTATCAAACTATTACCACTATTAAAAGTTACAGGATTAGTGTTACTACTGATAGAGGAGGCCCGGAATGTAAACGGTCAGGTCAGTTGCAGGCATTGCCCTTTTCCAAAACTGATTATTTCTCCTTAGGAAAGTAATGCTGGTGCCCATGTAGTACAAGACTAGTGGAAACAGCTATTTCTTGTATTGGAGTTTTGCAAACAGCATGTTTTAGTTGTGCTTACTAAGCCATATAGTGGTCAGAGTATTTTGCAGATTGTGTAAGATTCCCTTTCAGCCAGTTTTTATCTCACACTTAAGGTAGGGTTTCTTTTTTTCAGGTTCTCAGGAACTCTTCTGCCAAAGGTGAATTCTGCAGGTACACATAACTGCAACAGAACTTACCACCAATTTTGCCGCAGAATTCGAGAGGCCCCTGCTTCTAAGTTTATGTAGCTAAATGAATTCCTAAGTCTTGCACATATTTTTTTTAATGCAACCTAAAAGTTGCTTGACTTTGTGTTATTACATGGAAAAATATTTTTCCGCCCAAATTTTGTATGCAAACTCCAAAAAACCAATATAATTCCTAAGGAAGAAAGAGATTGGTTCATTATTGTATTTCAGCACTCAATTTTACAAATTTTGTTACTGGAAAGAAACAAACATTTATGTAGTCTCAGAACTAGCTGTTTCCTGTCCTAGGTTTTAGTTTTGTTTCCCTTTTTTTCTTTTTTTTGGGGGGGCTCACTATGTACTTAGCTACATAAACTCAAAAGTTGGATAAAAATAGTTTTGTTTTTATGTAAATTGTACATACCTGTGAAGTTTTTTGGTGTTTTAGGTAAATATGGGGGTCAGTAAATACAAATATTTTGTTCTGCAGAAGACGACGTTCATCAGCATCCTTGTCTGGAAGTAGCTCATCATCCTCTTCATCTCGTTCCCGGTCGCCGCCAAAGAAACCTCCTAAGAGGACATCCAGTCCCCCTCGAAAAACTCGCAGGCTATCTCCTTCCGCGAGTCCTCCAAGGCGAAGGCACAGGCCATCCCCTCCAGCAACTCCACCACCAAAAACTCGCCATTCCCCAACACCCCAGCAGTCAAACCGTACTAGAAAAAGCCGTGTTTCTGTGTCTCCAGGGAGAACTTCAGGTAAAGGTAAAAATCTGTCACATAAAAGCATCATGTTGGGTTTGTCTGCTCAGCCTCAGAGGTAACTGGATGATACCTGTATGTGGCTGATGTTCTTTGTAAATGTGCTACGAGGCTTGCCTTTTCTTTCCTGCTTTATATTCTTGGGGTGGAATTTACCTGTACAAGCATTGAGCAGGTGAACACATTGCCTGCCGTGGGCTGTTTGAGTTAGGGTAACTTATTGAAGTTTGTGTTTTTGTGAGAAGTTTGCATTTTGTGACTACGAGGCCAGCTAACTATTTTTCCCCCTGAAGATTTTTTTTCTCCTATTTGAGGACTGCATAATTCTCTTTTTATTCTTTCTTGGCCACATTGTGTCCCCAAAGAGAGGACATGGTGTCCTCTTAAAAGCTGGTTTGTGTTTTAATTCAGGTTTTAGGCAGGGTTCTTCCGAGTCTTGTCCTTGCTTTACCCTACAGATTGATTTTTGAGGAATTTATGATCTGTGATCCTGCCAGGCAAGTAGACTGCTTTGTTAGTCTGAGTGAAACTTGTAGGCTTTGGGGTTTGGTCTTTTAGTGTGAGGTACATGTGGAGAAAAGCTGTAGGATCTGTTTACATAAAGCGTTGGCTCTGAGGGCTGGAGTAATGCAGACACCCTGAAGGGTGACTAGGAGGAAAGCTGGAGAGAATGTCAGAAGCTGGTGGAGCTACTGAATTTTAAGGCACAGTGGTTGCAGGACTTGGGCCTTCTTCCACTGCTTTCCCAGGCCACAGCAGAGAGCTGGATTGGAAGTGGAGCAGCCGGAATTAAAACCAGCACCCATATGAGATGCTGGCACTGCAGCATAGACTGGCTTTACCCAGTATACCACAGCGCCAGCCCCTTCACTGTATTTAAGTGTTTTTAATCTTTAATGTGTGGAGTATTTTCTCTGACTTTTATCATTTAGGCTGATTTGGTGATGCATAGTTAAGTAAGATGTCAGTTTTCTGTTGACTCTTGACAGCTGGATACGACTAGAGAAATCTTTAACTCTTAGGTTCTAACTTAATTTACATATGGTAGGGGCACCTCAGGTCAGTGTTTTTATAACTTTCTATGCTGTGTTACTTTTTGTTCAAGATTGGGGGAGATTTCAGTCCATCCATGGTTTCCAGTCACTGTCCAGACCTGATTCCTGTTGCTCTAACATGTTCTATCTTTTCCTGTGAAATTTGCACTTGGGAATATTTCTTTTCCTTTATCGAAAGCTCTTCAGGGAAAAAATATAAATAGTCCCCTTGTTATGTGGCAAAAACAAGTTACGAGTTTTCTTTTTCATCATATAGCTGAAGAGTTACAAAAGTACCTGCGCATAAGGACTGGGTCCTTGTTAAAAGAAGCATGAGGATGACTGTTGAGAACCTTTAAAAATGTCTGCACTGGTGCTGTCCTCTTAATGTCTTGGTATTTGCTTTTTGCAAACAAGACATAGTGGATATGTACATAAACAAAAAAATCGTGGGGTTTTCCTGTCCAAACAAAGCCCAGCGAAGATGCGCTGTGTGGTGAACACTCGTCAGAGGCTGCCTTCTATGCCCTGAAGCTGAATACTAGTCTGAGATATTTAGTAAAAACCGCCCACGGTGTGCTAAAATGATCCTGACCTGCTGATGAAATTTCCGAGCTACAAAAGACCTTAGTGATCGGCATTAAGAAACAGGTTCTTGGGTTAAACCTAACGACCCAGAAGTAGTAGAATGTAATGTTTCTCATTCATAATTAAATGTGTACTTGGCCCAATTTTCTTGCCCACAATGCCTCTGATTGCTGAAGGAGGGAGGTGGAGAATAGGGTAAAATCCTCTAAGTTCTGTGCCTGGTACCATGGTGTCCAAAACTGCTCCGTGGGGGCTCAGGCTCAGAAGAGCAGTGACACCTCTGAAATGTAACAGATAGATGTCACATGTATATTTCCTGTAGTAGCCACTAATGCCAGCTTTGGGGCTCTGCTGTTGATAGTAGGCCGTTGAAAGGAAAGGAAGGAGGAAACTTTTTTTTAAGAACTTAAGGGTAAATTATTTGGCCTTAGGAAAACATTGGAATCATCAACATGTTTAAACTGGAATTATATTAGTGTGTTTTGAAATCAAGGGCATAGCCCTTGAAGGTGTGACAGGATCTGTACTTGAGGTGGGTAATAGTGGTAATTTTGAGTTTATTTAGCTCAATTTGTATAAATTGTTCTCTGTTGATTTTAGAGTTGCCTTCTTAGATTTCAGATTCAGTGTTAGAATGATTTTGCCCCTTGAACACTGAAAACACTTAAAAAAATGGTACAAAATCTCATTTAGAAGAACAAACAAACATGAAATGTCATAATGTTAATGCTGTGATTTCAGTCATAAATTAGAGTAGCAGTTTATAGTAGATACTTGTCTGGTTGTATAATTTGTATTAATAATTAAAGTCTATTTTAGCTAAGTCATTCATGAATGATTAAGTTCCATTTGTGTGTTTCCTTTGGGAAAAAAATGTAAAGATTACAGCCGAACTCTATTATTTACTAAGTGGTTATTTGCCAACTACCTTGAGCATAACCACATTTTTACCGTGTCTTACAGGAAAATACATCTTTATTTTATTTCTTGGGTGTTGTTAAAAAAGTTTTAAATAGCGGCCGGTGCCGCGGCTCACTAGGCTAATCCTCCGCCAAGCGGCGCCGGCACACCAGGTTCTAGTCCCGGTCGGGGCGCCGGATTCTGTCCCGGTTGCCCCTCTTCCAGGCCAGCTCTCTGCTGTGGCCAGGGAGTGCAGAGGAGGATGGCCCTGCACCCCATGGGAGACCAGGAAAAAGCACCTGGCTCCTGCCATCTGATCAGCGCGGTGTGCCGGCTGCGGCGGCCATTGGAGGGTGAACAAACAGCAAAGGAAGACCTTTCTCTCTCTCTCTCTCTCTCTCTCTCACTCTCACTCTCTCACTGTCCACTCTGCCTATCAAAAAAAAAAAAAGTTTTAAATATACTTCTGCTATTCCCCACTGCCTCCCATAATTTATGTTAGCAATAATTAGATACTTAGTAACCATTCTTCTGCCAATCCACTGATTTGTCCAAATGGCTTCTTAGGTAGAATCGTTAATAAAATTTTGGTCATTGAAGAAGTATAGTGGTCAGTTCTCTGGTTTAATTATTTTAGCAAAGTTTGCTGTGTTTATCAACTAGTTCTCTAAATTTACTGCCCCTTGGAATAAACCCTTAACAGAATTCTAACTATGAATGTTAAATGTATGCATTCAAGATCAAGGATCCCAGGGTATTTGCATTAATCACTCAAACAGGTGTACAGATCGCAGGGGGTCACATTGTCTACAGAAACTGTCCTTTAGAGGGACAATCTCAAGTAGTTTTTTAGATGAATTCATGGTAAGGTGAATGCTTCTATCTGTGTGCTTACATATACTTAGGATTTTGGTTGCAGCAGTGGATGGATATTCTAAGAAGATGGTAGTTGTTGGGAATCAAGACATAGGCCCTGCAAGGAGTCTTGGTTCAGATCCTAGCTTGTTGACGTGGCTGTGGTGAAGTTACAGTCTCAGATCTGCCTCCTGTGAATGGGATGGGGACGTGGGAGGCTGAGACTAGCAGCAGTGCTTAAGCAGTACATGTAATACAGCAAGCTTGCAAAAGGTCACCATAATACTTTATCACACAGTCAGTAAGAAGAAAGATCATTGGATAATTCATAAGACACCTACCTCCCTTGCTATCTTAGCCTTAGCAATAGAGCTCACTTTTTCTTTTTTTTTTTTTTTTTTTTTTTTTTTAGCACTCTGGAAGGGATCCAGAGATCTTAGCATTTAATGTGAAGGTTACTTTTTCACAGATTAAATGAATGACCAGTCATTCCTGTTTTCCAGACCAAATACTTTGTTTGAGAAAGCTTCATCGATCTTATTTCTCGATTATGTGTTCTCTCGGTTTTCTGGACGCTCCTGTCATGGTTGCTCACAAGCGCTCTTGTTGAGGTCTTCGCAGTTGAGTCGCCTGTGTTTTAGGTTGTGAGGTTCAGGCAGCACACAGGCTTCCTGAGCTGTTCCGTCTAGCATACAGCTGCATCTCCCAAGGTGTCTTTCACTATTGATTGTCTTGTGAGAATCTCAAGATTTTGAAATCAATAGAATTTTTGAGGCTTTTCACCAAGTGAAAATGATGGTAAGGTCTTAAAGGAAGCAGACTTTTAGTGCATCTTTTTTTGAGAATTTTACTCCTAAAAAGGCATCTTGTGTGCCTCTTTTTTATTTTTAATCTAAATTTTTCTCCCCTTGCTCTTTTTTAGTGACAAAGCATAAAGGTACTGAGAAAAGAGAATCCCCTTCACCAGCACCGAAACCTAGAAAAGTAGAATTATCTGAATCAGGTAAGTTTTGGTTTTGGTTTTTAAGAACTGCCTTTGGTTTTACACATTCGGTCAACCTCTGGTTGAAGATGAATTAGGTAGGATACTGCTTAGTGGGTAAGAACTAAATTCCAAAGGCAGACAGACCTGATTGGAATCCCAGCCTCAGCATTTAACTGCTTTTTGTTTGTTTTAATGAACTTATTTCATCTGAGTCATTCATCTCTGAAATTTGGTTAGTAGGATTTTTGACAATTAGCTGAAATAATGTTTATGAAATGCTTGACACCTAACCTGCCCTGGAAGAAATGGCTAAGTTAGTTTACTTCATCCTTTGAATTGGCATTGTAAGCTCTTTGTCTACACTTGATCTTAGCCAAAAGGCCGAGAAGCAATAGCTCTTTGTCTATAAAAATTATAGTAGTTGTATTACCTGACCCAACCAAATAAAGGTTCGGGATATTGTTCTGTGCGAATACATCAGCCTTCCCATCTGCAGAACTAAAGAAGCACTTTCTAAACGCATCTGTCTTTCAGAAGAAGACAAAGGTGGCAAAATGGCTGCAGCAGATTCTGTGCAGCAGAGACGCCAGTACAGACGACAGAACCAGCAGTCTTCATCTGGTATGGATGTACTTCTTTTGTCTGTACTTCCTAATTTATTTAAATTTAAATCCACACTCTGAAACCTCCTGACTGCTGACAGTAATGCCACAGGTTGAAGATTCTACATCTGACCACATTTGCTGGTTCACAATCAAAATCCAGGCCCACTAATTGAGTAAAGGTACCCTTGGGCTGTGTTTGTAAGGTATCTGTGATACATAAATGGATTTTTCTTTTATTTTAGAATTTTGTCCATCCCCAAGATACCTCATTATGTGTATATAAATATTTCCAAATCTAAAAAATTCCAAATGTTAATATACTTCTGATCCCAAGCATTTGGGATAAGGGATATTCAGCCTGTACTTAAGGTGTGTAGTGAGTGAACCTGCTTAAGAGAAGTGATGCATCTGCTGGCATAGAAACCTTGGCAGCAGGCAAGATTATTTATTATCATTTTTCTTTTGTTTCAGATCCTTTCTTAAAGTTTTAATGAGTATATTAATAAAAAGGAAAGTTGATATAAAAAATATAGTTCTTTTCTAAATCCCCCATCTTAACCCTTTTTTTTCTTTTAAGATGTACATATTTATTTATTTATTTGAAAGGCAGTCACAGAGAAGAGGTGGGGGGGGGGGATCTTCCATACACTAATTCACTCCCCAGATGGCCACAGCAGCGAGAGCTCTGCCAATCTGGAGCCAGGAGCCAGGAGTTGCTTCCTGCTCTCCCACGTGGGTGTAGGGGCCCAAGGACTTGGGCCATCTTCTACTGCTTTCCCAGGCCATAGCAGAGAGCTGGATTGGAAGTGTAGCAACCGGGACTTGAACTGGTGCCAGTATTGGATGCCGGCACTGCAGGCAGTGGCTTTACCTGCTATGCCACAGCGCCAGCCCCGTCCCTTTTATTCAGAAGTTTTCTGTGCATGTGTAGGTATTGGGGAGGGGGAGGCATACAACCAAGTTCAAGCTGTAGGTCATGTTGCCTTCTCTTTTAGAGCTTAATGTATCAAGAACACCTTTTCTTTTTATTATAAGAATATATCATAGTGTATTGAACTAGCTGTCTATTTGGATCTTAGGTGGTTTCTGGGTTTATGCAGATAATCTCAATAATCAGAACTAGGATTGTTTCATTAGTTTGTACACAGAAACCTAGTTTTAAACCATACTAATCTTATGTGCTGACTTTGATATCACTAAATCTAGACACTACTGCTTTTTTTAAAAGATTTTACTTTATGTATTTGAAAGAGTGGTGGGGGGTGGTGTCTTGCATCTATTAGTTAGTTCACTCCCCAAATGGCCACAACCACTGGGTCCGAGCCAGGCTGAAACCAGGAGCCTGAAACGCCATCTGGGTCTCCCATGTGGGTGGCAGGAGTCCAAATACTTGAGCCATTTTCTGCTGCTTTCCCAGTGCATTAGCCGGAAGCTGGATGGGAAGCAGAGCAGCCAGGACCCCAAAGTGGGATGCTGACCACTGCGTCACAACTCCAGCCCCTACTTTTGCTTTTCATTTAAAAAATGGAAACCAAGCAATCCCACAGTGGCAAAGTACTTAGAATCACAAGAATCAAATAATTCCTGAGATGGATTTTAAGCTTCACTATCTATTTGGAAAATGAACGGACTTCTTGAGATACTTGGTCCGTCTTGTTGGATTGGAGCGTGGAAATTATTTATCTTCCATAAAATGGTTATTATTTATACCCACTTGGCTTTTATATCATCGATCGTAAGTTGACACTGCTTCCAAGCAGAACTGACAGCTGGTGTGCCGGCTTACGTATATGCCCCATCCACTTTGATTCAGAACATCTGGACAGCTTCTTGAAAGCCCAGGCCTAATGTAGTTTTTTCTTTATAATTACAGACTCTGGCTCCTCTTCGTCCTCAGAAGATGAGCGACCCAAAAGATCCCACGTGAAGAATGGTGAGGTAGGCAGGCGGCGGAGACATTCCCCTTCCAGGAGTGCCTCTCCCTCACCACGAAAGCGCCAGAAAGAGACTTCCCCTCGGTAACGTTTTTTCTTCAGTGGTCTTCATGGGTGCTTTATATACTTGATGAAACCTTGGGTTATGTTAGAAGCTGGTTATCACCTTCATGTCTGCACTTGGAGAAGATGGGTTGGATGTAGTTTGGTGTGGGAGGGATATGTTTTTGTTTCTTGCTTTGTGGATTGTTTTTAGTATTTAACGAGTACTGGGTAAGTTTCAAACCACCCTGTCATCTGTGTGCATGACTAAAAGAATAAACTGGTAACTCACAGCGTTAGCTCCTGAATGTCTTTGAACACTTTAGAAACTCTTCAGCAGTGATAATTTAACTCCATCAAAATGAATACTTTAGTGAATGAAATTCTTGACATTTGTTTTTCTCCACTGCTCTCAGGATGCAGATGGGAAAGCGATGGCAGTCGCCAGTGACCAAAAGGTTGGTTAGACACAACTTTGTGAACGAGGGCTCCATATTGGAACTTGTAGCAGCTTGGTTTCCTGTTTGCTGACCTTATCCCATTCTTAGACGCATCATGGCTGTGGAGAAGTTCCCAAGTTGTTGGAGCTGTTTTTCTTACACGTCAGATGACTGATAGGGAGATTGTTGAGATGTTCACGTACGAACATTTTTCTGAAAGGATAGTATGTGTTCCTTAGATTCGTGGTGACTTGAGTGAGGGGACAAGAAAAAGTTCTTAAGAAATACAGTGTGGAGAATGAAGGCTTTGGCACTGCTCAGTCTTTGCAGTAATGGAGAGGTGGTTGCTTATCTTACTGAAACCTTCTGACCATTACGTGTCCACATAACCATAAAAGAAGAGCGTTGTAGAGACAAGTGGCACATAGACCCCTAATGCAAGCCCTTCTCTTACGTGAGCAGACAGAGGTCCAGGAGGTAAAATGAGTTTCTGAGGATCATATGGTGACAAGACTGAGTCTTGGACCCATATCGCTGAAATCATCCGAGAGTGTCTTAACCAGTTTTCTGCTAGGGGAGCAGAGCAGGGCTGGGGTGGGGGAAAGGAGGGGAGTTTTCACTGCCATGAAGTTTCTAAGTATTTGGCCTTGCTGAAGCTGTCCTGTTGTTCTTTAATGGCTCAGTTTTTATTAAGAGTGTTTTCTTGGAAAGGCTTTTTGGAAACCATTGGCAGTGTTTGTGGTAGAGCAAAGCAGGATATTGGCACCGTAGAGGAAACTTTCTTTATAATACAATAAAAAGTAAAAACCTACAAACGATAAATCTGGATGCTAAAGTGTAGTGACCTCTGATTTGTATGAAATGCTTCAGAGTTAAATTGGTGGTACGATTTCTTCTCTTCTCCCAGTGGCGAAGCCAACACTAATAATGTGCATTACCTGCTTCAGGGTGTCTGCTCCTTATTTTAAAAAAGTCTCAAGTTGTACTAGTGACTTAATGCCATCAGATGTTTCGGATTTAGAGATGGAGGAAGACTGATTTGGAATTGTGCTTCAGT
This sequence comes from Oryctolagus cuniculus, assembly GCF_051225735.1. Taxonomy (NCBI): domain Eukaryota; kingdom Metazoa; phylum Chordata; class Mammalia; order Lagomorpha; family Leporidae; genus Oryctolagus; species Oryctolagus cuniculus. The sequence goes on along the minus strand of NC_142873.1, from coordinate 147,270,557 downwards.
ATCACACTTGGAAGGGAAATAGTCTCAGGAATTAACACATGAAAGGCATTTCAGGATTATCTTTTGTGTAGTTAACAGAACTTTGCTTAGTTCAGGGGAACAAGACGTACTCATCTTGAGAAAATAATACCAGATTGACAGGAAACATCAATCCTGTCCTAGGCTAAAAACTGAAAACCAGTTCCTTTATTTGACTATTTTGTTTATATAAACTTAAAAGGTGGCAAACTGGGTTGGCATATATTTTAATAATTTTGTTGTGGACCAGCGCCGCGGCTCACTAGGCTAATCCACCTGCGGCACCGGCACCCTGGGTTCTAGTCCTGATCAGGGAGCCGGATTCTGTCTCGGTTGCTCCTCTTCCAGGCCAGCTCTCTGCTGTGGCCAGGGAATGCAGTGGAGGATGGCCCAAGTCCTTGGGCCCTGCACCCGCATAGGAGACCAGGAGAAGCACCTGGCTCCTGCCTTTGGATCAGCGTGATGCGGCTGCCATTTGGGGGGTGAACCAATGAAAGGAAGACCTTTCTCTCTCTCTCTCTCTCTCTAACTCTGCCTGTCATATAATAATAATAATTCTGTTGTGAGTTTGCTGTCAGTCTGGCTGACTGACGAGTCTGACTTGTACTTCTCAGGTGTGCTTTTTGTGTTGGTTAAGTGTGCAACTGTTCAGAATTAAGGTTTTATGGTTCTTAATTGTATTTTGACCACATTGCTCTCAGGATAACTTTAGTGCTTAGCCAAGTTTGATTGGTCATCTAGATAATCTTAGAAAATTCAGAATTTAGAGCAGTGACACAAGAGGGGAGTCATAAGCCACAGTGACTAGCAGACATTCAGATCTCTGTAGCAGACTCCAGTGCAGTCTTGCTAACAAGGAGTCAGCACAGCTCACTGCGCCTTAGCCCAGCTGCTGGGTGGTATCTGATTCTCTTCCCAGTTGCTTCTGCTGTCAGGCAGTGTTTTCAAACTTAGCATCCTGTGTTATTCAGAGTGTTTTATATCATGACCTAGGGCACATGATAGGTGCTAAAACAAGCATACAATGGTGTGCCTCTCTCAGCCACAAGTAAGACTCTTAATTTCTTATTTTTGTTAGTATTTAATACTAGTTCCTACCCAGCGTCTTCACTAACGGTCTTGACCTGTAGTTTGAAAAACATCTCTGAAACAGGTAGTAACTATTGCTGCCCTTTGGGTTAATGACTGAAAGGATGTCTTCTGGGTCTTCTATTACCAATGCCACTGACTCAGTCAACTCTTTCATGTTCCGTTTAGTGGTAGACGGAGGAGAAGTCCCTCACCACCACCCACCAGAAGGCGGCGCTCTCCTTCTCCCGCTCCTCCTCCGCGACGGCGCAGGTCTCCTACACCACCGCCCCGACGAAGGTACTGTGTCCCATATGCTCAGTTAGTTAGCGGAGCTCAGTCTGTGTGAGTGAGATAACTTAGTAAAGCAGCATTACTCAGCTAGCATTAAAGAACTCAGTTAATATGAAAAGTTCAGAGCACACAAATCTATAGAGAAAGACAGGTTAGTGGTACCTGGGTTCGGGTGGGGAGAGGTTGATGTTTACACAGCCATATGAATGGACTAAAACTGTTGAACTGTGTGCTTTTAAAATTGGTGAATTTTATAGGACTCATTTTATGTGACTCATGTAGCAGTAAAAATGTTAAGTAAATGTGCTCATACTCTGGTGGTAACAAAGAAAAAGCACTATCACATTCAAGAAGCTTTAAGTAATCAAAGTCTGTGTCCAGTTAACATGTTCAAGAAGTCTTAATGTGTGTTATGGTAAATTAAAAATTTGTTTTGCACCAAAATAAACTTTAATTATGAACTTTTTGAAAGGCTCTATAATGGCCATGTACTTCCTGGATACCTCTGTAATATGTTCACATATTGTAAACAGTCTGCCTATTAGAAAATATAAGACAAACTCAGAGTCATTCTGTGAAGTGACTGACCATCACTTCAGTGTCGATCAGGAAAGCAAGATTGAGGAGTGGTTGCAGATCCGTGGGGACTGTGGGGACCCAGGATGCTGGGACAGGAGGAGGACATTCAGTATGGGAAAACGGGGTGGTGGTGCTGGTGTTTCAGTTAATGCTAAGTGCTGAGGTTAATTTGATAGTTTTTGATGGCTTTGTGTAGTGATAGATTCACATGACTGAGTTGCACATCTCCACTAATTTTGTAGCTCTTCTGTAAGTCTAAAATTATTATTATTTTTTAAATTTTTTATTTTTTTACGTGAAATATTTAGAGAGAGGAAGAAGCAGAGCTCCTCCATACACTGGTTATCCATACCTCCCCCTCCCCCCCCCCCCCCCCCCCCCGCCCCGAGATGGCCAGAAATGGCTGGAGCTGTGCAAATCTGGAGCCAGGAGCCTCCTCTGGGTCTCTCATGCAAGTGCAGGGGCCCAAGCACTTGGGCCATTTTCCACTGCCTCCCCACATCCCCCGCCCCCACCATAGCAGGGAACTGGATTGGAAGTGGAACAGTTGGATCTTGAACCAGCGCCCATGGGGGATGCCAGCACTGCAGGCAGCAGCTTTGCCCACTATGCCACAGCGCCAGCCCCTAAAATTATTTTAAAATAAAAGGGGAAAATGTGGGTTTGGGGCAGGGGTGTGATTTGTTTGGTTTGTTTTTTAAGTTTTATTTATTTATTTGAAAGGCAGCATGACAGAGATCTTCCATCCACTGGTTTACTTCCCAAATGGCCGGAACAGCCAGGCTGAAACCAGGAGTTGGGAACTCTACCTGGGTCTCCCAGATGAATGAAGTCCAGTGCTTGAGCCATCTTCCCCTGCCTCCCAGATACATTAGGGCACTGAATTGGATGCAGAGTAGTGGGGACTGCAGTCAGCACTCCAGTATGGGATGCATGCCCAAGCAGTGGGTTAACTTGTGCCAGAATACCTCCCTCCCCTCAAAGATGGTTCTTTTTTTTTTTTTTTTGGACAGCGTGGACAGAGAGAGACAGAAAGGTCTTCCTTTACCATTGGTTCACCCTCCAATGGCCGCCACGGCCGGCACGCTGCGCTGATCCAAAGGCAGGAGCCAAGTGCTTCTCTTGGTCTCCTATGCGGGTGCAGGGCCCAAGCACTTGGGCCATCCTCCACTGCACTCCCGGGCCACAGCAGAGAGCTGGCCTGGAAGAGGGGCAACCAGGACAGAATCTGGCGCCCCGACTGGGACTAGAACCTGGTGTGCCGGCGCCGCAGGTGAGCCGCGGAGCCGGCCTCAAAGATGTTTTAATGACCTTTCTCAGCTACATTGCTAAGCAGTGTCGTGACTGCCTCCACTCTGTACTCAGCTGTCGTCACCAGAGTGACCTTGCTTTGCAAGTGGTGGTCTCGTTTTTCAGGTGAGGAAATGGAGGTTCAGAGTTATTAAATTATGCCCAGATGCAACAGTGGAAGTGTAGCCTACCACATTGGCCCCAAAAGGCTTATTGTAAAGTGCCTCTTAAGCAGGAATTTGAGTTCAAAATCTGAAGAAAGAGCAGCTTGGACACTTGGGCTTAAAAGTTACATTGGAGGGGCTGGCACTGTGGCGCAGCGGGTTAAAGCCCTGGCCTGAAGCTCCAGCATCCCATGTGGGTGTCAGTTCAACCCGGCTGCTCCACTTCCAATCCAGCTCTCTGCTGTAGCCTGGGGAGCAGTGGAAAATGGCCCAAGTCCTTGGGTCCTTGCACCTGCACGGGAACCCGGAAGAGTCTCCTGGCTTCTGGCATTGGAAGGCACAGCTCTGCCCGTTGCAGCCAGATGGGGAGTGAACCATCGGATGGAAGACCTCTCTCTCTGCCTCTCCTCTCTCTGTGTAACTCTGACTTTCAAATAAATGAATCTTTTTTTAAAAAAAAAAAGTTATATTGGAGTCTTAATTCCAAAGAAGCAAGTGGCAGTTGTGTTGGGTTACACATGGAGGAGAAGCCCTGGACTTTGGCGGAGATGCCTGCTGCCTGGCACTAGGAGCAGGCTCTTCGCAAGTGGTCTGGGGCTGCAGCCATGGTGTTCTCTTCCTGCAAACCTCTGAGCTGATTCTGTACAGGTTGTGTTCCATTTAAATTCTTAAAATAGCAAGTTTCTCCATTAATCAGAATGTTCTGTTTTGTAGTCTGAAATAAGTAGAAATCTTATTAGTAGTTTTTTTGTTGCTTTTTACTTTAAATGAGAGTAAAGGGCTAGTGTGTCCACTTACAAATGTACCCCTTTGCCTAGGGCTAATTACAGAATGGCCATAGCTGCTGGCTTTTTCTTTTTTCTTTTTTTTTTATTCAATTGCCGGACGGTCTGTTGGGCCTTCCAGCTGAGCTGATCTGTGTTTGTCCTAGGACTCCTTCTCCACCGCCACGCCGGCGCTCGCCTTCCCCTCGGAGGTACTCCCCTCCCATACAGAGGAGATACACCCCTTCTCCACCTCCCAAGAGAAGGACGGCTTCTCCTCCTCCCCCTCCAAAACGGAGGGCGTCGCCATCTCCACCACCAAAGCGGCGAGTCTCGCATTCTCCACCTCCCAAACCGAGAAGCTCGCCGGTCACCAAGAGACGCTCGCCTTCGTTGTCATCCAAGCATAGGAAAGGCTCTTCGCCAAGCCGCTCCGCCCGGGAAGCCCGCTCGCCACAGCCAAACAAGCGGCACTCGCCTTCCCCTCGGCCTCGAGTTCCTCAGACCTCCTCCAGCCCTCCACCCGCGCGGAGAGCACCGTCGTCCTCACCCCAAAGAAGGCAGTCTCCATCTCCAAGTACTAGGCCCATTAGGAGAGTCTCCCGGACTCCGGAGCCTAAAAAGACAAAAAAGTAAAAACATTTGATGCTTCTTGCTTAGGGATATTTGTTAATCTTGTCATGGTTGGAAGCTTCCCACCGCCCCCAGCCCTCTGGGGTATTTTTTTATTTTTGTGTTTTACACAGAAAATACGGGAAGGAATAAGCTGTGAATACAAACTTTAAAGGCGGATTTTAAGTGTTATTCACAGATCCTTTTCCATTTTCAGGATAGTTCCCAATGGCGTAAACTTAAGTGCCATAGAATTTTTTAGGTTCTTAGTGGTAACGGTTTGGGGAGTGTGCTCCCAGGGTCATTGCTGTGTGGGAGACTGCACGAACAGTCTGAAACCGAAGGGAAGGAGTTGATCTTGCTGGGTCACACTAGCAGTGTCACTGGACAGTGCTGTGGGGGACTCGGTGCTGTAAAGTTCGTTAGCAGAAGCAGCTAGCAAACCGAGTGCTGTGAAATGGCGGAAAGGCTGTGACCTGCTGTGCGTTGTCATCGGTTATTTTTTCTTAGGAAGCGATGTCTGTCCTTGATGCTAAATGCTTTTTTTCCCCTCTGTCTAGGACTGCCTCTCCAAGCCCACAGTCTGTAAGGAGGGTCTCATCCTCCCGATCTGTGTCTGGATCTCCTGAGCCAGCAGCTAAAAAACCTCCAGCACCTCCGTCCCCTGTCCAGTCTCAGTCGCCCTCTACAAACTGGTCACCAGCGGTACCGGTCAAAAAGGCTAAGAGCCCAACACCAAGCCCGTCACCGGCAAGGGTATGTATCTGGTTGTGGACATTTCTCTGTGAGTTTGCAGATGATCACATTAAGGGAGAGAGCACCACTGGTTATTAAAATATGGAGAATAAACTGGTTTTTTGTCTCTGTGAGTCAAATTTGATCTTGCTCTGGTTTCTGTATTCTATAAAGTCAGGGGTTAGAGTCCTATTTTTAATTAGATTGACTGAGTTGTGCAAGCCAAACTGATCGAATCGTGAGGACTTTTATTTTCTGTTTTAAAGATTTATTTGTTTGAAAGGCAGAGTTAAAGAGGGATATTCCATCCACTGGTTCACTCCCTCATGGCCACAATAGCCACGGTTAGGCCAGGCCGAAGGCAGGAGCCTGGAAGTCTTTCCGGGTCTCCCACCTGTGTGCAGGGGCCCAAGGACCTGGGCCATCTTCCACTGCTCTCCCAGAATCATTAGCAGGAAGCTGTATTGGTAGTGGAGCAGCTGGAACTTGAACTGGTCCCCACGTGGGATGGTGCTAACGGTGGTTTCACTCACTGCGCCACAGTGTGGGCCCCCTGAGGACTTCTTAAATTGCTTAGAAGTAATGGAATTTCAGAATTGTATACTAGGATTGAAGAGCCAGCCTTTCACCTGAATTTGCTATGTGGATGATTCCCAATTTATGATGTTTCCGCTTACAGTTTTTCAACTTTATAATAGTACAAAAGGGATATACCATTTTGAGTTTTCTCAGGCTAGCATTCTGGACAGACATCTGCTTCTCACTTTCCATGTGGTTTTGAGTAAACTAGATGACATCTTCAATACTTTACACTGAAGTAAGCATTATTTTGGGTGATTTTGCCCAACTGTTGGCTAATATAAGTGATCTGAGTACGTTGGTGATATGACAAGCTGACCTCCGGTGCTCTGTAAGTTAGGTGTGTTAAGTGTATTTTCTATATAACGCTATTTCCAACATAAAGTATAAGGTTTTACAGTGTTTAATGGGCATGTAACCCATTTTAAGACAGGGGCATCTGTCTGCAGTGAAGAGCAACTGGCTACTCCCACTCTAAAGATGGGAGGTAGAGACTTGACGTTCATACAGACATGTGTTAGACTAACAGTAGGAACCATTAAGTCTGCTGCATGTGGCTTCATGTAAGGTGTTTGGGCAAAGTGTAAGAACCATTTACCTTGAAGTCCCTTTGCTGTTCTTAGAAGCTGTGAATATTATCTTTGATGTCTGTGTTTCCCACCTCTAGGAATACTTTTTTTTGTTTTTAATTTTATTTATTTGAAAAGTAGAGTTAATAAAGAGGGAGTGAGAGAGTGAGAAAGATGATCTTCCAATCACTGGTTCACTCCTCAAATAGACACAAGAGCCAGGGCTGGACCAGGCTGAAGCCAGGTCTCACTGTGGGAGCAGGGACCCATGCACTTGGGCCATTTTCTGCTGCTTTCCCAGGCACATTAGCAGGGAGCTGAATCCGAAGTAGAGCAGCTGGGACTCAAACCAGTATCCATATGAGATGCTGATGCTACGAGCAGCAGCTTGACCTACTTGGACCGCAGCACCGGCCCCATCTAGGACTTCTTGATGCTGACTGGCCGTGGGCCCTTTTCTCTCCCTGAGTTGAAATCCTGAGCCCTTGAGGGGCTAAGATGTTCAGTTGAACCGAAGTTTAGTCAGACTATGATGATTGCCCTTTCCTGGATTTCTAGAATTCAGATCAAGAAGGAGGTGGAAAGAAAAAGAAGAAAAAGAAGGACAAGAAACACAAAAAGGATAAGAAGCACAAGAAGCACAAAAAACACAAGAAGGAGAAGGCGGTGGCAGCGGCGGCCGTCGCGGCTGCTGCTGCCGTCCCCCCTGCAGCTGTCACTGCTGCCACGACCACCTCAGCACAGGAGGAGGCAGAGGCAGCGCTGGAGCCCAAGAAGGTAAGTGGGCGCTGAGACCGTTCCCTCTGGAGAATCAGCGAAATCCTTTTTGCTAATAATTGGTTCTCAGCTGTTCCGTATTCTGGTCTGTTTCCCTCTGACCTGCCAAGAGCAAGAATTTGCCAGGAAGCTTAATGGAGTTTTTTGTTTTTAATGACTTGATCAAATTCACACAGGCTAGAGGCCAGCCAGCTAGAGTACGGTCACGTGCGTTGTAGTCCTTCCAGAGCTGCGCAGTCATCGCCACCGTTCACTTCTGCTCGTTGCTGATCGTCCTGCCAGTGTCCTGAGTCTTAACTGTGACCGCTGGGTTTCTTTCAGGAGACTGAAAGTGAAGCTGAAGATAACCTTGATGACCTAGAGAAGCACCTGCGGGAGAAGGCCCTGCGGTCCATGCGGAAGGCTCAGGTGTCCCCACAGTCCTAGGTGGAAACGTTTGTTAGGATGTACATTTTATTTGGTTTGTACGCAATTCAATTTCAAAATTGCTAAAATGTGTTTGAGCTTTAGACTATAACATTTGTTGTAATAATTGCTAGGTTGAAGTTCACCATGTAAAAAAAAAAAAGGGCATGGATTTACATTGCAAAAGGTGTCCACAGTGTATTAGTGACATTCTTTCATTGACAGCTGACATACATTCATTTAGAGTGAAATATTTTAAGCCAAAAAAAATCTCCTTTTTAAAAAAGGGGGTTTAAATATTGTTGGCATTCTTATGGTTCCTTTAAATGCCCCTGGCTATTTCCAAAGGGGTTCCTCTTTCACTCTTTTTTTTTCTTTTTTTTTTTTTTTTTCTTTACCTTTTCTCATTTGAGTCTCTTACCACCCATGTAAGTTATGCTTCCAACCTCATGGTTTGTAAGCTTGCCCAGAAATAAGACCACTGTTGAACGACACAAAAGTTTAAGTGAGTATTTTAATGCCACAATCTTTTCTGTTGCCTGTGGAGTCTCTGCTGAAGTGAATCAGGATTGGAGCTCTCGGAAGAGACAGAAAGCAAAGCCACGTCATTTGCCAGGACACTGTGGGTCTCTGTCCAAGTGGAACAAGTTGATTTGGAACACTGGAATTTCATTCTATTCTGTTCTGGGGTGTTCTTTTTTTGTTTGTTTGTTTTCTTTCTTGTAAAGGCAATTAACTAGTCCCAGGAAGGATCCTTCAGTTATATAAAATTTTGTTTTATGAAATGTCATGGCTCCATCATATTTTTGTCTTGTTCTTCCAATTGGTATATACAGCTTTCAGAGCTCTTGTATTTGGAAGGCTGGAAGGGCCCGGACTTTGAAATAGTGTCTTGGTTTCACTTTTTTTTTGTTGTTTGTTTGTTGATTTTTTTTTTAAACTAAAGCTATATAAAGCTTGTGGATTAAACAGAATAAATTTCTAAATTTAAAATTATGTACCATTCACTTTTACTTGTCTTGTACTGCAGGAAACTTGCCTTGCCTAGATCGTATAGTGGTGGGGTAGTAGTTGGGCAAGGGAGTGCAGGGCACATTAATCATCGCTGTGATGAGTACAGCAAAGGCAGAGGGCAGGGTGCACTGTGGGAAGTGGGGGGTCAGGTTTGACTACCCAAAGTTCAGTTGCTTTTGCATGTAAACGCCAGCAGAGCAAGGTGTTGCGTGTGGAGCCTGGAACTGACAGCACTCAACAGCGAGACAGCAGCAGACATTTGAAAGAAGGAAAAGGAGATTTTTGAAACCAGGAGTCTAAACTGATAGATGAGTCATTTGATTTTACTTTTTAGCAGAATGAAAGGGGACCTCACGTCTTCATTTCAGGAAAACCCGCAGGTTTTGTTTTTGTTTGTTTTAAACCTAAAGGACAGGTGGAGTAAATGGATGCTCATCCTTCCTGTCCTCTGGGGGTGGTGGTTCCAGCACCCACCTCCCTCCCACCAGAGATGCCCACACCTGCTGCTTTTTTTACTAATGAGAAAGTCGACAGAACAATTGTTTTTTCAGCTACTTTTGTTCCCCTTACTGGGTGCAGATCCGTGGATGAGGAAGGCGGACTATACTCTCAGTGGTCTCAGGTAACAACACGTGTCCTGTTTCCAAGGTGGAGGTTGTCTACTTGGTCTTTCCATTACTAGCAAACCAGTGATGGTCGTTGGCACGGCTGCATCTGTCCAACCAGTCATTCATTCCATTCATTCACTTATCAGTTGTGTCTCAGTAGACCGTGGTTCTTCCACTCAGTGAGCTTAACAGTAACTTCTGTTTTGCTAATTTGAATATTCAAGTCTCAGTCCTAATTTTTTTTGTAAACTGGACCTCAGTAGGCTTTGGCTTAATTAGGTCACTCTTTTTTTTTTTTTTTTAAAGATTTATTTGTTTATTTGAAAGAGTTAGAGATCTTCCATCAGCTGATTCATTCCCCAAATGGCCACAGCAGCTGGAACTGGGCCAGTCCAAAGCTAGTAGCTTCTTCCAGGCCTCCTATGTGGGTGCAGGGGCCCAGTGACTGGCCATCTTCCGTTGCTTTCCCAGGCAGCTCAGCAGGGAGGGTGGATCAAAAGTGGAGTCTGGGGCCGGCACTGTGGTGAGTGGGTAAAGAAAGCTTCCACCTGCAGTGCTGGCATCCCAGATGGGCACCAGTTCGAATCCTGGCTGCTGCACTCCCAATCTGGCTCTGTGCTATGGCCTGAGAAGGCAGTGGAAGATGCGCCAAGTCCTCGGGCCCCTGCACTCGCTTGGGAGGACCTAGAGGAGGCTCCTGGCTTCGGATCAGCACAGCTCCAGTCATTGCGGCCAACTGGGGAGTGAACCAGTGAATGGAAGGCCTCTCACTCTTTCTGCCTCTCCTCTGTGAGCTCTGACTTCCAAGTAAGTGGATAGCTCTTTCTTCAGAAGTGGAGTACCTGGGACACCTGCACGGCTGGCGGTGGCTTTACGCACTGTGCTGTAGAGCAGCACTTTTCCACGTCACACCTCCGCTGGGGTTCTGAGCAGAAGCACTGGTTTGCCTCCTGGAAGGAATGCTACCAGCTCGCCCTGAACCCACTGGCTGCTCTTTGACTTTGATGGGTCCTTTCCAACAAGTGGTCTTGGCTTTGTTTTTGCTAGGTGGCCTGACTACGTGTAATCCCTAGTCAGTCCCTCGATTCTCAAGGCCCCTTTATGAGTCCACACTTCTTGAGCTACACTCATCCAGAGCTACATTCATCCAGTGCCTTCTTGGAAAATGCCATCTGGATGTTTAGAAGGTATACCATACCAGAGTTGCTGTATCCAAAACCAGGGTTTTTCTTAGACCATCCTCTGGTCTTCCCGGTCTTCAGAGCCGGTGAGACAGGAGTTACCACTTCCCGTGCTGGGAGGGCTGCACTGTCCAAGTCACACAGCACATGCCTTTCCACTTGCAAGTCAGCTCAGAGGCCTGGTAAAACCTTCAGATAGCAGGGCGGGTGCTGTGGTGCAGTGAGTTAAGCTACCACCTACAAGGTCACCATCCTATGTGGGCACAAGATCAAGTCCCGGCTCCTCAGCTACCTGCCAGCTCCCTGCTAATGTGCTTGGGAACCAGCAGAGGGTGGCCCAAGGGCAGGAGGCCCTGCACCCACATGGAGACCTGGAAGGAGTTCAAGGCTCCTGGTTTCAGCTTGGCGCAACCCTTGCTGTTGTAGCCGTTTGGAGAGTGAAGCAGCTGATGGAAGATCTCTCTGTCTCACACTAAAACCCCAAGTTCTTAGTATGGCCTGCAAGGCCGGAGGACGGGCTGAGTGCTTCAGCCACCTGATGGCTGCTCACGCTCTGAGTCACACTGGCCGCCTTGGCCCTTCCAGACTGGCAGAGCTCATTCTGCCAGGGCCTTGGTGTCGGGCCTGCCGTTCCTTCTTCCTGGACGCTGCGTTTCCGTACTTGCTTTTCCTCCTACTCGCCCCCTCCCCTCTCCCGAGGTTGGTGTGTGGAAGTTGTTTTTCCCTAGGATGACAGGTTTGGTCCCTGGGGATGTGGTCTTTGCAGGAGCATCCAGAAACACAAATATTTGATGAAGAGATGCCTGTAAGGAGCTGCCCTGTGCCTGCCGGCTGTGCTGGGGTTGAGTTTGTAAAGCAAACGAAGACACGGTACTCACTGCCCTCCGAGCACTGCCAAGGGCGCACGCACGGGCCGCTGGACCAGCATTTCCACTGTGGTTGGGCCAGGTCTCTTGCCCTTGAAGTGTCCCCTGAGAGTCGTTCTTGCAGATGTAATTGCACACATAGAGCAATGAGACCAGAGAAAGAAATGTGACACACCCATTTCCAGTAGTGAAGGCGAATTTCAGGAATCATATCCCTGGCAAAGATACGCAGTGTTTTTTCTGATGTATCTAACACCATAAAAGGCGCCATTTAAAATGAATTGTTAGACAAACAGGCCAAAGCCAGGAGCTTCTTCCAGGTACAAGGTCCCAAGGACTTGGGCCATCTTCCACTGCTTTCCCAAGTGCATTAGTAGGGAGCTGGATCAGAAGTGGAGCAGCCAGGACTTGAACCAGTGCCCAAATAGGAGGCCTGCACCACAGCACTGGCCCCCTCTACAAACTTTCATTCATTAATCCATTTGAAAGAGGTGACAGATCTTCCATTTACTGATTCACTTCCCAAATGCCTGCAACAGGTGGGGCTGGGCCAAGTCAAAGCCAGGAGCCAGGAACTCCATCCAGGTTTCCCACACGGGTGGCAGGGACCCCAGTACTTGGGCCATCATCTACCTAGGCAGGACTCATTCCCAGGCCTGCGAACATGAGAGGATGTAGGTGTCCAGGTGACAGCTAACTCCACTGCAGAGGAGGACCCCCAAAGAACTTGGGAGCCCCTTGTAACCACGCATCCTGCAGTCTGCTCTAAGTCGTCTCTGGTGTCTGTCACATGATGTCTGGTGCAAGGTCAGTGCTGGGCTGTATCGTGCAGGACAGCAGTCTACATACTCCGCGTGGGTGCAGGTTGGTTTTTCAGAATCGTTTCTGTCGTGGTTGCTTTTATCCATGGATATGAACCGACTGTGTACCCTGAGACCCGTGTGTGGGAGTCTGACCATGCCAAAATTTGTTTCTGTTTGGAAAAGAATCAGTGTGTGACCTTCTTAAGGTAACTGGTAAATGCAGATCAAGTTAATATCGGGCCTCCTGCCACCTTGGTAAAGAACCAGCGTCTCTCAGTATCTGTCTAGTTCCCAGTATTCCAACAATCACGTGAGATGGTGATGCAGAAACACTGCAAAGAAGTGCAGCTACAGGAGCAGGGGGTCCGGCTGTAGCCTGTTACCCTGGGAAGTCCAAGGTTAGAAGCTGGACGTTGCACGCATTCATAGTTTGTGGGTCCCAGCTGGGAAAAACCAGCTCTGAAGTCCTTGAGACTGACTTACCTTTTCAGAACTTAACTTCCAGAATATTCTTCACTTGAAAGACCCCTCTAGCTCTGGCCACACCTTGCCCGGAGACCCACAGGGACTCATTCCTCTGCCCTTGCTTGGCCTTCCATGGGAACCTGGTTTCAAAGAAAGGTGAATTGATTGGACCTGAAACAGGATTTTCCAAAGCTCTCGGCAACAGCCTTCGTGTGGCTGTCAAGGGGGCGACCCTTCTGTGTCGAGGTGGAGAGCAGGGGGAGCCGACGTAGCCCTGTGGGCAGAGGGCTGTGGACACCTGTCCCAGTGGCAGCAGAAAGGAGGGTGACCACTGGATGACAGCGCTGTAAGGGTTTGCAGACCACACGTGAGACCCAGGAATGAACTGGGACATCTGTGGGTCACCTGAGTGTGAATGAATGGCGTTTAGTAGATCAGGTGTTTCGGGAAAGGTGTGTGTGCGCATGTGCCGGTGTGTGTGTGCGCTGGGCTGCATGCTCACGGGGTTCAGAGGACACAATGGGAACCCCTCCCTACAGCCCGGGTTTCAGGTGCCCTGCGCAGTCCTTAGCGAGCGCTGCCTGTCAGACTGCTCTGTGAAACACCAGTAGTGCCTGCGTTTGTGAAATTGTAGGGGCCGGCGTTGTGGTAGCAGGTAAAGCCACCGGCTGCAGTGCCAGCATCCCATGTGGGCACTGGTTTGAGTCCCAGCTGCTCCACTTCTGATCCAGCTCTCTGCTATGGCCTGGGAAAGCAGTAGAAGATGGCCCAAGTCCTTGGGCCCCGACACCCACGTGGGAGACCGGAAGAAGCTCCTGGCTTTGGATTGGCCCAGTTCTGGCCATTGGGGCCATTAGGGAAGTGAACTGGCGGATGAAAGACCTACTGCGCGCACGCGTGCTCTCTCTCTCTCTCTCTCTCTCTCTGCCTTTCTGTAACTCTGTCTTTCAAATAAATAAATAAATCTTAAAGAATTATAAAGGAGCAGGGTTCTGTGGCTCAGCAGTTAAGACATGGCCTGGAGGGCTGTTGGCTGTGGCAGTGCTAGCATCCCATATGGGCGCAGGTTCGAGATCTGGCTGCTCCACTTCTGATCCGTCTCTCTGCTGTGGCCTGGGAAAGCAGTAGAAGATGGCCCAAGTCCTTGGGCTCTTGCACCCTCATGGGAGACCGGGAAGAAGCTCCTGGTTCCTGGCTTTGGCTTGGCCCAGTTCTGGCCATTGCGGCCATTTAGGAAGTGAACCAGCTGATGGAACTCTGCAACTCTGCCTTTCAAATAAATAAATCTTTTTTTAAAAAAATGACTAAAAAAAATAGTAAAAAGACATGGCTGGGGACACTGCATCCCATATCACACACAGGGCCTGATTAGAGTCCCCACTCTGCTTCCCATCCGGCTTCCTGCTAGTGTGCACCCTGGGAGGCAGCAGGTGAGGGCTCAGGCACATGGGAGATCCAAATTTAGTTCCTGCCTTCTGGCTTAGGTCTGACCCAGTCCTGGCTGTTGTGGGTGTTAGGAAGTGAACCAGCATTTGGAAGATCTCTCTCTCTCGAAACTTGTTTTAAGAAATTGGGGGGGGCCGGCGCCGCGGCTCACTAGGCTAATCCTCCGCCTAGCGGCGCCAGCACACCAGGTTCTGGTCCCGGTCGGGGTGCCGGATTCTGTCCCGGTTGCCCCTCTTCCAGGCCAGCTCTCTGCTGTGGGCCGGGAGTGCAGTGGAGGATGGCCCAGGTGCTTGAACCCTGCACCCCATGGGAGACCAGGAAAAGCACCTGGCTCCTGGCTCCTGGCTCCTGCCATCGGATCAGCGCGGTGCGCCGGCCGCAGCATGGCGGCCATTGGAGGGTGAACCAACGGCAAAAGGAAGACCTTTCTCTCTGTCTCTCTCTCACTGTCCACTCTGCCTGTCAAAAAAAAAAAAAAAAGAAAGAAAGAAAAGAAATTGAGGGAGCATGAGCTTAGCCTAGTGGTTCAGCACCATCCCACCTTGGAGTGCCTGGGTCTGATTCCTGGCTGGCTCTGGCCATGCAGACGCTGGGAGGGAGCAGAGATGGCTCAAATACCTGGGTTCCTGCTCTCCACTTGGCTCCTGGCCTTGGCCCTGTCCCCTGCCGGCCACTGCGGGCATCGGGGAGATGCCTGATGTCTAAGGAGGGGTCCCAGACACTGTCCCCCCATCAGGGTCACAGTCACCCAGCTGTCACTTCTCGTAGTGGAGGGGAAGGCAGGCCCCATGAGGCCGGCAGGAAGGCTTGGAAGTGGGTAGAAGCAGCTTTCGTGGGTACTGGTGCGGGGAAGGGAGGCGGCTTAGGAACAGGCTGGGCGGGAGTGGCCTCCTAACCCCTGGGGCCCAGCCACCGGGGCTCTGCCCAGTGCACAGGCTGGGCAGCCTGGGCACCGACGGGGAGGAGGCCTCAGTCCATGCTGAGCCCACCCAGACCGCTGGGAGCCACACCCACCCACGCTGTTTGTTGGGGCTCCGACCCCACAGTTCTCCCTGTAGCTTCTCTTTGACTGCTGCCTGCAGTGTTCTTGTCTCGTAATGTCCAGATCAGTTTCAGAATTTTAGATGGATTTAATATGTTTTCTAATTATTTTTAAAGATTATTCATTTGAAGAGCAGTTACAGACAGAGAGGTCGGTTTTCCATCTGCTGGTTTACTCCCAAAATGGCTGCAACAGCCGGAGTTGAGCTGATGCGAAGCCAGGAGCCAGGAGCTTCTTCCAGATCACCCATGTGGATGCAGGGGCCCAAGCACTTGGGTCATCTTTCATTGCTTTCTTAGGCCATTAGCAAGGAGCTAGATTGGAAGTAGAGCAGCTGGGACTCGAACCGGCATCCATGTGAGATGCTGGGGTCACAGGTGGCGGTGGATTTACTGGCTACACCATAGCGCCAGCCCCTGCAGTCCTATTTTCTTACCTGATCATTAAAACCAATTGTTAGGGGGCTGGTGCTGCAGTGTAGTGGGTAAAGCCACCGCCTGCAGTGCCAGCATCCCATTTGGACACTGGTTCGAGTCCTGACTGCTCCACTTCCGATCCAGCTCTGCTGTGGCCTGGGAAAGCAGTGGAAGATGGCTCAAGTCCTTGGGCACCTGCACCCGTGTGGGAGACCCAGAAGAAGCTCCTGGCTTCAGATCTGTGCAGCTCCGGCCATTGTGACCATCTGGGGAGTGAACCAGCAGATGGAAGACCTCTCTCTGTCTCTGTCTTTCTCTCTCTCTCTCTCTGTAAATCTGCCTTTCAAATATATAAATTAATCTTAAAAAATTGTTAGGTGTTCCCTTGTATTTAAACTTGCCTCTGGGCCGGCACTGTGGCTCACTAGGCTAATCCTCCACTTTTGGTTCCAGCACCCCGGATTCTAGTCCCGGTCGGGGCGCTGGATTCTGTCCCGGTTGCCCCTCTTCCAGTCCAGCTCTCTGCTGTGGCCCGGGAAGGCAGTGGAGGATGGCCCAAGTGCTTGGGCCCTGCACCCCATGGGAGACCAGGAGAAGCACCTGGCTCCTGGCCTCGGATAGCGCGGTGCGCCGGCTGCAGCAGCCATTGAGGGTGAACCAACGGCAAAGGAAGACCTTTTTCTCTGTCTCTCTCTCTCACTGTCCACTCTGCCTGTCAAAAAATAAATAAATAAAAAATTTAAAAAATGAACTCACCTCTGTAGGCAAAAAAGTAGTGATGGTACCCCCCTCCTAGGGTTTGTGTGAGGACTGAGGGGGATGGGCAAAACACAGGCCCCGCCCCCATGGTGCTCAGGGCAAGCGGCAGGAAAGGGAGTGAAAGGCAGGGATAAGACCGTGTGGTAGGTGACATGGTCACCAGTAGAGTTCTGCAAGCAGCTTCTTGGTCTGACATACACTTGCTGTGAGACCCGGCCTCAGTTTCCTCTTCTGTGAAATGGGCATTCACTGAGATGATACTTGTACAGGGCTTGGCCCACGCCTGGCACATCACAAAGACTCCACCAATAATTTTTTTTTCTTTAAAAAGATCTGTTTGTTTGTTTTTAAGGCAGAGTTACAGAGAAAAAGAGAGAGAAAGGGAGACTTCCATTCACTGGTTCATTCCCCAGATGGCCATAACAGTCTGGGCTGGGCTCATCTGAAGTCAGGAGCCAGGAGCTTCTTCCGGTCTCCCACATGGGTGCAGGGGCCCAAGCACTTGGGCAATCTTCCACTGCTTTCCCAGGCGTATTAGCAGGGACCTGGATCAGAAGTGGAGCAGCCAGGACTCGAACTGGTGGTGTCCATATGGTATTGCCTACCTGCTACGCCACAGCACCAGTCCCCAGTGAGAGTCCTGACATAGTCTCATCAAGTCCTGGATACAAGCAATGGCAGGATTTCCCTCCACCACTCATTAAACCACGTCGCCCTCTCATTGGGAGGCGCAGCTGACCTCAGAGAGGTCGGGAGTGTATGCGGGCGGTGGGCGTGTCTCAGACCTGGGGTGCTGCACCAGCCCAGGCACCCGGTCACCTGCCAGCCGCTCAGCTTCCCGCTCCTCCGTTTTCCCCGGCTCTGCTCCGATTCTTCCACTAGGTGGCGCCTGGGGCCAGGGTGGCTGCCGTGGGAGCTGCCGCCTGGTACCAGCCTGACTCCTCCACTCTTCCCCTCTCTTGCCTTTCCCCTCCGCGCTCAAGAGTTCTCTGTGGGCTTCCAGAGCTTCCAAGCCACAGTGCCGTGGCCTTGGCCGGGGGTCTCCATCTCGCTCCGGTGCTCGCTCGCGGTGGGAACCTCGCTTTCTCTGGAGGATCCAGGCTCTGGGAGGTGTCCGTGCTGCAGGCTGCACAGCTGGGTTCCTTTTGGAGCTCGTTTGCTTATTTTCTCTGTTTGAAAGGCAGAGCAGCAGCAGCAGAGAGAGACAGAATCTTCATCCCCTGGTCCACTCCTCAAATCCTGCCACAGCTGAGGCTGGGCC
Source organism: Oryctolagus cuniculus (assembly GCF_051225735.1). Classification (NCBI taxonomy): domain Eukaryota; kingdom Metazoa; phylum Chordata; class Mammalia; order Lagomorpha; family Leporidae; genus Oryctolagus; species Oryctolagus cuniculus. Next base: position 147,252,842 of record NC_142873.1, on the reverse strand, counting down.
AGGTGGACATTGGGAGCCCATCCAGGTCTCCCACATGGAGACCCAGCACTTGACCACCTGCTGCTGGCTTCCTGACACATTAGCAGGAAGCTGGATCGGAAAAGAATCCGTCAGGACTTGACCCAGCGCTCCGACGAGGGACCCAGCCCATGCTTAACCCGCAGCGCCACAGCTGGGTGCTGGGGCTCTCGCTCTGCAGGCTTGGACCCAGCAGGTGGATTTGACCTGCGTGCACCTCCCCAAGGCCTGGCCCGGGAGGGGCATCGGGGAGTGGACAGTGAGTGAGCAAACTCAGCTGTTCCGAGCATCGCTTTCCCCACCTGTGGCCCAGGGTGGGGCGTGCTCACCGCAGGGGGTCGGGAGCACCGGGAACACGGGACGTGGACACCGCTGAGGCCCTGGTCTTCAACACGTGTGTCTTTTTTCTCTTTTTCCTACCCATGGGCAGCTCTGCTCTTATCTGCAAGTTCGCCTTTAGTACAAGCTGAATCAGATTCCTAGAACTTCCACACCTCGGCCTTGGCCTTGAACCAACAACTCGACTCAGCCCAGCACACATCTGTGGTCCATTGGGTACCGAGCACCGGGCTGGCTGAGCCCAAGACCACAGTGCGTGCCTCGGGGTGCCACGTGGTCTAGGCAGCAAAGGCACAGTGGAGTAGCAGCAGGTGCCCAGGACATATTTTGAATGATGGGAAGGAGGCGTTTATGAGGCCCTCATTACGCCCTGTTTACTTCTTTCACCCGTGTCCCTGGGGCGCTCTCACCCCGTTATAGCTGAAAGGACCAAGGCACAGAACCAGGGTTTGGGTCCTGAGGGTCTGCCCGCCACACCTGAGCTTGTAGGTGCAGCCCAGCCATGCTCTGGGGCCTGTGAGAGCCGCTCCACCCCTGGCTCCAAGTGGCTTCCCAGTCTCTCTTCCCCGTCTCTGCCACCACGGGGCCACCGATGGCTCTACCAGGATCCTGTGGGATTGGGCGGAGCTCTGCTGGCTCAGGCCAGCCAATGCCGCCCACCTCCCCAGGCGAAGTGGACAATGATGGCAGGCGACAGCAGCAGGGTTTGGGGGAGACACTGCTCTGTCTTCTGGGCAGAGCGCTGAGAGCCGGAAGCCTGGCAGCTCCTAGGCCACAGGGGGATTCCTTCTGCGGGTGAGGTCAACTGCAGGAGCAGGGCGGCGCCCAGAGGCCTTGGGAGGAAGTGGAACATGGGGTGGGCACCAGGTGCAGAGGCTGAGACTCCCACGTGGCGGTGCCTGGTCTGAGTCCCGGCTCCGCCTCTTCCCAGTCGGCTTCCTGCTACCGCACACGCCAGGAGGCAGCAGGAGATGGCCCAGGGACTTGGGTCCCTGCACCTGCATGGGAGACCTGGATGGAGCTCCTGGCTCCTGGCTTCAGCATGGCCCAGGCCCACCTGTTGCAGGCATTTGGGGAATAAACCAGTAGAGGGAAGATCCCTCCTCCTCCCCTCTCCTACCCCTCCCCTGTCCCTCCTCTCCTCCCTCCCCATCTCCCTCCCCCTCTCCCCTCACCCTCCCATCCCTTTCCCCTTCCCCTCCCCTCCCCATCTCTCTCTCCCCTCCCCCCTCCCCTCTCTCTCCCTTCCTCTCTCTCCCTGTCTCCTCCCCTGTCCCTCTCCCGCTCTTTCAATTAAATAAATGAATTTTTTTTAAATTTATTTGACAGGCAGAGTTATAGACAGTGAGAGAGACAGAGAAAAAGGTCTTCCTTCCATTGGTTCACCCCCCAAATGGCTGCTACGGCCGGAACTGCGCTGATCTGAAGCCAGGAGCCAGGTGCTTCCTCCTGGTCTCCCACGCGGGTGCAGGGCCCAAGCACTTGGGCCATCCTCCACTGCCTTCCCGGGCCACAGCAGAGAGCTGGACTGGAAGAGGGGCAACCGGGACTAGAACTGGGCGCCCATATAGGATGCCAGCGCCGCAGGCGGAGGTTTAATCAAGTGAGCCACGGCGCCGAGCCCTAAATAAATGAATTTTTTTTTTTTTTTTTGACAGGCAGAGTGGATAGTGAGAGAGAGAGACAGAGAGAAAGGTCTTCCTTTTGCCGTTGGTTCACCCTCCAATGGCCGCCGCTGCAGCCGGCGCACCGCGCTGATCCGATGGCAGGAGCCAGGATCCAGGTGCTTTTCCTGGTCTCCCATGGGGTGCAGGGCCCAAGCACCTGGGCCATCCTCCACTGCACTCCCTGGCCATAGCAGAGAGCTGGCCTGGAAGAGGGGCAACCGGGACAGAATCCGGCACCCCGACCGGGACTAGAACCCGGTGTGCCGGCGCCGCAAGGTGGAGGATTAGCCTATTGAGCCACGGCGCCGGCTAAATAAATGAATTTTAAAAGGAAGAAGAAAGAGTGCCCAGTGTGCGGTGGTGTTCGTGCCCACCACTGTGTGACCCAGCAGCTTGGAACGTGCTCATCACCCTGCACGCTGAAGGCTGGGGACTGAAAGAGGCCCGCACAAGTGGCTCTGGCCACGGCTCCAAGTGGGCGAGTGATAAGACGGTCCCAGGGCCGCCGTCACCCGCGGGCTTGACCAGGGCTGGAGACCCCACTTCTGAGCAACGGGCGGCAGGCTCAGGGTCCCGGCAAGCGGTGTTCACGGCAGATGCCACCCCGGAGTGTGGAGGGAGGTGAGGAAGCCACAGCGGACGACCTGCGGTGTTGCACACAACCAAGCAAGGCAGCTCTGGGTCTTTAGGCTTCCTTTTAAAAAAAATTATCATTTCCATTTTATCTGAAAGGCAGAGAAATGGAGAGATCTTCCATCCGCTGGTTCACTCCCCAAATGCTTACAGCAGCTGAAGCTGCGCCAGGCGGAAGCCAGGAGCCCAGAGCTCCCACGGGAGTGGCAGGGACCCAGCACTGGAGTGGTCACCGCACATCAGCAGGAAGCTGGGAGCGGAGCAGAGCTTAGCCTTGACCTCAGGCCCTCAGCATGGGCTGGGGGCCTCCCACCTGGTGTCCCGACCCCTGCGGCCAGGGAGTGTCGGGAGCCTGCGTGTGGAAATCAGTGGGGCTCCAACCAGCACCCACATAGGCTGGTGCTGCCGAAGGCAGAGGCTTAGCCCACTAAGCCACAGCGCAGCCCCTGCATCTCCAAACTCAGATGCAGGAACCAGCTACTTCCCCGAGCGGTTAACATAGCCTGAGCCGGGCATTCCAAGGGCTGCGGCTAACCCCCCAGTTCCCAGTGCTCGTGGCTGCACCTCGCCAGCTTCTCCTCCTCCCTCCCCTGGCCTTTCTGGTCTGCCCCCCCACCCTGAGTCCCACTCAACCTGCGGTGGGGAGAGCTGTGCCCAGGCCCCTCCGGAGAGGAAGGCTGGGGCCTCCGCGGCTCTGGTTACCCGGTGGAAGCTGCCAGGGGGAAACACGGGCCATCAGACTCCTCCGCCCACCCTGCTCCTGCTAGGATACGACTCTGCCACCCTGGCCTTGCCCTTACACAGGTGGCAGCAATTTCTGGGTCTCACTGGCTCAGTCCTCTTGTGGGGGGGGGGCTGGTGGGGGACGGGGACCCTGGAATCAGGAGGAGCGTGGGTCAACATCCCCTTGGCCTTGCCAAGTGGCCTTGAACGAGTCCCTGCTCCTCGCCGGGGCCCCACTGGCCTCCCCCTTGGACGCAGGTGTTAGTAACACGTCCCAGGGTGCTCTGGGGTTCAAAGATCCCACGTGTTCCAGGAGACGTGAAACACTAGGCGCAGGTTCACTCTGGGCACCGTGGCTCTCGCAGGGTCAGCCACTCTGCAGGGACATACTTGACACCGCAGCTCTTCTCCTCCCAGCAGCCAGCCAGCATACAGGGCTGGGAGGACCCAGGCTCTTCGCCCCGCCCCGCCCTGTGAGCACCTGACATAGGACCGATCCCCACCCTTGCTCGCACGTCCACCCCTGGGGTGGATGCTGCCGCCTCCCCCTTTGGCAGATAAGGAGACTGAAGGCCCTGGCGGGAGCGGGAGGGGCCACTAGTCCCACCCAGCCCGGTGCCTCCAAGCACGTCCCTGTCTCCTGGAGGCCACTCTCGCTCTACCGAGACCTTAAGGGGAGGACCAGGGTGGGAAGCAGCCAGCAGGCCAAAGAATCACCTGCCAGTTCCGCTCCCATCTGCCGGAGCCTCCGCTTCCCTAGCTGTGGGATGGGGAGGATCCCACGGGAATCCTGAGCACGCGAATTGAAGAGCTATGGAAACAGCAGAGGCCTTCCTTAGCTCAGAGCAGCAGCCGGGGCAGGGAGTGGGCAGGCCGGCCAGGGAGTCCTGGAGGGATCGTCTCCACCCTCGGCTGTTCATGGAGTCCCCGAGGAAAGAAGAGGCTGGGCAGGAGGCGAGGCTAAAGCCCTGGGTCCTTATCTAGAATTTTCCCTCTGGGCAGAGCCCGCCCGGGAAGAGAAACTTCTGGACTGTCATCGCCAAGTTCCAAGCATTCCAGAGGGCTCAGCAGGGAGGAGATCTGTCACCGCCTGAGCCGGCACCAGCTCCGACGGCGGTGCTCCTCCACCCCCCCACCCCCCCACCCCCGACCCAGCCCAGGCCCAGCCCCAACAGCCTGCACCTCTGGGAGGGACAGGAGGGACGCCAGCTCCTCCCCAGGGAGGCGCTGCAGAAGGCCTGGAATGTGCAGTCAGAGGCGGGGGTCTGCTCTTGTCTCTCCCGTCCCCCACCCCCAGCACGGGCCTCTGCTGTGGAACAAGGGCGGTGGCCTGGGCAGGGCTGGCCTGCATGGGAGGTGCCAGTCCCGTTCCCCCAAGTACCACCTGGCTCCCCACCAGTGGATGGGAGCTCTGTCGGCCACTTAGCTAAATAAAAAAGCCAGGGGACTTGGTTGAGTGTTGAAGACAGGAGATGTAGGGAAGGAGAAGGTTAGTGTGAGAGCTGTGCCCTAGGGTGGTGCTGGGGCAGGAGTCTTGTCCCGATGCAGGGTGCTGCCCCCAGTCCTGCACGCTGCCCTCTGCTGGTGGGGCGTAGTCCTCCAGCCCCCACCCAGAGGTGGCACTTAAGTCAACTATGTAATTTTTAAAAAAGATTTATTTACTTATTTATTTGAAAGGCAGAGTTACAGAGAGGCAGAGAGAGAGAGAGAGATCTTGCATCCGCTGGTTCACTCTCCAAATGGTTGCAACAGCTGGAGCTGCACTGACCCGAAGCCAGGAACCAGGAGATTCCTCCAAGTCTCCTACATGGGTGCAGGGGCCCAAGGACTTGAGCCATCTTCTGCTGCTTTCCCAGGCCATAGCAGAGAGCTGGATTGGAAGTGGAGCAGCCAGGACTCGAACTGGTACCCATATAGGATGAAGGCACTGCAGGCAGCAGCTTTACCTGCTACGCCAAAGCACTAGCCCCTGTTTTGTTTAAACATTTATTTATTTATTTATTTGAAGGGCAGAGTTACAGAGAGAGAGAAGGAGAGACAGAGACAGAGAAAGATCTCCCACCCACTGGTTCACTAAAGTCAGGAGCCTCTTCCAGGTCTCCCACATGGGTACAGGGGCCCAAGCACTTGGGCCATCCTCCACTGCTTTCCCAGGCGCATTAGCAGGGACCTGGATCAGAAGTAGAGCAGCTGGGACTTGAGCAGGCGGTCATATGGGATGCTGGCATTGCAGGTGCAGTGCCACAATGCCAGCCTCTGTCATTCTTTTCGTTATTAATTATAGAAGAGAGAAACACAGCGCTTCCATCCACGGCTTCACTTCCAAGTGCATGAGAGCCAGGGCTGGGCCAAGCCAAAGGCAGGAGCCAGGCGCTCCATCCAGGCTGTGCAGCGGCGACAGGAACACAGCCACGGAGCCACCGTCCACTGCTCGCCACCGCCTGCATTAACAGAAGCCGCACTTGGAAGCAGAGCTGGGACTGACTGAGGCGCTCTGGCGTGGGAGCCTGCCCCATCCTGGTCATTTTGTATTTCTGGTTGTTCCTTCCTTTCAGTTCTTCCTTGCTCCCCATCAGCCTAGAGACCGCCAACCCCTGTGCTGCCCTCAGAGCCCAGAGTGGAGCTGAGCGCAGAGCAGGAGCTCAGAGCCAGGTCTGACGCGATGCCCGGGCCACCCCACTCTCCAGGAGCTGCCCCTCCAGGGCAGCGCCCCGGCCACAGCGGGAGAGCTGGCTTCTGCTTGCTCGCTCACACAGGCTCTCTCTGTGGCTTGTGATCGATCGATCAATCGATCGATTCATCAGTGGAGCCCCAGCGCCGAGTGCCCTCTCCCCAGTGGCCACACTCGCCAGAACGACTCCGTGCCTCACGTGTGGTTTTTACAGATTGGGGTTTCCCGGGAAAGCCTTGTTTGGGAGGTGTCTCCAGCTGTGCTGAGGGAAAGTTGATATACAATAGACAGACACATTTAACATATGCAGCTGTTTGAGAGACAGGTGGACACCTCCTATCTTCTGATTTACCCCCACAAATGCCCACAACCGACAAGGCTGGGCCCAGGGCTGGAGGCAGCAGCTAGGAACTCCATCCAGATTTTCCACATGGGTAGCAGGGGCTCCCAGACACATTAGCAGGGAGCTGGATCAGAAGTGGAGCAGGGGCCGGCGCTCTGGGGTAGCAGGTAAAGCCACCGCCTGCCGTGCTGGCGTCCCATATGGGCGCTGGTTTGAGTCCGGGCTGCTCCACTTCTGATCTAGCTCTCTGCTGTGGCCTGGGAGAGCAGTAGAGGATGGCCCAAGTCCTTGGGCCCTTGTACCCATGTGCAAGACTTGGAAGAAGCTCCTGGCTCCTGGCTTCGGATCGGCACAGCTCCAGCCGTTGCAGCCAATTGGGGAGTGAACCATCTGATGGAAGATCTCTCTCTCTCTCTCTCCCTCTCCTTCCTTGTGTGTAACTCTTTCAAATAAATAAATAAATCTTAAAAAAAAAAAAAAAAAGTGGAGCAGCTGGGACTCCGGCCGGCATCTGACTCTGACGTCAGGACGTCCATGTCCCAAGCAGTGGCTTAACCCGCCCCGCCACATGCCAGCCCCTATACACTGTATTGTGTGGGTTCTTTGACTTCACATAATTATTTTGAGATGCACATATCAGTCGGTCATTCCTTCTGCCTGCCGCGTGGTACTCTGCTGCGTGGATCTGCCGCCCTGGGGACAGGCGTCGGGTGGTTTGCAGTTTTCGGCTCTGACGAATGAAGCAGCTCGGACTGTCTCAGAGACGTTTATCTGAAGAGCTGCACTGCTGGGGGTCAGGGAGAGCTGGACAAGGCAGTGCCCGAAGCCACAGGCTTTGAAGGCCTGGAAGCTGGGGGGTACCGAGGTAGGAGGGTGAGGACCAGGGTCACCGTGTTCTGGCTCCCGCCAGAGCCAGCGCAGACTGTCCGCTGATGTCACCATAGCGTCGCTAGGAAGCAGGTGCCTTTGTTGTTCCCGGTAAGACAACACAGCTGAGGCCCAGAGAAGCCAGCGTAGCTGTTGGTGACACACACCTAGGCCATGCCAGAGCCGTGACTCAGACCCCAGGGCCGGGGGCCTCTGCGCCCAGGCTCATGACCACCGCACGCCTGTATAGGGAACCCGTGCCTCTTTCTGGCTTAGGCTGACTCACTGTGGGCAGCAGTTAACATCTGCGTTGGCTCTCATGGTACCGAGCCATGGGGTTCACCATGGGGAGCTGGGGCCCAGGGGACAGGAAGTGAGTCAGCTGTGCCATCAGGATGCACCAGAACCCTGGCACGCAGGGAGAGAACAGAGTGGGCCCCCCTCGCAGGGAGAGGCCACCATCTGGCTCTCCCCAACCACGACCTGTCACCTGTGAGGTGGGAACTGTCATCACCATTTTTTTTTTTAAGATTTATTACTTATTTGAAAGGAAAAGGGAAGGGGATGGGGGCAGAGAGAGAGAAAGAGAGAATCTTCCATCTGCTGGTTCACTTCCCAAATGCCCACAGCAGGCAAGTCCTGGGCCACGCCAAAGCCAGGAGCCAGGAACTCCATGGTGGTCTCCCATGTGGGTGGCAGGGGCCCGAGTACCTGGGCCATCATCCACTGCCCTCCCAGGCCATTAGCAGGGAGCTGGATTGGAAGCAGAGCAGCCAGGACGTGAGCGGGCGCTCCCACCTGGGATGCTGGTGTCGCAAGCACCGGCTTGACCGGCTGCGCCACGACGCTGGCCCTGCCTCCGTCCTAGAGGAGGGAGGAGGGGCCCGGGAGGTCTGAGGACGAGCATTCTGTCTCAACGACAGAAAAGCCGCTGAAGATGGCCTCGGGGATCGACATTTGCCGGCCAGAAAACCCGAGTTGGTGGCTGAGGCAGTTCCATTGTGACTCGGGGGCCCCGTGGGGCCTTGATGCCAGGCCCGGGGCGCCCAAACTTCACACACCCGCCTGTGCCTTCCTCACAGTCCCAGGGTGGCCACAGGCCACCCACAGCCTCCAGAGTCCACCGCAGGACCCCCTTCCCTTGGCACTCCTTTTAACACGTTTCTGCTCATTTGAGAGACAGACAGACAGACAGACAGAGCTCCCATTCACTGGTTCACTCCCAAATGCCTGCAACAACCAGGGCTGGGCCTTCTGCTCTAGAACATTCTACACTTAGAGCTTGGATTTTATCGCTAGGTAGACATCCTTGTTATTTAAGCCATGTTCGGCGGGCTTCTCTGTCCTCCAGGCTGGCAGAATCCTAACCTGGAGCCAGGAACTCCATCCGAGTCTCCCAGGTGGGTGGCAGGGGCTCAACTCCTTGAGCCATCACTGCTGGCGGCCAGGGTCTGCCCTGGTGGGGGCTGGAGCTGGACACTGAACCTGGCACTTTGACGTGGGACCTGGGTGTGTGCGACTGCCCGGGGCCGCCTCGGCCCTCCGCTCAGAGAACAGAGACCTTCCCGCAGCTGCCAACACCTCCCTGCACGTTGTGCGGGCCAGGGCTGCCTAAAGCCCTCACTGCTGGGGACACGAGCCCCCTGTGTGGCCCGGACCCACCAAGCCCCACCAAAGGCCAGGGGTGCGGGAAGGGAAGGAGGGTGAACGCCCGCCTGAGGACTGGCTTACCGGAGGTTGGCCTCCGAGGAGGGGAGCCTTGCTCAAGGTGACCCGGCTGGCTGCCTGGCCTGTTATCCTCATAGCATCTCCCATCCTCATTCCACAGAGACAATGGGCCCATCAGAGGTTCCTGCGTCACCCAGCCACTGCAGCTTCTGAAGGAAGCACTGTTGAAGCCAGCCAAATGTTAATGCCACTGCCTAGGAGCGAAAGGGCTATCATCCCATTTCACAGAGGGACACACAGAGTCCCACGGTGCGTAAGAAGCCGGCCTGAGGTCCAGCAGCCACAAAGCGGTGGTCCTGGAATCCGAACCCTGCCCGGTAGCCTGGGATCCTATCACACTTAGCGGTCAAACAGGAGGCTCAGGCTGTGAGTCAGAGGGTGGTGGGACAGTCCCTGAGCCAAAGAGGGAGCGGGAGCAGGAAGACAATGGCCGAGGGCCAGAGGTTTGGGAGGCCCAGTGGCTGGAATGGGGCTTGGGCCAGGCCAGCTGGCAGGCCCAGCTGAGCCTGCAACATGAGCCCAGCAGCCATGGCCACCCACCCACCTGGCCTCTCAGGTTCCAGCTCTCCCGTCCAGCCCCCTCCAGGGGCCTGAAGTACAGGTGCGGGTCTAGTGGGCCACACGTGCTCACAGGACAGCCCAGCACACCCCAGACGCCGACAGCCCAAAACCATCCCAAGTGTTTGGTCCGGCGCTCTGTTTTCCAGACAGGGAAACAGGCCAGTCACGGTGAAAGGTTTTGTTTGTTTCATTCACAGCTTCAGCCGGTTGCCTGGAGCAGCCCTGGGCACATGGTAGTCACTCGATGACCATCTGTGGAATGGCAGGCTGACTCACTGAACGGTTTGGGGGAGGGGCACTCAACACTGCCCAGCAGGCAAAGAAAGGTCACTCCTCCGACCCCTCCCGGCAAGCGGGGATCTGCAGTCGGGGAACGCGGCTGTAATGGCTGGGGCTGGGGCCGGGCCAGGCTGAAGCTGGGAGTCAGACACAACGGAGGGCTCCTTGCTGCCTCCCAGTTCAGCAGAAAGCAGGAATTAGGAGCTGGAGCCAGGAATCGAACCCAGGCCCTCCCATGTGCAATGGCAAATCCCAACCCCAGGGCACAGCATTTAACCCATTTCCCCAAAACGCAGACCCACACATGGGCTTCACGTGGCGAACCCACTCAGCCAGCTTAGGATAAATCAGGGGTGCGGGTAGGGGTGTTGCTGTCAGGACCCTTGTGCTGGGCTCCCAAAGGGGCAGAGACGCCCGCCATCGTCCGTGCCCCCCTGGTCTGCACGCTCCCCCGGCCCTCTCCTCCGAGCTTTTGCAGGACCCCTGGCTGCTTCAGGCCTGGCTTTCTGGGTCATTCCACCGCAAGCAACCGCCAGAGACTGGGCCAGGCCGAGGCGCCTGTCACGCATCCTCGGGAGAGTGAACCTGCCGGGCCAACTGGTGTTGCCGCTGCCCACTTCCCCGGGAGCCCGGTGTGGGTGGGGCGGCGGGAGGAAATGAGGCCTGCCGGGCCCTGGCAGCGACTCCTTCCCAACCCGTCTTCCCAGACACACGGCCGTGACTCTCTCCCCGATGGAGCGCTCGCTTCCCACACAAGCACAGCGTCACCATTGTCCCTTGTTACTCATTCTCGTCGGAGGGCTCTCAGTCATCCCTTCTCCTGACCCAGCCCTTGCTCGCTTGCTCATGTCTGCGGCTGCAGCAGTTACGCAAGCTTCGGCCAAGGCGCCCATTTCGCTTCTTGGGCGGCTATAAACAATTTTTACAGCCCGAGACGACAACCCTCATAAAAGAGCGGACCTGATTGGCTCGCCCTCGTACCACTTGTCAGCGTTGCCCCTGTTGGCCAGAGCGTTCCCTCCAGCTGCCCATTGGCTGTCAGCCAACCTATCGAACAGCAGCCTGAGGCTCAGAGGCCCGCCCATCCCTGGGCAGCCAGCGGGGCCATTTTTGGCTGTGGTGTTTGCAAATGTTTGCTTTGCTCACCATGAGTTTCTGTGGACCTGGGCCAGTTCCCTGAGCAGCTACCCCCACCCCAGGCCTTTGTTCATTGTTTACGGAGCTTATTCTTCTCCTTCCTTGCATTTCTCCACCTTTTTCCTGCTAATTGCTCATTTTGGACTCAGCTCTGCTAATTTCAGCCGGGGAGCGCCCACGCGGCCCTGGGCGGGCCTTCCCCTCTTTCAGTTTCGCGGTGTGTGTGTGTGTGTGTGTGTGTGTGTGTGTGTGTGTGTCTCCTTGCAGGGTGCACGCCAGCCCCTACCACACGGCAAGCGCTGCATGCACGCCCGTGCCTGGCCTGCTGGGGCTCAGCTCGCACTTGAAGCCATCCGCAGGCCCGCAAGGCTGAGCTGCCTACGAGAGAGAGGAGGCCTGCATTTCACGCTCAGCTGGGGGATGCGCTTGTGAAAGCGTGGAGACGGGGAGGCTGGGCTCCGGGCTCCAGCCTGGCCCGGCCCTGCTGTTGTAGGCACTTGGGGAGTGAACGGTGGATGGAAGATCTCTCTCTCTCTCTCTGTCACTCTGCCTTTCAAATAAATACATCTTTTTTAAAAAAACAGATTTTATTTATTTGAAAGGCAGAGTTAGAGATGTAGAGACAGAGAAGAGAGGTCCTCCATCCGCTGGTTCACTCCCCAAATGGCTGCAATGGCCGTAGCCACGCCCATCCGAAGCCAGGAGCTTTTTCGGGTCTCCCACGTGGGGTGCAAGGGCCCAAGCAGTTGGGCCATCCTCAGCTGCTTTCCCTGGCCATAGCAGAAAGCTGGATCATAAGTGGAGCAGCCAGGTCTCGAACCGGCGTCCGGATGGGATACTGGTGTTTCAGGCTAGGGCTTTAACCAGCTGCGACACAGTGATGGCCCTTTAAAGAACTAAATCTTTTTTTTTTTTTTTTGACAGGCAGAGTGGACAGTGAGAGAGAGAGAGGCAGAGAGAAAGGTCTTCCTTTTGCTGTTGGTTCACTCTCCAATGGCCGCTGCGGCTGGCGCATCACGCTGATCCGAAGCCAGGAGCCAGGTGCTTCTCCTGGTCTCCCATGGGGGTGCAGGGCCCAAGCACTTAGGCCATCCTCCACTGCCTTCCTGGGCCATAGAAGAAGGGCAACCGGGACAGAATCTGGCACCCCAACCGGGACTAGAACCCGGTATGCCTGCGTCGCAAGACGGAGGATTACCCTAGTGAGCCGCGGAGCCGGCCAAATAACTAAATCTTAAAAGGAGGGTGGTCAGCTGAGCATCTCCCTTGTGTGGGCTCTACCCCCACCCCCTGCCCCCCCACCTCTTGGGACTCAGTTTCCTCATGTGTCAGTTGAGGGTTGGCAAGACAAGCGTTTCCCACAGACAGAGGTTAAGAGCACACCCTAAAACAGGAGAAGAGAGAGGCAGCGGGAGAGAGAATGGATCAGTTGCCAAACATTTTGGAGAAAGCCAGTTAACATCCCTTAGAATAGTAAAGGCTTGGGGCTGGCGTCGTGGCGCAGTAGGTTAAGGCCCCACCTGCAGTGCCGGCATCCCCTGTGGGCTCTGGTTCGAGTCCTGACTGCTCCACTTCCAATCCAGCTCTCTGCTATGGCCTGGGAAAGCAGTGGGAGATGGCCCAAGTCCTTGGGCTCCTGCACCCATGTGGGAGACTCCAATGGAGTTCTCAGCCCAGCCTGGCTGCTGCAGGCATTTGCAGAGTGAACCAGTGGATGGAAAATCGATTTCTCTCCATTTTTAAAAGAAATTTATTTATTTATTTATTTGAAGAGTTACAGAGAGGGAGAGGCAGAGAGAGAGAGAGAGGTCTTCCATCTTCTGGTTCATTCCGCAGATGGTTGTAACCAGCAGGGCTGGACCAGGCTGAAGCCAGGAGTCAGAATCTTCATCCAGGTCTTCCGCGTGGGAGCAGGGTCCCAAGCCCTTGGGCCATCTTCCACTGCTTTCTCAGGCACAGAAAGCTGTATCAGAAGTGGCACAGCCCGATGTTGAACTGGCGCCCGTATGGGATGCCCAGTGCCGTGGCTTTACCTGCTACTGCACAGTGCTGGCCCCAGTACATCAGGTTTTTTTTTTAAAAGGATGCCCTCCTCTCAAGTCCCCACAGGGCTGGGGGGTGATGGTTTGGAAGGCCTGCCCTGCGTTTCTGTGTGCATCTCCAGTTGAGATGTGGGGTTGTGTATGTCTTCCCAGTGCTGGACCAGTAGTATCCAGTGGAGGTCTTAAGAAACTGGGAGACCTGAATGAAGCGCCTGGCTTCAGCCTGCCCAGCCCCAGCCGTTGTGGCCATTTGCGGAGTGAACCAGCAGATGGAAGACCTTGCTCTGTCTCTCTGTCCCTCCCTCCCTCCCTCTCCATGTAACTCTGCCTTTCAAATAAATAAAATCAATCTAGGGAGAGAGGCTCCATTTCCAGTTTCTTGGGCCACTTTCCTGGAATCGAGCTGCCGTGCTGTGCCCAGGTATGTTCAGAGGCCGTGTGTAGGTGTTCCGGCCGACAACCTTGTCAACAGCTGGAATGTGAGTGAGAGGCCCGTGTTAACACTGGCATCCTGTATCAGAGCGCTGGCTCTAGTCCTGGCTCCACCTCTAAAGATTTATTCATTTATTTGAAAGAGTTACACAGAGAGAAAGAGAGTTGTCCATCCACTGGTTCACTCCCCAAAAGGCCATAACGGCTGGAGCTGCACTGATCAGGAGCCAGGAGCTTCCTCTGGGTCTTCCATGCAGATACAGGGGCCCAGGGACTTGGGTCATCCTCTACTGCTTTCTCAGGCCATAGCAGAGAGCTAGATCGAAAGTTGTGCAGCCAGGTCTTGAACCGGCACCCATATGGGATGCTGGCACTGCAGGCAGCGGCTTTACCTGCTACGCCATAGCACTGGCCCCTGGCTCCACTTCTGATCCAGCTCTCTGCTATAGCCTGGGATAGCAGTGGAAGATATCCCAAGTCCTTGGGCCCCTGCACCCACATGGGAGACCCGGATGAAGCTCCTGGCTCCTGGCTTCAGATGGGCTTAGCTCCAGCTGTTGTGGCCATTTGTGGAGTGAACCATCAATGTTATATATTAATGTTAGCCGTCGCAAAACACACTGGACACCGGAGTAAGGGAAAGGGTTTATTGGGGAACACCCTACAGACTGGAGTGAAGGGGCGGTGAAGGAAAAAGAGAAAGAGAGTATAAGAGAAACAGAGAGGAGAGGAGCTAGCAAGGAGAGAAGAGAGCAGAGAGGAGCTGAGAGAGAGAGCCAAGAGCCCAGAGGAGAAGGCTAGAGAGAGGAACCGAGAGAGAAGAGTCAAGAGAGTATGTGTTCAGGAACAGGCCCTTTTAAAACTTTGCCTGAGGGAGGGCAGGGAAGCAGGAGCAGCGAATCTCATTAGGATGGGGGTGGAGCCTGGCTCAGGTATCCGGGCCATGCGGCCACCTGGCTACAACTGTGCCAGTTTCCTAACAGTCAGATGGAAGACCTTTCTCTCTGTCTCTCCCTCTCTCTGTCTATGACTCTGCCTTTTAAATAAATAAAGAGAGAGAGACAGAGAGAAAGGTCTTCCTTTTGCCGTTGGTTCACCCTCCAATGGCCGTCACGGCTGGCGGGCTGCGGCCGGCGCACTGCGCTGATCTGAAGGCAGGAGCCAGGTGCTTCTCCTGGTCTCCCGTGGGGTGCAGGGCCCAAGCACTTGGGCCATCCTCCACTGCCTTCCCGGGCCACAGCAGAGAGCTGGCCTGGAAGAGGGGCAACCGGGAAAGAATCCGGTGCCACAAGGCAGTGCCGGTGCCACAAGGCGGAGGATTAGCCTAGTGAGCCGCAGCACCGGCCAGCCACTATGTTCTACTAGATTACTTTAGCAGCAGCCTTAGGGCAGGGCATGGCCGTGCAGCCCCTCGCTGCAGGCTGCCATGCTGGTGCCACAGTTCATGCAACCCTGCAGCAGAGGGGGTGTCCCAGCCGTGGCGTCCAAGTTTCTGCTGTGACCTGGAGGAGCAGTCCAGAAACCCTTCGGGCCGGAGAGAGAGAGAGAGGCCTCAGGGATGCCTCGGGAATTTCTAGCTGGGAAAACTTCCCAGTGACAGCGCGAGCTGTGATTGGGTAGAGAAGATGCGGACAGATTTGGAGGAAGAGGAGGACACCCCACTGAGGACATGCTGCTGTGCGTGCAAAATGGTTTCTTTAAAGAAATTGTTTTCCTCATTGTACTTGAAAAGCAAGGAGAGAGAGAGAGAGATATCTTCCATCCCAAATGCCCACGACAGCCAGGGGCTGGACAGCTCCAAAGCCAGGAGCCAGGACCTCCATCCCGGTTTTCCATGTGGGTGGCAGGGACCCGAGTACTTGAGCTGTCCACACTGCCTCCCTCCCAGGACGCTTTAGCAGGAAGCTGGATCAGAAGTGGAAGAATGGAACTGAAACCAGGCACTCTTACATGGGATGTGGGCATCCCAAGTTGTGACCTCACCACTGTGCCACACACCTGCCCTGCAGAAAGTCTAAATACTGCAGACTGCTGGTAGATTCACTCACTTATTTTTTAAAATATTTATTTATTTTTTAAACATATATTTATTTGAAAGGCAGAGTTACACACACACACACACACAGAGGGAGGGAGGGAGGGAGAGAGAGAGATATTGATCTTTCATCCACTGGTTCATTCCTCAAATAGCCATAGTGCCCTGGGCTGGGCCAAGCCAAAGCCAGGAGCCAGGAGCATCTTTTGGGTCTCCCACGCGGGTGCAGGGGCCCAAGGACTTGGGCCATTTTCTACTGCTTTCCCAGGCCATCAGCAGGGAACTGGATCAGAAGTGGAGCAGCTGGGACTCGAACCAGTGCCCATATGGGCTGCCAGTATTGTAGGCAGCAGCTTTACCTGCTACACCACAATGCCAATGACAGACTAATTTAAAAAGAGAAGTTCTTGGGGGAGGCTTCAGCCCATGCCCCCAAAACAAAGGTTTGGTGAATCTGAACCCCAAACCTAATTCAGTCATAGCCTCATTCATTCACTCTGTCAGTCACTTGGTCATTCAGGAGCACGGCCCTGGAGGCCAGCCCTGCTTCCTACTCATTGCATGGCCTTGGGCGAATGACTTAATTTCTCTCTGCCTTAGTTTCCTTGTCTCTAAAATGGGGATGATGATGACGGTAGCTGTGTCGTTGTGAAGATTAGGAGTGCATACATGGAGAGCGGCAGGCCAGCTACATGTTGTCTGTCGCCACAGGGTTGGTATCCCTGCAGGGAGTCTCACGTCAGCGGTGCCAAGACAGTGAACATTCCAATTCGGGGGCCTACAGGTGGGGTCTTGGAAAGTGGTGAGATTGGATTAGGGTGGAGACCCCATGTCTAAGTTCTGGTAACTTCTTTAGAGACCCTAAGACAGATAGAGGCAGAGAGAGAGTGCGAGAGAAGGAGAGAGGTCTTCCATCTGCTGGTTCACTCCCCAATTGGCCACAACGGCCAGAGCTGTGCTGGATCCGAAGCCAGGAGCCAGGAGCTTCTTCCGGGTCTCTCATCTTGGGCCATCTTCTACTGCTTTCCCAGGCCATAGCAGAGAGCTGAATCGGAAGAGGAGCAGCCGGGACTCAAACCAGCGCCCATATGGGATGCCGGCGCTTC
This sequence comes from Oryctolagus cuniculus, assembly GCF_051225735.1. NCBI lineage: Eukaryota > Metazoa > Chordata > Mammalia > Lagomorpha > Leporidae > Oryctolagus > Oryctolagus cuniculus. The sequence goes on along the minus strand of NC_142873.1, from coordinate 147,236,261 downwards.
AGGCGGTGGCTTTACCCGCTACACCACAGGCGCTGGCCCCTGCACTCCCTGTCTCTTGCTTTGTGATGTCTGGTGCCAGCAAGAACGCCCAGGCAGAGGACCAGAAGTGTTTCCTTTGTCAGGTTAGGCTGCCTCGGGGACTGTGTTAGGGTGACGGCAGCTGGCTCACACAGCGCTCAGCTGGCAGTCTCTGGGCCCCCTGGCCGTGCCGGCCCCGTGCTGCCCTGGACACCCAGCATCGAGAGGACCCACACGGGCCCTGTCCCGCGAGGCCTGCCCCGTCCCTCATCTTTCTTTAGCACCTGGGCCGGAAGCGCGGGTGGGCGCACACACACACACACACACACTCCCCGCCACCAGGCTTCTCTCGTGAGTTGTCCCAATTCGAAGCTCAGAAAGATCTCGCGGGGCGAGCTCTGCAGTGAGCCCATCCCCGTGTGGCAGGCGTGGACGCTGAGCCGTGGCGGGGACCTGAGGCCCGTAAGGGCCCACGAGGACACGAGTGGAGCCCCCCAGGAGTGACACGGTGCGGGTGACCAGGCCTCTTAGGCCTCTCGCAGCCGGGGCTGGGGGTGTGCGGCCGCCCCCTCCCCACTCAAGTCTCCTAAACGAAGTGGGTGTTGCCCCGCTGGCGGTGACGGCGCAAAGCCCCGCCCAGTGGCGTCCTCACGGATGCCTGAAATTCCAGCACGCCCCCTGCATCCCTTCAGGTTGCGCAATGGGTGCCGGGAATGCCTCTGAGTGCCGGGAATCCCTCGGAGGGGTGTAGACACCTTGGGGCCCTGAGTGGGCCTTGTGGAGACAGGGACGCCCCCGGGGACGGGGCCCAGACCCCGGCATTGCGCACGCTGCTCCTCTCCGGGACGGGCGACCCGCGCTGCCCCCGTGTGTCACGTGCCCCAGGACAGCCTGCGGCCTGCACCACACGGCCCTCGCGTGATCTAGGCCACCCCTGGGAGCCCGGCAGGAGTGCCCTTCCTTTTTCGTTTTCTTGATTTAGTTATATATTTGAAAGTCAGAGTTTACAAATACGGAAGGGGGGGTGGAGAGAGAGAGAGGTCTTCCACCTTCCGGTTCACTCCCCAGATGGCCGCAATGGCCAGGGCTGGGCCAGGCCGGAGCCAGGAGCCTCACCCAGGTCTTCCATGAGGGTGCAAGGCCCCAAGCTCTTCTCTGTGGCTTTCCCAGGCACATAGAGAGCGCTGGATGGGAAGTGGAGCAGCCGGGCACCCGTATGGACCAGCGCCTTCATGGGATGCCGGCGGCACAGGCAGCAGCTTAGCCCTGCACCCCTACGCGGCCCCACGCCTGCCCATCACGTCGCGGGGCTCAGGTGCTGGGGCTGCCACGCGCGCTCCCTCTGCTTCTGGCAGCAGGAGGTGTGCTGGGCCCGGGGGTGGGGTTTCAGGCCCTGCCAGCCCTAGACCCCTCCCTGCACGTGCCTGCCTCTTGAAGAGCGCTCATTGAAGCACCCACTCTGCAGGCGGGAAGACTGAGGCACGGCTCCCGCTCTGCGAGTCGCGTCTGCAGCCTGCCTGCCTCGGCTTCCGCTGGCAGTTGGGACCGGAGCAGAACTGCCTGCTCGGGCATAGGCCTGGCCGTCGGGGCCTGGGGGTCACTCAGATGTTCCGAAGTCAGCAGCTGTGAGCTTCCAGTCCCAGATCTGTACCTTAGTAACTGCCGGACTTTGGACAAGGCATTTCACCTCCTCGAATCCTCACTCCTCTCAGCTGTAACCCGAGGGCACGAGGACTTTCTCAGCCGTGGGGACCCACAGGGACACGGCTGTGAGTAGAGCACTGGCGCATTTTACCACTCACACCTCCTGCCCCACTTTGTGCAGTGAACAACCTGGGCAACACTACATGACAGCCCTGGGGGATATTTGCCTTGTATGACTGTTAGGAAGACTAAATGAGGTAGTTCTTGGCATTGTGCCCAAATACTCAGAAAGTCCTCAGTGACGAGCAGCTAAGTACGATGACACCATCACAGCAGGCTCAGGCTGGACGGCTCCGTGGTGAAGTGGCAGGTCCCAGGCTCCTCCCTTTACCCCCGCCCACCTCCAAACCTCATAACCTTTCCCCGCCGCCCCCAGCGTCCCACCTCTCTCCTTCGGGACTGGCCGGGCCAGGGATGGCAGGGTTCTGGCCCCTTCCGGCACATTACAGCTTTCAGTTTGGTGAAAGCCCTGGTTATGCCAGGGCCTGCCTGGCAAGTCCTTCTTGCCCCAAAGTGCCGAGGGTTCCGTGGGTGAGCCCTGTCCCCAGCCTCCTGCCTGGGACCCAAGGCAGGTGGAAACTCAGGGCGGCATTCTCAGGTCCCCGAAGCCCCCTGGAGCAGCCATGGCCCCCTGGGCCCCCCCCCCCCCGCCCCTGCAGGCGGCCCTAGGCGGAGCCGGTGGTGGCTGCCAGCTCTCAGGGGGACCTCACAATGGCCCCATTCACAGCAGAGGAGCTGGCCTGCCTGCAGCCCCTGGGGTGATGTTCCCGCCCCAGGGGCCATGGTGGGGGGGGGGTGTCAGAAATGGAGGAAGGGGCTGCAAGTCCGGGATTGGGATAGGCGCTCAGCCCCCAGCACCTTCCCCTCCCACGGCTGGCCGCGGGGCAGTGGGCTTCCCCGGGCCCCAGGAGCGGTAGGCTGCGGGCAGAGGGAGGGAAAGTGTTAGTCATGGGGCATCGGGGGCGGGGATGGCCCACGCAGTGCTGGCATCTGCAGGCCCAGAGCCAGAGGGTGACGAGCTCTCGGTTCTCGAAACTGCCCTTCCAGTAACGACCGGCCAGCCCAGCCGGCGGGCCTGCGTCTCCCGCGTGGCCACGGCTCTCGCCTGGGCCTCCGGGGTCTCTCAGGCCTCTCTGTCCGCATCCACTCTTCTCCACTCCAAAGCCCAGCTCCAGCCCAATGGCTCAGGGCCTGGCTGGCTCCCCACTGCCCAGATGCCCATGGCCGCAGGGTGTCCACGCTGCCTTGCCCGCCCAGTGGCCATTCCTTGTCTGTCTGAGCCCCGGCTCTCTTTACCCTGGGAAACCAGCCCCACCCATTCTCAGGCCACGTGGTTGGGGCGGGGCTCAGGCCTCAAGATAGACTTGTGACCCTCAATCTGGCCAATTAGATGCTCCATGTTCACTCCCGCCGCTCAGCGATTGGCTTAGGACTAATCACATGACCTCGATTTGTCCAATGAAGTCTCATCCCCAAACCTGTGTCTAGACATTTGGAGACTGGAGTTTTTTCCACCGGGCTTGGAACTAGTAGTTTGTTGGCCAGAGCTCTGGTTGCTTGGAAAGGATAAGGAGAAGCCGAGAGGTGGCACAGCCAAATCTTGGTGGCATTGTCTGAGCCCCAGGGCCAGCTGTGCCTGAGCAGATAACCTGAATTTTTCAGCTTCTTGAGGAAATTTCTTTTTCCTCTAAGTCTCTTAGAATTCAGCTTTCTGACTCTTGCAACCCAAGAGTTCTTTTTAAAAAATCTGTATTTATTTATTTGAAATGCAGAGAGACACAAGGAGAGAGAGAGAGACAGAGAGAGAGCTCTTCCATCTGCTGGTTCTCTCCCTAAATGGCCACAACAGCCAGGGATGGGCCAGGCTGTAGCCAGGAGCCAGGCACTTCTTCTGGTCTCCCACGTGGGTGGCAGGGGCCCCAGTACTTGGGCTTCTTCCACTACTTTCCCAGGCTGTTACCTAGGAGCTGGATCAGAAGTGGAGCACCCAGGACAGAAACTGGGGCCCATATGGGATGCCGGCATTGTAGGCAGTGGCTTTACCTATACCACAACGCTAGCCCCCCACCCTCCCTTTAAGATTCATTTATTTATTTGAAAGAGTTGCAGAGGTAGAGAGGAAGAGAGAGAGAGAGGTCTTCCAACCGCTGGTTCACTCCCCAAATGGCTGCAACAGTCAGAGTTGTGCCAATCCGAAGCCAGGAGCCAGGAGCTTCTTCTGGGTCTCCCACGGGAGTGCAGGGGTTCACAGACTTGGGCCATCTGCTGCTGCTTTCCCAGGCCACAGCAGAGAGCTGGATCGTAAGTGGAGCAGCTGGGACTTGAACTGGCATCCACATGGGATACTGGCACTGCAGGCCACTGCTTTACCCGGTATGCCACAGCGCCACACCCCTACCCTTTTAAAAAATTTATTTATTTGAAAGGCAGAGTTACACACACACACACACACACACACACCACGCACATATACACATAGGTCTCCCATCCGCTGGTTCACTCTCTGAATGGTTGTGATAGACAGGGCTGGACCAGGCCGAAACCAGGAGCCTGGACCTGCATCTGGGTCTCCCACGTGGGTGCAGGGGCCCAAGCACTTGGGCCATCTTCTGCTGCTTTCCCAGGCCACAGCAGGGCGCAGGACTGGAAGTGGAGCAGCTGGGACTGGAACAAGTGCCCATGTGTCTTAATCATTGTGCCAAATGCCCACCCTGACTCAGGAGTTTGGACCAGTACAGAGGCCCTCCCACCCTGACCTTGACCCACCTCTGCAGCCCTATCGTGCAGAACTTGCCCAGACACCCCACTGCCCTGTGACCCTCCCTGCTCCCGCGGGCCTTCCGCCTGGGGCGTACCCACTTTCCCCTCTTGCACCTGGTCCAGCTTGTGAGGGCCCTGTTCCCACGCCTTCCGCAGCTGCTTCCCGGGGAGCATCGACGCCGCGGCTGTGCACGCTGGCCGGCATCCTTGTTTGGCTGTTGGGGGTTCGTCGGCACATCCATCTCCCACTGGGCTGCTGACTTTCTACGTGTGACTGTTTTTTTCTCAATGTCTGATATCTGGCCTGGCCCGGGGGGATTCCTGTCACATGCCCAGAATTGCTGTCACCCTGGGCAGGCCCCAGAGCAGCCGGGCACGGTGGGGAGGGTGCCCTGCCCTGGAAGCAATCCTTGAGCTGCAGCCCGATCCTGTCTCAGTGCAAAGCGGCTTCCTCTGCCCCAGCCAGCAATCCAGCTCTTTCCCCCTCAACTTCCCACTCATCCTTCGAGGCGCTCCGTACCCTGGGGCATGCAGGGAAGACCGCTTGGAACTTGGACAGACTCGAGTTCAAGGCCTGGCTCTTGCACATGGCACGGGTGTGAGGGGCACATCCCTTCACTTCCTCACGCCCCAGTTTCTCTAAAATGACAAATGCACGGGTCTGTTATGTGCTGAGCATTTATCCACCCTGTGCTGTGGGAACTGCACTGCCCTCCTAGGGGGCAGAGAGGGTGAGTGTGGCCCCAGGCCGTGGAGGGCACAGAGCTGGCGGCAGAGCTGGGCTTGGAGCCTAGGCAGCCTGGCTCTAGGGTCAGTGATCTTCCCACTCAGCTGTCCTGCACCGTCCAGAACGGGGATCTTAGAGCCCTGTGTACCCGCAGCTCTGCTATAGTTCCACCTTCATATCTTGTGAGTGCAGAGCCCAGAGTCCAGCCCTGGAGTCCAGCCTACCCAGAGAATCCTGGATTTCGGGGTCAGGCTGGAGGGAGGGGCCTGTGGCTAGTCCAGGACGTGTCCACTTGGCCCTGGTTGCTTGGCAGGACTCTGCTCACAATGCTCATTTGTCCAGACTGTGGGTCAGTGACTTTGCAATCTGTGCACGCACACGCCAGAAACGGCAGCACAGGGACGGCTGGGCCGGGCCAAGAAGAGCCAGCTGGGAATTCAGAGGCCTGGGACCCAGGAGTCCCAGGGCTGGGAGAACCCAGCTCGGCCACGGCTGACCCAAGAGAGCGTGGGCAAGCACACAGCCTCCCTGGGCCTCACTTCCTTTATCTTTGAAATGCGGGCCCCAATGGGACTCCTTTCAAAGGCCAGCGTTGTGGTGTAGTAGGTTAACTTGCTGCCTACGATGCCAGCATCCCGTATGGGTGCCAGTTCGAGTCCTGGCTGCTCCACTTCCAATCCAGCTCTCTGCTATGGCCTGGGAAAGTGGAACAAGATGGCTCAAGTCCCTGGGTCCCTGCCACCCATGTGGGGGACCTGGATGAAGCCCCTGGCTCCTGGTGTCAGTCCAGCCCAGCCCCAGGCGTTGTGGCCATCTGGGGAGAGAACCAGTGGAGGGAAGAGTGCTAACTCTCTAACTCTGCCTTTCAAATAAAATAAATGCATCTAAGAAGTTGGTAGCCACTTCATCTGGGGGCGTGGGGAGGAAGAAGATGATAGAGTTTGCAGCATCGGTAGTGGTGCTGAGTCTCAGTGTGCTGCTCGCTCATCCCGCTGCCTCGGGTACAGCAGTGTGACCTCAAGCAAGTCACTCAGCCACTCTGTGCTCCGCTCTTCGCTTGTAACCTGGGGTCGCTGACAAAACTGTGACCCGACAGTGGTGTGCCTGGCACATGCAAGGGCCCACGCTTGTTGCCACCCTCCAGCTGCGAGCTCTCCATCAGCTCCCTCCCCTCCCCACACCTCAGTCTTCATTTAGACTTCTCTGTGCGGGGCCCTGGGGCCCGTTTGCTAAGTTTCCCCAGCTCTGCTCCACCCAGCAGGGCAGTGCCAGGTCTGTCCCCAGCACCTGGCCTGGACCGGGCAGCGGCAGGCCCTTCGTCAATGTTTACTGAATTCCTGTGCTTCCTGTAAGACGCACAGGCCTGGTGTCTGGGCCAGGCACTGCTCCGGGGGCTCTGCGGGGAGAAATGCATTCAGCCCTTGTCACTCCTGGGGGGCAATGACAATCACTACCCCCCATTAAGTTTTACAGATGAGGGCGGCAACTGGGGCAGATTAAAGGTATGCGATGGGGGTCAGCCTCTGACTTCCACCACCCTGCCCCTCTATTCAAGAGTTGGGGTACACCCAGAGTGCCCAGCTGTCCCCTGTGTGCACGGCTCAGCTCCTGGGACAGACTGCTCGGGCTGCGGGCTGTGGGGCGCTGAGCCATGGGCCCAGGCTCCAGGGCACAGCCTGCCAACACCCGCCACTCCGCCAAGTCCAGAGAGGGCCTGGGCGCAGCTCACATCCTGCTGCTCTTCCGGAGCCCAAGCTCGAGCCGAGGACGGGAAAAGGCAGGGGGGGCTGCCTCCCACGGTGACTCAGCGGGCAGCGGGAAGGGCGAGGGGGAACTGGAGCTGTCCTGCCTTCCTCAGACCCTCGCTACAAGACCGGGCCCTGGAGCCACAGCCTGGGATCCGCCCACCCACGGCCATGGCCACGGCCACGGCACTCGTCCAGGCAGAGGAGGGGCGCTGCATGGCCAAGGCGCTGCTGGCACCCTCGGGGTGAAAGACGCTGCCCTGCACTGGTTGCTGCCTGCAGGGCTGGAGCCAAGGCCCTGGGCAAGAAAATGGGCCAGGGCCAGGGCTGCTGGAGACCCGAGTGCCTGAGGAAGGGTGCGAGCCGAGACGTGGCGCCCCAGCACCGCGGGCACCTCCCTGGGTGGGCACGTTAGCTGGGATGTTTGATGCTGGAACTGGAGCTGTCGTCACACTTCTTCCGGGCCATCTGCCACACCCTGGGGGCCGGGCGACGGTGGGGGTGGGAGTGCTCCTTGTCCTAGCAGTGAGGGGTGTGGACAGCACATGGGATTCCACAGGCCTCTGGGGACTGGGAATTTGCTGGAGGCACCGCCGGGAGGCTGGCCAGTCAGGTGGCCTGCCCTGCACTTCCCCCACCTCTCACACTGGGGGTATGAGGCACGTGGTTAAGGCAGCAGACTTGCTTTCTTACTTACCCATTTTACAGATTTCAGAGACAGAGAGATGAGCAGGTCTCCCGCCCACTGGCTCACTCCCCAGACACCCACACTAGCTGGTCTGGACCAGGCTGAAGCAGGGGGACCAGAACGCAAGTCGGGGCTCCCATGTGGGTGTCAGGGACCCAACCACTCGAGCTATTGCTTGTGGCCTCCCAGGGTGTGCATTCGCAGGAAGCTGGAATTGAGCGTGGAACCTAGACTCGAACCCAGGCCCTCGGATACGGGATGTGCACATCCCAAGTGGCATCTTAATCGCCAGGCGGAACACCTGTCCCTAAGGCAGCACGTTAGAGTTAGACCCTGTGGTTTGGCACGCTCACTGCCTGTGCTGCCTTAGGCCAGACGTGTTATAGATGCTCTGAGTCTCAGTTTCCTCATCTGTAAAATGGGAATAACAGCAAAACCTGGTATCTTTTCCAGCTCCTGCTTTGTGCTGATCTAAGTCACTTATGCTATCTGAATATTTTTATTGTTTTTTCCAAGAGGGCTACAAAGGTAAGACATTTTCCCAAAGTCATCTAATCCTCGATTCCTTGTGAAGCATGGGCGGTCCACCTCTCGGGCTGGGTCAGAGATGCACCCAGCTCCTTGTAGGGGCCTTGTGCTCCAGCCCCACTGCACACTCGTTCTTAGGATGCCCGTATCCCGCAAGTCTGCTGGTTCAAGTTCAGGCCACTCTGTTGCCATTCAGCTTTCTGCTAATGCATCCACACCGCTGTGGGCAACAGGTTCAGCATGCTCCGGCCTCAGCTGTTGCAGACCTTGGGGGAGTGGGTGGACAGATCGTTGCCTGTTACAGGACAAACTGAAGGATCTGACATCAACGTACCGCGGCCCTGGACTCCCGATCAATCCTCTCCTGCACCTGCCATTCGCTGAGGGCCGTTCCAAGCCTGGTTTCTGCCAAAAGCAAACCCCGGAGATGAGGAGATCAAAGGTTCAAGGCCTCTGTATGGCGTTCCCATGGAAGCCCAAGTGACTCCCGCCTCCAACGTCTGTCTGTCCCTTCTGTCCGCGGAAACCTCAGTGTGGCCAATCTGATGGGGAGTAAAGTGAAGTCATCATGCCAGTTCCTCTGCCCATGACCTGGGGATGACCCAAGGGGACACGGGGGCCTGTGTAGAGACAATGGGACCAGCAGGATGGAGACGGAAAGCAATAGGGCCTCACTACCACACACAAACTTGACATGTTCTATTGTAACCCTCCCACGTAGGCGTTATTTCCAGCTGCGGAGACTGAGGCAAAGTGGGGTTAAGCAGCAAAGACGGGGAGACCCAGGGGGTCTCGCCTAGACAATGCGCCATGAGCCGCGCCCCCCCCACCCCTTTCCACTGTAGGTGTGTTCAACGGATGGGTGCACCTGAAGCTCTCAGGACAGTGCTCGGCGCGTGGAAAGCTCTCCATTCCTGAAATGGGAGCTCGGTGGAGATGTGACTACCAGACTCAGTTGGATAATTACCGAGAGAATTTATGATTTCCCTGGCTCCTGGCCCTGGCAACCTGGCGTTGACGGGCTCAGTGGTTCAGTGATGGTGTCAGGACTTGAGGACTTCCCGTCTCCTACTCTGCCGCCCTCGCTGCTGGTTTCTGCCCAAAGGCACCTACCTGTTGATAGCAAGATGGCTGCCAGGAACACCGAGGGGACCAGGTGTCCAAGCTTCTCCCCAGCGGGGAGAAGAAGCCAGCTCCCTAAGCCAGACTCCTTCCGACTGGGCAGGCTGAGTCCTGTGGTCCCCCCCCCACCCGGACTATCCCTGGTCACAGGCCCAAGCAAGAGGAAGACTGCTTTAGACTCCTCTGGATCCAGCAGGAAGCAAGACGGAGTGGATTTTCCCAGAAGCAGGGGCCTGGGGAGGAGGGTTCTGTTGGGAAGGCCCGGGGTGGGGGGCTATGGGCACGACTGGAAAGGGCTGCTGACCCCTACGCCCGGGGGGGCCTGCGGGGAAACCCCTGGGCCGCACATGTAACTTCAATACAATGCACCGCATAGCGTCCAGGGCAGCCAGATCCTGGGGAGGAAGCGGTTTATTTGGACTGAGGGTGGAGGTGTGTTTGCGGGAGGTCCCTGGAGGCTTCCCTCTGATTCCTGAAATATGAGAAGGAGTTATCCAGCCAGAAAAGCCTGGGAGGAGGGTCAGAGGGCATGGTGCATGGAGAGGCCTGTGAGCTCCACGGGGCAGGCAGAGTGGCCTGGGGGTGGGGAGTGTGGAGACAGAGGCCCGCAGCAAGCTCCACTGGCTCCTGCCACCACCCGGGGCCGAGAGGACAATAGTAGCAGTGACCGTGACCGAGCCACTGCACAGGGGTCGGCGCTATCTAGAGGGGAACTGTTACACCCCCATTTTACAGATGGGGACGGGGAGGTCAGAGAGGGTCACATGGCAGACAAGGTCAGAACTGGGCCATGCATCTGGTTGGCCCCACAGCTGGTGCTCTCCACACGCCCTCTGCCACCCTTTGCAGAGCCCCCATGCATGGGGGGTGGGGGTGGGGGTGGGGAGGGCCTTGGAGTGAAGAGGGAGAGTCCCAGCAGGCCAGTGAGTCATGCCATGAGTCACTGCAGCTGGCCGCAGCCTCACAGGGGGACCCGCAGCTGCGGGTGTCAAAGGGAAGGCGGGGTGTGTCTATGGTGGACGGGGAGGTGGCCACCCGGGCAGCCCAGCCTCCTGATCAGCCTGGGAGACAGGGAAGAGGTGGGGAAACTGGGGCAGGGGTGAGGGTAGGCAAGGGGGCTGTTGCTCTGCAGGACTTGAGCAGTAATTCTTGACGTCGTGTGGGTGGCCCGGGGTCCGGAACACAAAGCTACTTCCCAGTGCGTTGCGCCAAGAGGATTTGCCTTTCTTAGGAAAACACAGACCTGGGTTGAAAGCAGCGACTGCCTTGACAGCTTGGCTTTTTGTTCTGCTTTTCCACTTTTTTTTTCCCCAAAAAAATGTCCCTACAAGGAGCCTAATGGACTCCCACTCAAAGCAAAAGAATCATCAGATGCCTTATTAGGATCCTGCCATGGGCTCTGTCTGCATCGAGCTATGGCTATAAGCACAGAGGTCTCTGCAGGCCACCCTGGAAATGATTCAGCTTGCCCACTGGGGGAGGGGCGCCGAAGGCCGGGACTGCTGGAAACATTGACAGTTATCTCGCTGGAGCCTTGCGTAATCCCTGCAAAGGTCTTTTTTGTTCTTGCTGTGAAGAGGAATAACCAGACCAGGTCTCCTCAGGCTGCCCCGAGGTCTCTCCCTGGGGTCGCTCCTGCTGTTCGCAGCTCTGTCCCTTTAAGCGCCATCCTTCTTGGAGACACCTTGGCTCTACCCTGGAAGGCAAGGCCCAGGCCGGCTGCCCCGGGGAGTCTCCAAACCCAGAGGCTGCTTGCACTCAAGCAGGTACCTGGCATCTCAGGAGGGAAACCATGAAGATGGCCCTGCCTGTCCCACGTGGCCCCTGCCTGTCCCACGTGGCCCCTGCCTGTCCCATGTGGACTTGCCTCTACTGGGGTTCACATCAGTGCTTCCTCCCCACACCCTACGGGGGACCCCAGCTGGGGCAGGCAGCTCATCCCCACGCCCACCAGAGAGGCCGCACAGACCCTCCCCGGCTGGCGGAGGGCCTCCTGTCCAGCTTCCTTCTCCCTACTCCCCCATCTCAGACCCCGGCCGGGTCTGCTTCTCCCACCTTGAGCCTTTGCATGAGCTGGTCCCTGAACCGTCCTGCTCTTCCATCTGCCCAGCTAATATCTACTCACCCTGCACACCTCGCGTTCGATGGACCCTCCTCCAGGAAGCCCTCCATGATCAGTCACCTCAGGGGCCTCTCCTGGGCTCTCATCACACCCAGCGCTTCGCCCAGCTGTGCTGCTTTCGCCCCCGCTGTCCAGCGCTGGGTGCTGGCTAACCTCTATGTGCCTCAGTTGCTTCATCTGTATAATGGTGCTGAGCTCAGAGCTGTGACGATGACAGAGAGCTCAATGTAGATAACACTCTGGGCTTCGTGTCTGGAGGCGGGGACACACAGGATAAGCCGTGCAGAAGCTGCGGCCGTGGGCAGGCAGCCTCTGGAGTGTTGGTCTGCTCCCCACTGGGCCTGATCAAGCGTCTTGAACCCTTTGGCTGGGTCCCAGCACCCAATCTACCTTCAGGGCCTAGAACCTATTATTATTCTTCCAAGTTTTCTTGCTAAATAAACGGAGCAATCCATTCAAATGAGCACACATTGCAAAGCATGTGAAGCTGCTTCTTTTTTGAATTCCCCACCCCCCCCCTTTTAAATTCTATCCGGTGAAGTTCCGACTCTAACCTCTGCCCTGGCCAGCGCGGCTGTGCTGCCGGGCACCAACCCCGGCGCCAGGGCTGAGGTTCCAGCCCTGCGTACTCCCATTTCACAGATGGGTAAACGCTCTGTCCCCTTACACAGTTTATCTGGTTTTCATCATAGCACGTGTGGCCTGCGACGGACGTACTAGGGGAGCAGACAGCATTTTATTCACCGGGGGCGGCCACGGGACCCGGATGCACCTGGCACCCCCAGGTGCTCCGCTGGTATCCGTGTTCGACATCTCTGCTAGCAGGAATCCTCCTAACTCCTCCACTCTCCTGCAGGACAGGCCAAGGGAGTTGCCCCCGTTCTGGGCTTTCGTAGCACTGGAGGTTACGTCTGTTTTCCCAAGGTCCACAGTCCCCAGGCTTTTCAGTCGTGGTGTTCTTAATCGGCCAGCGCAGTCTGGGAGGCGAGATGTGACAGCACGGCCTGGCCAAGGTGAGGTGTGGCAGTGACTAGCGCTCGTGGAGTGTTGGGCGTGCATCCGGCAGTGTCAGGGCGTCGGGGGGGGGTAGTGTGTCACCCCCAACCCCATTTATCAGAGGAGGAAACTGAGGCTCAGGGAGGGGAAGAGGCTGCTCTGGTCCTTCGTGCTTGACTTAGCCAGCAGCGTCCGACCTAGACTCCCTGAACTGGCACGCAAGGGCCTTGGCTGCGGTGCCCCTTGACCTTTCAAAGAAGTAGCCTGGGGGCTCAGATCATGGTGCAGTGCGTTAAGCTGCCACTCGCAACGCTGGCATCCCATATGAGAGCCCGGGTTCAAGTCCTGGCTGCTCTGCTTCTGATCCAGCTACTGCTGATGCACCTGGGAAGGCGGTGGGCGATGGCTTATGTACGTGGGCCCCTGCACCCACGTGAGACTCCCAGATGGAGTTCCAGGCCTTGGCCATTTTGGCCATTTGAGGAGTGAACCAGTGGATGGAAGATTCTCTCTTTCTCTGTGGCTCTGCCTTACAAAAAATTTATTTGTAAGAGAGAGAGAGAGAGAGAGAGAGAGAAACACTGTTGCAACTGAGTGACTCCCCAAATAGCTGCCATAGCAGAGGCTGAGCAAGGCCAAAACCAGGAGCCAGGAGCTCCTACTGGGTCTCCCCCATGGGTGGCAGGGGCCCAAGTGCTTAAGCCATCATCTGCCGCGTCCCTGGTGCATTAGCAGGGAGCTGGACAGAAGCCAAGTAGCCGGGTCTTGAGCTGGCGCTCGGGTATGGGGTGCTGGTGTCCCCAGCAGCAGCTGAAGCCTCGCGTCGCAACGTCCACCCAGGAAGTGATACGTAGGCAGCAGCTCTCACACCCAAAATGGAACAGGGAGCTCTTGACAGTGGTCTTCAAACTGCAGGAAACGGCAAAGATGGCTGGAGGTGCAGGGGATCCCCAGGCCCCCTGGAGGCGGTGGGGTGGGCTGCTGCAGGGAGGGCGGGCGCCGCACTGCCTCCTCTGGTTTCCAGCACGGGCCGCGGCGGGTGCGTGGGGCTGATCCCAGGCTGACCTGCCTGGGCGGTCCAGCCCCGGCGCCAGCCACGGCAGGGTGGCCCCCGCAGGAGGCTGGCAGAGAGCTGCCGTGGTTTCCCGGCGATGAGCACACAGAAAGCCTCACGCAGGGAGAAGCCGCGGGCGACCCCTGCCTCCTCGTTTGCTCGGGCGGGAAGGGGGAACTCCTTGGGTTGCGGCTGAGCAGCCGGCTGCTCCTCCCTCCAAACCTCCGGGGGCTTACATTTCATCTGGAGTCGTTTCCAGCAGGCAGGAAAGTCGCAAGAGGAGCACGAAGAACTCTTTACCTAGAGTCACCAATTTCGGGGGTGGGAATAGCGCATTTATTCCCTGTGTGTAGTGAGAAGATATAGATATGTGCACAGAGTCAGATATGTAACTGGATTGGTCAACGTAGCTATAAACACACACATGTATTCTTTTCTTGGGCAGATTGCCATCGTCGCTCCCGTCACCCCTTGACATGCCGGCGTTCGTCCTAAGAACAAGGATCTCCTCCAACGGTGCTGGATTCAGGGCAGTGAACTCTGACCCAATGCTTGGGTTGTTTTGTTCAGTTTTTATTTGTAAGGGAGAGAGAGAGAGAGAGAGAGAGAGAGAGAGAGAGAGAGATCTCCCAATACTCTGGTTCCGCTTTAGATTGTATAAATCTCTCGCCTTTTACTGCAGAGATCGCCCAGCCGCTGTTCACTCTGGGCCAGGAGCCCGGAGCTCAGTCCAGGTCTCCCACATTCGTGGCAGGGACCCAAGCACTTGAGCCATCGTTTGCTGCCTCCTGGGGTGCACATTAGCACAAAGCTAGATCAGAAGCAGAGGAGCCAGGACTCGAACCGGGCACTCCAATGTGGGATGACCCAAGGCCTGCCCCAGATTCTGTACTTCAGTCTGTGAGTCATACCCTGGTCCTGCCAGTGGACCCAGTAACGTTCTTTGTAAGAGTCTCTCCCCTCTAGTACAAGATCCAGTCCTATTTGCAACGCGTTTAGTTGTCACGTCTCTTTATTCTTCTTTAACCTGGAGCAGCCACACCACCTTTCTTGACCTTGAACTTCTGAAGACTTTAGACCTTGACCTTGAACTTCTGAAGACTATAGACCAGTTACTTCACAGGCCGGTCCTCGATCTGGGTACGTCTGGTATCTCCTGCTGATGAGATTCAGCTACCCATTACGAATGAGGCAGTGTGTGTGTGTGTGTGTGTGTGTGTGTCCCAGGGTGTCGCCCCCTGAAGCACCTGCCATCTGTCTGCCTTAAGACAGCGAAGTCAAGGTTGATTTCGATCACCTGGGGCTGGCGTTCCCACTGTGTAACTGATCATTGTCCCCGTGGCCAGTGACAGGCAGTCTGCGGGGACACTTTCAGGTCACGTAAATATCCTGTTCCTGCTGATTTCGTGGTGTTTATTTCTGACCAGTGGGACTTGGCGCTAGTGCCCTTCGACCTGATTTGTCTTTGTCATCCTCTTCTGCAACCCTCCCCTGGTGCGGGGGGGGGGGGGGCTGGGCAGGGCCGCTTCCCTAGGGAAGCTTCGAGGGCCCACTGCGTTGGCAAGAGAGGGCTCGTGTGACTCGGACACGCTGCCCTCTGCCCAGGAGCCTTGCCAGTCCCTGCACTGGTGGGTGGATCCGTGGCTGAAGGGTACGAGCAGGTGCAGGGGGAGAAAGGACCCCGCCTTCCAGGGCGTCATCTGGAATCCAAGGGGTGGGAAGAGCAGATAGGTGCTGGGCTCACCTCTCGGCCCCCTGGTCGTGTCTGTGGCTGGCTCAGCCAAGGCCGTTGTCCTTCTACCATGGACAGTCCCTGGGGCACAAGGCCGCGGGACACAGGGTTCTGCACGAAGAGCGGGGGTCCCGGTACAAACACAGTCACTGCAGCCGGAAGCATGGCTTTATGCCAGGGGACTGGCGACTGTTTCGTGTGGGAAGCAAACAAAGGAAGCCGGAGCGTCCGAGTGACCAGCAGGTGAGCGGGCTGGGCCTGGGCGTGGGCCGCGGCTGGGACAGCATCGGCCCTGCTGCTTCTCCGCCCGCTGCCCTGGTGGGGGCTCGGCTGCCTGCAGCGTGGAGGACTCATTATTCTTGTGAAGCGTGAAGGGCACCTGTCAGCTTTGAAGAAATACCACTGTGTTGGGAATTTCAAATAGCTTCACGTCCCCTCAGCCGCCTGCTGCGAGCCGGAGAACTGCCTGGTCAGGCCCCAAAGGACCGAATAAAGGACCCACAAGTGCGCAGGGGTGTGGGGGGGGGCGGGAACGTGCTTATTCCAATCACTTTCCTGCTGGAGAGGATTGCGGGTTCTTTGCTCTGCTGCTGGGAGGAAGCCGCTGCGTGGTGGACCACCGCGTGGATTCTCCTGTTAGAGCCGTTTCTTCGTGTTAACGGTCACAGCCATACTCTGAGGTCAAAGGGAAAATGGGAGAGGAGGCATCTGGGGAAGCCTACTGGACGCAGGACACTGCCCACGTGGCCTGGGTGATGGGAAGAAGGCAGGGCCTTGTGAAGTTGGCATAGACTCGGGGTCCAATCCCAGCTCTGCCTCCTGCCAGCTGCTCGGGTTGGGCAAGGGACTTAATCCCTGTGAGCTCAGTTTCCTCTCTACAGCACGGGGCTGGGACATTCAGCTTGGGTTGTAGGTACCGCATGAGACGGCTGTGTGCAATGCATTCAACAGACGCACACGGAGTGCTCAGTAGACCTCTGGTGATCGTGTAGACTTTAGTGAGGAGGAGGAGGAGGAAGATGGTGATGGTGATGGTGATTTCTGATTCTCCAGGCTGCTATGTTAGGCTTGTCCAGGGTGTTGGGCCTAGGCTGGGGTTGGGGTGGAGAAGGGGGCCAACCAAGTAGTGGGGGGCGCTAAGCTGAGGTCACCAGGCACAGAAGGTCGGCATCTGCTGGCCACCGCTGTCAGCGCCTGTCCCCTGAACAGCTCCATTCGCAGCAACACTCAGCACCATGTTTGATGGCTGTATAGTATTCCATCACATAGATGAACTGTGTTTCACTTGGGCAAACTTTAATTTCTGACAGCAGCTGAATATTCCAATAGCTAAATGGGCCATATGTTGTTAGGGCAGCAACATGGTAGCTGAGAATTAGAGCAAGGCTTAGAGATCGCCACTCATTTAGCCAACATTTTTTGAGCACTGTCTTTGGATGGGGCTGTGGGCCACATGTTGGCCGTACAAAGGTAAAGAAAAGAGACAGAGGCCTGGTCTCATGGAGCCTGTTGTCTAAAGGGGCGACAGACAGAAAACAGAGAGGCCTGAGTTTCATTTTTTTCTTAAAAAAAGTTTTACTGGGGTTGACGTTGTGATGTAACGGGTTAAGCTGGTGCCTGCAATGCCAGCAGCACCTGTGGGTACGGGTTTGAGTCCTGGCTGCTCCATTTCTTTTTTTTCTTTCTTTCTTTTTTTTTTTTGTTTTTTGTTTTTTTGTTTTTTGTTTTTTGTTTTTTGACAGGCAGAGTGGACAGTGAGAGAGAGAGACAGAGAGAAAGGTCTTCCTTTGCCGTTGGTTCGCCCTCCAATGGCCGTCGCAGCCGGCGCACTGCAGCCAGCGCACCGCGCTGATCTGAAGGCAGGAGCCAGGTACTTCTCCTGGTCTCCCATGGGGTGCAGGGCCCAAGCACTTGGGCCATCCTCCACTGCCTTCCCGGGCCACAGCAGAGAGCTGGCCTGGAAGAGGGGCAACCGGGACAGAATCCGGTGCCCCGACCGGGACTAGAACCCGGGGTGCCGGCGCCGCAGGTGGAGGATTATCCTATTGAGCCGTGGCGCCGGCCAGCTGTTCCATTTCTTATCCAGCTCTCTGTTAATGCACCTGGGAAAGCAGCAGAAGATGGCCCAAGCACTTGGGCCCCTGCACCCACGTGGAAGACCTGGAGGAAGCTCCTGGCTTCAGCTTGGCCCAGTCCTGGCTGTTGTGGCCATTTGGGAAGTGAACCAGTGGATGGAAGACCTCTCTCTCTCTCTCTCTCTCTCTCTCTCTCTCTCTCCCTCCCTCCCTCCCCATCTCTCTGTGATAAATACATACATACATACATACATACATCTTTTTTAAAAAATAGTTTTATTTACTTCTCTTTTAGTTTGAGAGGTAGAGAGAGACATAGACGAGCCTACCCAGGTTGAAGCTAGGAGCAAGGAACCCAATCCAGGTCTTCTCCATGGGTGGCAGGGACTCAGCCGCCCGAACCGTCACTGCTGTCCCCCAAGACCTGCATTAGCAGGGAGCTGACACCGGGAGCAGAGCCAGGACTCAACCCCAAGCACTCGAACACAGGAAGTGGGCTCCCAGCCCAGACGCTTAACCGCTGTGCCCAATCCAGCCCGGAGGCTCCCCCGCTGCGTGATCTCCAGGAAGTCACCGCCTTCCCTAGGCCGCGGCCTCCCGGGGCGGGCAGCGCGTGCGCAGCGTGAGAGGCACAGGAGACGGACAACGCACATTCCCGCCTTCTTCTGATGACGGGCAGGTGTCCTCGGCTGTTTTCCATAGCTGTAACCGGGCCTCCGAGACTGGCTCACCCATAAAGAATGCACATGTATTTAGCTCACGGTTCTGCAGACTGGGAAGTCCAAGGTCAAGGCACTGTGTCTGGTGGGGGCCTTCCTGCCGGGGGGACTCTACACAGTGCTGGGGCAGCACAGAGCAGGGAGCACACATACAAGAGTCAAAGCCAAACTGGCTTTTACAACAGATCCACTCTCTAGAGAACTCATCAACCCTAATCCATTAATCCCTGAAGGGATGAATCCACTCATGAGGGCGGAGTCCTGGTGACTAATCAGCTCTCAAAAGTCTCACCTTGGGGGCCAGCATTGTGGCACAATGGATTAAGCTGGCATCCTGTATGAGCGCCAGTTCAAGTCCCTGAAGCTCTACTTCCGATGCAGCTCCCTGCTAATAATGCACCTGGGAGGGCAGTGGAAGATGCCCCAAGTGCTTGGGCCCCTGCACCCACATGAGAGACTGGGCTGGAGTTCCAGGTTCGTGGCTTTAAAAAAGAAGTCTTACCATGGAGCCGACGCTGTGGCACAGTGGGTTAAGCCGTGGCCTGCAGTGTCGGCATCCCTTATGGACACCAGTTTGAGTCCCAGCTGCTCCATTTCCAGTCCAGCTCCCTGCTAATGCTCCTGGGAAAGCATAGGAGGATGGCTCAAGTGCTTGGACCCCTGTACCCACATGGGACACCTGGAAGAAGCTCTGGGCTCCTGGCTTCGATTTGGCCTAGTCCTGGTTGTTGCAGCCATTTGGAAGTAAACCAGCAGATGGAAAATCTCTCTGTCTCTCCTTCTCCCTGTACCCCTGCCTTTCAAATAAATAAGTAAATCCTTAAAAAAAGTTTCACCTTGTCCCATATTTTAATACATTGCAGTAAGTATTGTTTATTTTTTTAAGATTTATTTATTTATTTGATAGGCAGAGTTATAGAGAGGTAGAGGGAGGGAGGGGGGAGAAAGAGAGGGAGGGAGGGAGGAGGGAGAGAGAGAGAGAGAGAGAGAGAGAGAGAGAGAGAGATTGAGAAAGGTAGATCTGGGGCCGGCGCTGTGGCGCAGTGCCTTAAAGCCCTGGACTGAAGCGCCAGCATCCCATATGGACGCCAGTTCTAGTCCCAGTTGCTCCTCTTCTAATTCAGCTCTCTGCTGTGGCCTGGGATGGCAGTAGAGGATGGCCCAGGTCCTTGGGCCCCTGCACCCGCATGGGAGACCTGGAAGAAGCTCCTGGCTCCTGGCTTCGGATCGGTGCAGCTCTGGCTATTGTGGCCATCTGGGGAGAAAGCCATCAGATGGAAGACCTCTCTCTCTTTGCCTCTCCTCTCTCTGTGTAACTCTGACTTTCAAATAAATGTTTAAAAGAAAAAAGAGAAAGGTAGGTCTTCCATCCACTGGTTCACTCCCCATATGGCCACAAAAGCTGGAGCTGGGCCAATCCAAAGCCAGGAGCCAGGAGCTTCCTCCAGGTCTTTCCATACAGGTGCAAGGGCCCAAGGACTTGGGCCATCTTCTACTGCTTTCCCAGGCCACAGCAGAGAGCTGGATCGGAAGTGGAGCAGCTGGGACTCGAACTGGCCAGTTCTGCAGGTGGTAGCTTTACCTGCTTCGCCACAGCGCTGGCCCCAGGAAGTTTTTCTAAACCCTCTACTATTTGGAAGCATTCACTAGTCAGAATGGTGGACTCGAGCCATCGATGCAAATACGTCACCAGGGCTCTCGGGGCCGTGATCCCACACCAAGGAATTCCTGCCTCAGAGCCTTTGCATGAGCTGTCACCATTGCCTAGAGCAAAGCCTGTCCAGATGTTACCGGGACTTCCTCCAGGCCTCTACTCAAACTCTTCCCAGACAGGCCTCCTACTCTGGCCCTGGGCATTCCTCCCCGCCCCCTACCCGGCTTTGTTCATCCTTGGAGCTGTCGTTTCCTGCCGCCTTCCACTGTTTGGGTAGCTGTTTATTGTCTGTCTTCCCAGATGGAATGCAGTCTTCATGACCGTCCTGGGCCTGGAACAGTGCCCGGCACGTAGTAGGGCCTCAATAAAAATGCAGGCCAAGAGTGAACCAAGAGAGGCAGCGACTGCTCGTAACCCTTCTCATGTCTGCTGCAGTCGGGAAGCAGTGAAAAGCTGCTCCAATGAAGGGCGAAAACAATCCTTGGAAACTGAATACGGTGTCTTATCTGGGGGGTGGGCCAGGGCGGGCGGGGGCGGGGCAGGAAGTGTTTCCTCTCCTGAACTGCAGCAAGAGGCTAATGGCCTCCGTGGCCTCCGCTGGGATCCAATGCAATTAAGGCCCTGGCTTCCAGTCAACCCGGGTTCCCTCCCGGGCTGGAGCGGCTTCCAAGTGACAAACTGAAACCTGTAACTGCCCCAGGATGAGGCGGTCTGCGGGCGGGTAGGGTTTCTCCTCCCAAGGGGGCAGGTCTGCAATGTGGCTCAGTGGTTTTAACACAGTGTGTGTGTGTGTGTGTGTGTGTGTGTGCGCACACAAGAGAGAGAGAAAGAGAGCTGGAACCTCCAGCTTCAAATGACAAGGCATCCCTGGGAGGGAAGCAGCTCCATGCCTGCAGAGGAGCCAGGTGCACAGGGAGGGGTGTGGGCTCTGGGCTCATCTCTGCGCCCCCCACCCCCACCGCAAGCTGGGTGACAGGAGGACGAGGAGCTTTGCCTGAGGTCACCCAGCTCCCAAGGCAGAACTGGAAAAGCCACTGCCCAAAGCTGAGGCTTCTGTGCGCACAACAGGGTCTTTCACTGTTTTTTCTTTCTTAAACCAATGTTTGGATTGGTAAGACACACATACCTATGACAAAAGTGACGAAACAAAATAGTGCGTGAGCAAACGGATTCTACCTCCGTCCCCAGTAGACACTGTCAGCAAGGTGTCCGTCCACAGAGCAATGCAGAAGTGACATACAGATACACAGGCAATCTGTAGATACACAGCTGTGATACACAGCTATCACACTGGATCAGTATAAAAGACCTAACAGCGTGATGATTTTGAGTCTTCCTAATAAGGAATAGATTATGCCTCTCCATTTATTAAAGCACTGGCAAGGATTTTGTGAGATTATGTGAGTGAATATATATATTTCTCAAAAGCATTAACTTTTTTTTCAAATAGAGCTTGCACGTATTTTTTCCATTTCTTAGATATTTTGGGTTGCTTTTTAAAAATTATTTATTTATTTACTTATTTGCAAGGCTGAGAAATAGAGATATAGATAGGGAGCCCTGTCTGCTGGTTCATTCCCCAAAGGCCTGCAAGAGCATGGGCTGGGCATAGTGGAAGCTGGGAGCAGGAGCCCAGGCCTGGTCAGCCGTGCGGGTGGCAGGAATCAACTCACTTGAGGCATCGCTGCTGCCTCCCAGAGTCTGCATTAGCAGGGAGCTGGAGTCAGGAGCCAGCCAGGTCTGGAGCCCAGGTATGCAGATGTGGGACAAGGCTATCCCTGCTGCTCAGCCAAATGCCCAGCCCACTGGTTGCTTTTCATTTGTTTATTTTATTTTGAATGATTTATGTATTTGTTTGAAAGGCAGAGTTACAGAGAGAGGGAGAGCCAGATCTTCCATCCATTGGTTCACTCTACAAAATGGCTGCAACAGCTGGGCCTGGGCCAGGCTGACGCCAGGAGCCGGGTGCTCCATCCAGGTCTCCCATGTGAGTGGCAGAGGCCCAAGTCCTTGGGCCATCTTCCACTGCCTCCCCGGGTTTGCTAGCAAGGAGATGGATCAGAAGTGCAGTAGCTGGGGCTTGAACTGCAGTTCAGATGGGATGCTGGCTTTGCAGGTGGTGGGTTAACCTGCTGCACCACAGCACCGGCTCTGTTGGTTGATTTTTTTAAAGTTTTTTTTTTTAAATTTTTTATTTATTATAAAGACAGAGAGAGAGAGAGAGAGAGAGAGAGAGAAAGAGAGAAAGAGAAAGAGAAAGAGAGAAAGCGAGCCAGAGAGCCAGAGAGAAAGAGATATCTTCCATCCACTGGTTCACTCCCCAAATGGCTGCAATGGGAAGAGCTGAACTGATCTGAAGCCAGGAGCCACGAGCTTCTTCTGGTTCCTCCATGCAGGTGCAGGGGCCCCAGGACTTGGGCCATCTTCTACTGCTTTCCCAGGCCATAGCAGAGAGCTGGATTGGAAGTGGAGCAGCTGGGACTCAAACCGGTGCCCACATAGAATGCTGGCACTGCAGGTCAGGGCTTTAACCCGCTGCACCACATGCCTGTCCCATGTTGGTTGATTTTTATAAATGGTAAAGTTTTGTATGTAGGGAGATACTGATTTAAAAAACTAACTTTTTCCCATTTATTCATTAATAAAAAGTTCATAGTACAAGCCTTTTATCCCAATTTAAGTACTCAGTAAAAGATTAACAATAAACCCTGGATGGCACAGACATGATTTGTTTGGCATGATTTAAACATTTATAAAACAGCAATTAACATTTAGTCTATCACATGCCCGCTTTTTCTTTTTTTTTTAAATATTTATTTTATTTATTTTAAAGAGTTACAGAGAGAAGTAGAGCCAGAGAGAGAGGTCTTCCATTCACTGGTTCACTCCCCAGATGGCCACAACAGTTTGAGCTGAGCTGATCCAAAGCCAGGAGCCAGCAGCTTCTTCTGGGTCTTCCACAAAGGTGCAGGGACTCAAGGACTTGGGCCATCATCCACTGCTTTCCCAGGCCACAGCAGAGAGCTGGATTGGAAGTGGAGCAGCTGGGACTTAGAGCAGCCAGGACTTGAACCAGTGCCCATATGGGATCACCACCTTGCAGACTGGAGCTTTAAACCACTGTGCCACAGCACCAGCCCCCACTCTTGCTTTTAACAAAGTAATCCTCAGATATGATAACAGATACACAATTTTGCATTTAGAAGTATTATTAAGAAGACTAAATCTCATTGCAAACAAAATTTAACCCATTAACTATAAACTGTCATCCTGTTTCCTTCTTTACCTTGCTGTTCTGTGTCTTACACTGAGCTGGTCCAATTTTAAATATGGATGACAAATTTCTAAGATTCCTTTGAAAATTTTTAAAATACCGGTAATCCATAAACACCATCACCAAGCATATCATAAAGGCACTAAAAGTAGCTATGGAACAGCTGTACTCAATAATTAGCCTGGAAAATTTCTACAGGTTGTAACTTATGACTTGTTGACCACGAGCTACGGGAGGATGACCTTTCTACGCAGTCACTTTCATGAATTTTCATCTAGTTGGTAACAGATGTTGTCATTTTCCTTTGGCGCGCAGGTGGAGACGACGGTTCCAGTAGGTCCTGTGCCCGTGGACACCTTGTGATTAGGCTCTCTTGGATGTGAACGAGGTGGTCCTGTACCGATGTGAACGCTCCCTTCTCTCCTGTCTTCCAAGCCTCTGGTGTACACAGGAGCCACCCCCCGCCCTGACAGAAACGGAGCCTCAGTCAGGCCAAGGAAGACACAAGTGCACATGATTTGTCTAAGATGGCAAGCGGTGGAGTTGGGGTTTGAACTGTTAGAAAATATTTTGTCGTGGGGACCATGGGGCAAAAGAGCGATGGGTTTTGGGGTGTGCAGAAGCAAGAGGTGAGATTTTCCTGAGTGCCTGCGCAGTGCCAAAACCTTAATGCATTACCTTTTAGGTCAGCACTGTCAGCAGCTGGCTGGGGCCAGGGCCAGGGCAACAGGTACAAAGAGATAGCTCTCTCTCTCTCTCTCTTTTTCTCTTTAATTGATTTATTTGAAAGGGAGAGTGACGAGGGCAGAGAGAGGCAGACAGACAGCTCTTCCATTTGTGGTTCACTCCCCAAATACTCATAACAGCCAGGGACGGGCCAGGCTGAAGCCAAGAGCCAGGAACTCCATCCGGGTCTCCCATATGTGAGGCAGTGGCCCAAACACTTGAGCCATCATCTGCTGCCTTCCAGAATGTGTGTTAGCAGGAAGTGGGATCAAAAGGGGGTAGCCGGGATTCAAATCAGGCACTCCAATCTGGTGTGTTCGTTTCCCTGCCCAGCACTGACGCCCCAGATCTGGGCTTACTCGTAGGCTCTGTCACTTAGCAGCTGTGGGACCCTAAGCTTCAGTTCCCTCTACTGTATCCTTGTTATAAACAACACCTGGAAACCCTCCTTCCTTCCCCCTTCCCAGGGTCCAGCTACTGCAGTCTGTGGCCAGGAAGAACATCTTGGCCGATGGACCCACTGCGTTCCCAGAGTCTGAAATGTGTCGCCAACTCTTGTGTTTGTTGAGTGACTGGCTTCCTCCAGGAGAGCCCGCTGCCTCCAGAGAGGCTGGAAAGCTTGGTGCTTTTGTAAACAAAGCATTCAGGTTAAATTTCAGCCAAAATTATGGCTAAGTCACAATTAGCAGAATTTTATTGGATCGAATCCACACCATGAGGACACAATGGAAGTTCAAAGCTGAGTAGGAATTTTCCATAGCTGAGTTGACTGACATCACCAAAGGTTAACTGAGCACCTAATTATGTGAGAGGTATAGTGAAACAAACATTATGAAACTTGGGAGAGGGGAGATTAAAGGGTAAGCTTGCAATTTATTGATTCTTTCACGCAGTCTGATTGGATTGTGTGGGTTCCTAGTATGTGCCCACCGCTGAGTTAGGCATAGGAGAGCATAAATAATAACTGACATTTATTGAGCACTGACTGTATGCTAGGTACGTGTTATGTACTTCACACTTATTACCTTGTTTGAGCTCCATAAGAGTCCTTTGAGGTTGGTGTTATTCTCACCGAATATGAGAAAAATGGGCATGGAAAATACAGCTGGCTCAAAATCGCGCAGATGGGAAGCGAAATATCTCGCTCAGGTAAACGTGTGCGTGACAAGGTCCTGGCTCGCCCGGAATCTCTCAGTTCGTCAAGGAAGGAGGTGGCAATAAGAGTATTCATAATAGCCAACATCTATTAAATGCTTATTACCAAGTACTTTCTGTGGATTAGCTCTTAATCCTCATCATGACTTCAGGAGTCAGACGCGTGGGTTCCTTTGACAGTGCTGCGGAAACTCCCTTGGGCGAGATGACTTGCCCAAGCTGCGAATCAGCTGGCTTGCCAAGGAGGCCACAGTGGGAACTGCCACCCTCGCAGCCTCACCGAGTGACGTGGGACCCAAGGCAGCGGCGCGACCCGGAGGCAGACAGAGGATCGCTCCCGTGTGCGTGGCACAAGGCGGCTTCTTGGAGGAAAGCTTTATTTGAGCTGAGCCTCGAAGGATGGGGAGGAGCCCATCTTTCCCCACACCCACTTAGGGTTCAGCGCAGGGAAAACAGAGTCCCCGACAGCCACGGGTCTGAATCCCAGCTCCACCGTCTGCCCGGCTAAATGACGGTGACAAGCGGCCCTCTGACCCTCAGTCTCCTTGCTTGTCAAATGGGGACAATGACAATGAGGGGAAAAATGTGACTGGATATGAAGTCAGCCAGCTAGCCAGCGTGGGAGCCTGGTGGCTGGCGGTGACCGCGGTCAGATGGGTGCCACGGCGACAGCTAGGGTCACCAGAGGCCTGACCCGGGGCCAGGCACCATCCCACCTAGAAGAACTCGACGATCCTGTGCAGTCGGTACTGTTGTTAACCGCATTTTACAGGTGAGAAACTGAAGCGCAGTCAGCTGCGGTGAGCTCGTAAACCCGAGGAGGGACTGAACCCAGGCAGTCTGCTGCCCAAGGTGCAGGAAGCGGGCTGAGACTGCGCGTGCGCAGCACTTCCGAGTTGGGGGCGGGGGGCAGGAGAGACCTTGTCCTCAGGACTCTTCCCGGAGGGGCCGCCTGTCCTCTGGAAGCCTTGGCCTTTTGTGAAATGGCCATCTTAAAGCAAGCTCAAACCGCTCGGCTCCCCAGACTGGGAGAGCAGCCGCATGCCAAGTGTATGTCGGAGGTAAGGACACCGGCTGTCCCACTCAGCACATGCACTCATCCTGTAAGTTTTTATTATGTACCAAGACCTGCCCCTTGGGGATAAAAGCCATAAACAAAGCCACACAAAAATCTCTTCCCCAGAGGAGTTTATGCTCAAGTGGATGAAGACAGACAATAAGCAGATAAGTAAAATATATAGCTGAGGATTTTAAACATCACAGAGAGGGAGGGAGTGGAGGCAGAATGAGCTACGGCACCTTGCAACGTTGTGTATTTGGGGAAATCGCAATGAACAAAGACCCAAAAGGGGCAAGAGAGTGGGGGTTGCTAGAATTCTGGGAGAAGAATGTTCCAGAGACGATAAGAGCAAGCGCAAAGGTCCTGAGGCAACTCACTGAGCATCCGGGAGGCAGGTGTGGCTGGGGTGGAGGACAGCAGGGGAGAGTGGTGGGAGATGAGATCAGAGGGCGTGTGTGCAGGACAACAGATCTCCACCCGACTTCTCGATTTCTGTGCATGTTCTGAAAATAAACACGAGGACGGAGCGCAGAACAGGCATGCGCAGAGCTGGAAGGAGCCTTGAATGCAAGGTGCATTTGGGGCCTGCCGGCACAAATCCCCTGTCTCCCCTCTGTCCATCCTTGCAAGCCACATGGGGGTGGACACTGGGAAACCCTAGATGTGACCATGACTCTGGTTTCTAGGCGGGGCTATGCCTGGGGGCTTCCTAGTGGGCAGGGGCCATCCTGGAGACCACACTAACTCGGGGCTCAGGGGAGGAGAATGCTGCTTGCTTCTGCCAACTCAGATCTGTGCTTAGGCAGTGAAGACGGAAAAACCCTGGTCCACTTCCCTTTCCAGACCTGGGCAACCTCCACACCAGGCGCTGGGGGGCCAGCGAGGTGCCTGCAACCCACACGCGCAGCACGGGGAATGTTGGCTGACTCACACCAAATTTGATAAACTGTGCAACACACTCAGAAGACAGGAGCCCCCGCAGCAGCCCTTGGGTCACTAGGGCCAGGCTGGGGCTTTTGAGGTTCCCTGAGATCATGTGAGATGGGGCCTGCTTTGCCCCCCCCCCCCCCGTTTTGGTTCCTTTGCAGGGAGGGTGGAGGGGGGCTGGGCGGAGGGAACTTTGGTTCAGTTCATGAGTCTGCGAATAAAATACCCTTGAGCCCAGTCCAGAGTCCACCTGGTCACTTGGATGTTTTTGGTTTCTGTCCGGCTCTAAGGGGCAGTCAGCACTGATTTCTTCTTAGCAAGCTGGTCGTGGAGGGAGCTGAATTCAGAGCCACCCCAGCCTGCAGGGTGGACGGGGACCTTATCAGGCCAGGCACAGATAACAGTCCTCACTTGACTGGCACAGGACACAGGACGGGGATAGGGGGCTGGGGGGGGGGTAAGGCAGGGCAGCCTGGGGCTCCACCCCCTTCCAGATAATGACACTCGGCTTAGGGGTTTTGAAGGACCTGTCAATGTCAAGATCGGGGACTTCAACAGGCTGACTCCACGGCGCGTCACCCTAAGCACTGGGGTCCACGGTCCCTTTCACAGAGTCCCTGTGAGCTGGCGGGGGAAGAAGTTGCAGCTCCCGCTGTATTTCATGCACGCGTTCATCATTGTCATGCAGGCTGGCACTAGGGATGCAGAGGCAAACCCCTGGCGGTCGTGAGTCACCCGGCCTGGGAAATGGGGAAGGGCACAAGGAAGTTTCCAGAGGCCGCGATGTCCACCCAGGGCGGTCCCCAGCGGCAACCCCCGGGCGGGTGCCTACCGCCAGCCTGGCTCTAGGTGTCACAGCGGCCGCCCTCGGGGCTCAAAACCCCGCGCAGTCCTCCCTCCCCACTTTGAGGGCCGCGTACTGCGGATCCGTCCTGGGGCTTGTTGAGCTGTTCAGTCCACTCCAGGAGAACCTCAGGGTCAGGTCCTGCTGGGCTGAGCGCGGCCCAGCTGATTCTGATGCGCGCTCAGGTTTGCCAGGTGAATGCGGGAAAGAAATCGGCCCAGGAAGGGGGAACAGCGCGGACCAGAGCTTGGGGCTCCTCGGTAGCTTCAGGAGCTGGGGGGTGGGGCGGGGGTCCTGTTGTACCGGAGAGCGCCCCCCCCCCGCCCCCGTGGAGGTTAGTTCAGGGCCTGGGACACAGCGGGGCCTTGTAAATACTTGTAAATATGCTGGCTCCCCAGAGAGCGACCGTACGGTCAAAGGGAAGAAGGCAGTCGGAAGAAGAAAAAGCCATCTCCAAGCGATGAAAACTTTCCGAAAAGTTTTACAGGAAAAAGCTCCTCCTAACACGGGGAGCTCGAGGAGGCGGCCGCTGCGGGGAAGGGAGATGAGTCCCCAGGCTCCGGCGGGGGAGAGGGCGGAGGCGCCTGCTCGCCTCCCTAGGCGGGCCGAGGCATGAGGTCACCGGGCTCCGGCCCAGCAGCAGCTGCGGAGGACGCGCCGGCGCTGCGGCGGGAGGCGGTGTCAGCCTCCGCCCTGGGGAGCCTCCCTCCGCCTCCTCGGAAGGCGTGGCCCGGGTGCGCCCACCGCAGCCCCGGCTCCGCCCCGCTCCGCCCTGCCCACCTAGGCCACGCCCCCGAGCCCAGGGCACGCCCCGTATCTCCTTCGAGGCGCCCGACTGGTCCCTCAGCCGGCGCCGGAGAGGCCCCTCTGCCTTTCCCGGCCTAGGCCACGCCCCTCGGGCTCCGGCCGCTCCCTTTTCCCCCGGGAGAGTCCCGAGACGCCGGTCCCGAGCTCCGCCCCCACTCCGAGACCCCGCCCCCAGCGCCCCGCCCCGCGGCTTGAAGCGACTGGGGCTGCGGCCGCCTCAGAGTCGCTCGTGGGGCGTGGGGCGGTGCTGAGGCGCGGAGGCCGCGGCCAGCTCGACGCCGGGAGTGTGTCCAGGGAGCGCAGCGCGGCGGGAGTCCGCAGCCAGAGCAGCCCCGGAGCAGAAGCCGCAGCAGCCGCGCCGCCGTCCGCGGAACCGCAGCCGAGCCGGCCATGGCGTTGTCGATGCCGCTGAACGGGCTGAAGGAGGAGGACAAAGAGCCCCTCATCGAGCTCTTCGTCAAGGTGAGCGCCCGCCCCGCCGGCGGAGGCCCCGGCTCCCGCGCGGCCGCGGGGGGCGGTGGCCGGGGCGGCCCGAGGCGCCCCCGCGCGGCGCCCGCACCGGGGGTGAGGGCGGCACTGCGGCTCCCGCGCCCCCGGCCCATTGTCTCGGGGCCACCCGCGCCTTCCCGCCTCCGAGGGCCCGGGAGCCGGGCGGCGGTCGCCGTCTGTGGCCGGGGCGGGCAGCTGCGGACGCGGGGGTCGGGGGGCGTCCGCGGGGCCGGGACAAGCCGCTCCGCCTCGGCGCCCGCCCAGGGCGCGCGGGAGCCCCGTCCCCCCGCTCCCAGCCCCCTGCCCCGTCCGCCGCGGCCGGGGAGCCCCCGCCGCGAGCCGGTCCTCGGGCGAGGAACGCGAACTTCTTGGACCGCTTTTGGGAAGAACGTCGGCTCCCCGCTGGCGTGAAACTGAAACTCCTAATTTTCGATGCAATCTTTAAAAAAAAAAGAAAAAGAAAAAGAAAGGACCGAGAGGGCAGGCGCTGGCGGGTCCCCGGAGGAGCCCGGACGCCCTGCTGGGGCTTCCTGTCCCCATCTGGTTTTCTCGTCTCTCCCGCGCCCGGCGCTCGTCTGATGCAACATCTGGCTGCGCCCCTCGGGCCTCTGCCCGGGAAAGGTCGCGCGTGCCCTTTTGTTTTGAAGGAAGAATGGACGAGGGCGACAGAGCGGATTAAGCCCCCTTGGCTCCTGGAACCGCCGCAGCGCTCTCCGGGACTCCCCGTTCCTTTTCCTTTTCTCTTTGGAATTTTTCGCAGTAGCAAAGGAGACAGCGGAGGGCCGAAGTGGGAAACATCTGGGTGCAGCTGCTCTGCTGAAAAACTTCCTTGAAGTCTGAGCGAGCCTTGGGGCCACTTGGGAAAGCGGGCTCATTGAGAGCCTGGTGGGCGGCGGACTGGAATCTGCAATTCTTCGGTTCTTTTTTTTTTTTTTAATTCCCCCTGAGCTTTTAGGGAAAGGAAAACGTTGAAGGGTGTGTTCAGGAGGTGGAGGGGAGAAACGGCCTGCGGATGATGAAAATGGGGTTTATTTTAGGATTTTCTTGCAGCAGGCGGCTTGTGAAACTTGTGGGTCCAGGGAAGTGAAACAGTTAATGGAACCCCGGAGGATCTGAGTCTGGGCTACTTTGGGTGGCTGGCGCGGGGCTGGGAAGTGCAGAGAATGTGGGAGGCTCTTAGGAGAGGGAGGGGTGGGGCGGGGATGAGCACCTTTCTCCGCGCTAGGAAGGGGAGGGATTGCCCTCAACTCCGTGTATTCTCCGGTGGTCTCATTGTTACATTCGGAATGCGGTGCGGTGTCTCAAACTTCTATCAGCAGCACCCTGAGACCGCAGCCGGCACCGGAGACAGGGGAGGTGCAGGAGACGAAGGTGCTGGCGTGGACAGACGCAGACCAGGCTGGTGTGGCCCTGTGTGAGGATGCCACAAAAACTTGTGAAGTGTTCCCTTAAGAAAGCAAAAAAGGGAATTAGGAAGAGATAGTGCTTAAAGCCCTGCTCACCGGGGAACTTGAGCCTTTAGTTAGAAGGAGCGGTGTGCCACACGCCGTTCCCCAAACTTGAGTCACCTGCATACGCCTCCCGGGTTTTCCCCATTTGGAACCACCTGAGCTCATCCTGCGAACCCCCGTGCTCGGTGGCAGAGAACCAGGGTTCAAGTTCCAGTTCTGCACTGGCTGGTGGATTACCCTGGCAATTCGCTTTGTGTTTTCTCTCTTCAAGCCTTGTTTTCCTCGTTGGTGGAGTGCTGGCTGCTGCCTGGTGATTCAGCACAGGCAGCACCGGAGTAGTTGTTTGAAAGGGGGTAAAAAGGAAAGGTTAACAGTGATAGCGGTAG
This sequence comes from Oryctolagus cuniculus, assembly GCF_051225735.1. Classification (NCBI taxonomy): domain Eukaryota; kingdom Metazoa; phylum Chordata; class Mammalia; order Lagomorpha; family Leporidae; genus Oryctolagus; species Oryctolagus cuniculus. Next base: position 147,205,498 of record NC_142873.1, on the reverse strand, counting down.
TCTGGATTTCTTCTCAAAACCTATGTATGGGAAATGCAAATGGGGGAAAATACCCTTGTAAATATAGTTATCTGGACAGCAGTGTGGGGGCAGAGGCTGTGTTTGTCCAGAGTGGTGTGTTAAACTGTTAATTATTCTGCCGAGAGGGAGTTTGTGGGAGAAAACTACTGTTTGCACTTGAACATAGCAGGTCTAGAAGTGAGGAGTTCGGCAGTGGTGCTGGGGGATGCAGAGGCAGCTCAGGGTTCTGAGCCTCCCTGGCCAGGGCTGAGCCTTCAGGTTGGAGAGAAGCGGCCAGGTCCTTCTCAGGGGTGTGACTGGTTCACGGCTTGGTTCCTTTCCCCTGGGGGTTGCTTCTGGCGTTGTCTCCGTAACTCCCCATCCCTTATATTTCAGTGATTCTCTATTTTTGTCCTTTTGACTTTTTTTTTAATCCCAACACCTAAAACTCATTTTTAAGTTGATAATTTTGTGTGGCTCACAGATGATGTTATAAATATCCAAATGGCCCTTAGCAGGAGAAAGGTTTCCTGTTCCTGACCTAGAGGAGGAAAGACCCTCCCGATAGCAGAAGAGCCTTGAAGTGGGCAGCCATCCTCAGCAGACAAAGCCTCTCTCATGCTCTGCAGGGCCTGAGGTGTATGAGGGTACTTCATAAAGTTTGTTTAAAAATAGAGATAAAATGCCAGCGCTGCGGCTCACTAGGCTAATCCTCCGCCTTGCGGCACCGGCACACCGGGTTCTAGTCCCGGTCGGGGCGCCGGATTCTGTCCCGGTTGCCCCTCTTCCAGGCCAGCTCTCTGCTGTGGCCAGGGAGTGCAGTGGAGGATGGCCCAGGTGCTTGGGCCCTGTACCCCATGGGAGACCAGGAGAAGCACCTGGCTCCTGCCATTGGATCAGCGCGGTGTGCCAGGGTGAACCAACGGCAAAGGAAGACCTTTCTCTCTGTCTCTCTCTCTCTCTCACTGTCCACTCTGCCTGTTAAAAAAAAAAAAGAGATAAAAAAAAGAGTGTATTTTGGTATAGAAATTATGAAATTAATGCACAGTTTTTTCATGATGTGCATTTCACCTACTTTTTGAAGACTATTCATATGTAGGGATTTCAATTTTTTTTTGCGCCAAAATAAACTTAACTTTTAATTCCATTTTCCATGAATTAAAAAAAAGTTTGTTTTTGATCTGATTTTGTTTGTTTTTAAAGATTTATTTTATTTGAAAGGTAGAGTTAGAGGAAAGGGCACAGAAAGATCTTTGCTGTGCTGGTTCACTCTCCAAATGGCTGCAATGGTCGGAGCTGGGCAGGTCTGAAGGCAGGGACCTGGATCTGCATCTGGGTCTCCCATGTGGGTACTGTCTAGACTTGGGCCGGCTTCCTCTGCTTTCCCAGGAGCATTAGCAGGGCGCTGGATGGGAAGTGGAGCAGCCGGGACTGAACCACGCGCACGCAGGATGCTGGCACTGCAGGTGGTGCTCTACCTGCCGCACCACAGCACCCGCCCCTCTGATCTTGAAAGGCAGAGAGAATGATCTTCTACCTGCTGGTTCACTAGCCAGATGCCTGTGACGGACAGGGCTGGGTCCGGCTGAAGCCCGGAACTCCGTGAGGGTGGTAGGGGCTCAAGCACTTGAGCCATCAGCTGCTGCCTCCCAGGATGCATTAGCAGGGAGCTGGATTGGAAGCAGAGGAGCTGGGACTCCAGTGCACTGCTCAGTAGAGGATGCAGGCTGCTGCACCATGTTCCTCTGTGAACTTCTTGAAGTCCCCTTGTATATATTTCCAGCTGGGATCCACCAGCTGTTAGGGTAAAGTTCAGCGCTTTAGCTAGGGTTTACAGTCCCTGATCCTCTGACCACTGCCTAGGCTTCCGATTCGATTTGCCCGTTTGGCTGTAGTGTCCTGAGACCCAGCCCCGAAACCTCTCTGTGCTGCATTTACGCAGCTGGGATGTTAATAGACCAACCTATGGTAGCAAATTAAAATGTGTGGTTGTGCAATAAACAGAACAGTGCCTAATACACAGTCAGCAAACAAATGCCATGTGTCATTTTGGATGTAAACACTTGCAGGCAGATCTCCCCTTCTAGACAGACAGGAAGGTCTTTGAGGGTCCATCTGTGTGCTTCAGAGTGCCTGCGATTGAGAGTGCCACATGTCTGAAGTGTGGTTGTTACCAGTGTTACGTGCCTGCCACGCTTGGGCACTGGAATCCTTTACTCGGATTCTGGTGGCGCAGGTCTCACACCAGGCCCTTTGTCTCATGTCTGCAGCTTCCAGTCTCTAAAACCCCAGGTGATTTTTATCCACCCACCTCTTTTTCTCCATTATTTAGCTGTAGTCTTTTCGTGTATTTGCCTTATTTTCTACCAATGTTTCTTCTTGGCTGTGTGCAGAATTTGGGGAACCAAATTAACTCTTGCATTAGACAATGAGAGAAGTTGAGAACAGACCACGTTTTTGGATTTTTCATTTGCTTGTGTAAGCCCAGCTTTTGTTGACCTCCACTGGTAGCTTGGCTGTGAAGTGAGAGTGTTTCTGACCCCTGTGTGGGAAGGAATCTTTTCTTTCTTTCTTTTTTTAATTAAAGATTTATTTATTTATTTGTAAGTTACCAGAGAAAGGAGAGACAGAGACAGAGAGAGAGGTCTTCCATCTGCTGGTTCACTCCCCAGTTGGCCACAATGGCTGGAGCCATGCCGATTTGAAGCCAGGAGCTTCTTCCTGGTCTCCCACATGGGTGCAGGGGCCCAAGAACCTACTTTCCCTAGCCATAGCAGAGAGCTGGATGGAAAGTGGAGCAGCCGGGACTCGAACTGGTGCCCATATGGGATTCCAGCACTGCAGGCCGTGGCTTTACCCACTACGCCACAGTGCCAGCCCCAGAAGGAATCTTTTCTCCAAGTGTGGTTTTATGGTCTGAAATTGAAACTTGTTGGTACTGTTAAGAATTGGGGCTGTCACTGTGAGCAGTCGTCACTAAGCTCCTGGGATTGGAGTAGCGGTTATAAAAAGGTAACGTGGGGTGGGGTGATATAACACGTAAGAATGCTGCTGCTTTTGAGATACTTGGCAGGGGTTTCTGATGTGCATGGCCGTGGCGCCAGACTGCTTGGCTTGAATCCGGCTTCTCAAAATAAGTCAGGCAGGATTCCTCAGCTCTCAGTGCTTCCGTGCCTGACGTCTAACACCAAGTTAATGCGCAGTAATAACTGTATAGGGTTTGCTGAGGGGATTCGTTGATTATCTGTGTGTATTAATTAGAGTGCTTCAAGGTGCTGTAATGAGTAGTCCTCCCCAAGTGATGGTGCAAACAAGGTGGAAATTTCAGGGGCCGGTGCCGTGGCGTAGTAAGCTAAACCCTCGCCTATGGCGCTGGCATCCCATATGGGCGCTGGATCACGTCCCAGCTGCTCTACTTCTGATCCAGCTCTCTGCTATGGCCTGGGAAAGCAGTAGAAGATGGCCCAAATGCTTGGGCCCCTGCACCCATGTGGGAGATCCAGAAGAAGCTCCTGACTTCGGATTGGCCCAGATCCAGCTGTTGCAGCCATTTGGGGAGTGACCCGAGGATGGAAGACCTCTCTCTCTGTCTCTCCCTCTCTCTGTAACTCTACCTCTCAAGTAAATAAAATCTTAAAAAGATGGAAGTTTCCTCCTTTCTTATCTAGCAGTGCAGGAAAGTGTTCTAGACGTTGCTTTCCTTCTCAGAGTCATTTAAGGACCCCCACAGTGTTGTCCTTCTTGAGTTATCAAAGCTGGTGGCTGACATCCTGGTTGCAGTCAGTGGGAAGTGGAGGACAGGGAAGAATCACACCTTAAGTGCCCCAGCCCAGAGAATCCACCTGTCACCACTTCTCAGTTCTGCGGGGAACGTCTGGCCCATGGCCATATAAGGCCCACAAAATCGTTTGGTTTGGCCCTGTTAAAGTGACCACAGGTGGAACTTAATTTAATAAATCTATAGCAGGCTAATTTAAAAAAGGGATTTATTTATTTATTTGAAAGGCAGAGTTAGGGGGAGACAGTGATCTTCCATCCACTGGTTCTCTCCCCAAATGGCTACCAGCTGCCAGGACAGGGTCAGGCCAAAACCAGGAGCTGGAACTCCATCTGGGACTCCCGTGTTGGTGGCAGCAGTCCAAGTACTTGAGCCATCGCCTGCTGTGGGGCACACATTAGCGAGAAGCTGCGATTGGAAGCAGAGTGGGAACTCAAGTCCAAGCACTTCCGTGTGGGGTACAGGCGTCCCAAGTGGCATCTTAACTGCTGAGCCTGCTCTGGAGGATGGTGGTTCTGAACCCCGGGGTTCGGAATCCTCAGAAAAAACTTTTTTTATGTAGTATCAAAGATCCACAAAATTTCCTGAATCCTATTAACAAAGCCTACATTCAAGAGTAATACTAGGCTGGCGCCGTGGCTCACTAGGCTAATCCTCCGCCTGTGATGCCCGCACCCCGGGTTCTAGTCCTGGTTGGGATGCTGGTTCTGTCCCAGTTGCTCCTCCTCCAGTCCAGATCTCTGCTGTGGCCTGGGAAGGCAGTGGAGGATGGCCCAAGTGCTTGGGCCCTGCACCCGCATGGGAGACCAGGAGGAAGCACCTGGTTCCTGGCTTTGGATCGGTGCAGCATGCCGGCCGTAGTGGCCATATGGGGGGTGAACCAATGGAAGGAAGACCTTTCTCTCTGTCTCTCTCTCTCACTGTCTAACTCTGCCTGTCAAAAAAAAAAAGAGTAATATTAGTGGGGCAGGCACTGTGGCATAGCAGGCTAGGCCGCCGAAGCCCCCATCCCATTTTTGGAGTGCTGGTTAGAGTTCTGGCTACTTGATTTTTTAATTTTTTAAATATTTATTTATTTGAAAGAATTACACAGAGAAGGAGAGGCAGAAAGAAAAGAGAGAGAGAGAGAGAGAGAGAGAGGTCTTCCATTCGCTGGTTCACTCCCCAATTGGCCACAATGGCCAGAGCCATGCTGAAGCAAAGCCAGGAGCCAGGAGCTTCTTCCTGCAACACCAACATCCCATATGGGTGCTGATTTGAGTCCCGGCTGCTCCACTTCTGATCCAGCTCTCTGCTACTGTACCTGTGAAAGCAGTAGAGGATGGCCCAAGTCCTTGGGCCGCTGCACCCATGTGGGAGACCCAGATGGGTTGTGGCCATTTGGTGAATGAGCCAGCAGATGGAAGATATCCCTTTCCATCTCTCCAGTCTCTTTGTAACTCTGCCTTTCAAATAAATAAATATTTAAAAAATAAAATAATACTAGGAGCAAGCATTTAGCCTAGTAAGGTGCCCATGTCTCACATCAGAATACCTGGGTTTGATTCCCAAATCTGGCTCTTAACTCCAGCTTCCTCTCAAAGGAGACCTTGATTTTGTTCCCAGCTCCAGCCCCAGCCATTTTGGGCATTCAGGAAGCTGATCTGTCTGCTTTTTTATTTATTTATTTTTAAAGATTTATTTGAAAGAGAGAGTGAGAATGAGACAGACAGAATCTTCCATCTGCTGGTTCTGTGTGGGAAACCTAGTTGAAGTTCTGTATTCTGGCTTCAGCCTGGCCTAGCCCTCGCTGCATTTGGAGAGTGAACCAGTGGATGGAAGATAGTGTCTTACTCTTTCAAATAAGTAAAACCTTTTAAAGAGTATAATTCATATAAGCAAGGTATAAAAAAGGAATTGGATTAGTTGATCACTGAGGTTACTTCCAGTTCTGATTAATTGTGAATTAAAAGATTTTGCTGGTGTGAACTGAGTACCTATTACTGAGTCAGGTATTATGGAAGAAGTAGGAAATTATTAAACATTTCCTATCTTAAGGTTTATAAATTTTGGAAGGAAAACAACAATACAACGTGGCACATGTTGAAAGAGTCAAGAGTGGTTCACTTTCAGTTGTGCTGGTAGCTATGGGGAAAGCTGAACTTGACCTTGAAAAAGAGGTGAATAAGTGGATTGGGAATATCCAAGAATGAGAATGTTAGTTTTAACATAATTTCTAAATTCCTCATAAATAATTTTTTGTAAAAATTGATACCTCAAGTCTGGTGCTAGAGGGACAAGTTCTTTAAAAGTTGAGGACAATTTTTAAAACCCGAGGTTTTTGTTTCCTAGCCTTCTTCATTCTCCCCACTTTCTGTTTGTTGAGTTGTTGTCTGCGCCAGCGTCCCAATGGCAATGGGAGGGTGTGCGTGGATGGCACAGGTGGGCAGACTCTCAGCCACGTGTCAGTATGAAGTGGGTGTTCTCTGTTTTGTTTCAAGGACGGGCATCAAACCTTTGCTCACCCCTTGTCAAACAGAACAAATGAAATAGCATTTCTGTGGGAAATAATGGCGGAGAACTTTGTTCTCATAATGGAACAAAACCTGATTCAGGTCAAGACAGTGTTACCTTGGTTTTAATTCGTTTGCCATTCATTTGAGGTTCCCAGGAGGGATAATTCAGGAGACAGAAATGAAAGTAAATGTGAGTTTAGTGGGAACTCTGTTCTTGCTAATTTTGATTAAGCTCTTCCTGAAGACATAACAATGCTTCTTTTAGCAAAGACCACAGTGGTGATGTGGTTGAATATAAAATTCCGAAAGGGGTGCAGAATGAAGAAGGGCCGAAGGCTTGTGAGTCTTGGGACTGAACACAGGAGAGGCCCGGCTCAGTATGACTGTGCTATAGGAAGGAGGCACTTGGGAGACCTGGCTGTCACTGAGAGTGGGGGTTTGTTCGGAAGGCTGCTTACCGAGGTGGGAGAACTCAGTGAGAGGATGGTGAGCAAGACTTTCTCACTTCCTCCGTGTTCTGGTGTTTCCTACATAGGGAGTCACTGAGTCCATAAAGGGAATATGTTAGGCAGGATGGGAAACGTGATTCAGGCGAGTGCCGATTTTGATCAAGTGGCCGAGTAAGCTAGGACGAGTTTGTCGGTTTTAGAGACTTAGAGGGACTGGAAGCGGAGTTTCGGAAGGAAAATCACACTTCGGTCATGATTAGAGACCATCCAAGCGTGACTGACCAGAAATCTAAATTTGGAACATCAGTTTGTAAATTTCCTTAGAGCTTTTAATCCTGTTGTTTTTTTTGGGAGTTGACTTTTGTCCCTCAGTGGTCAGTACCAAGTTTTGGTAAAAGGAATATCAAATAGCCTTATTTGGCTACTGTTTTTTTTTTTTTTTTCATTTAGAATATGAAGCTAGGAGACTGTATTAATTTAATTATAAATTTATGAAAATGAGAACTTTATGTAGATAAATAAGACTTGAAAATTGTGCCTAAAGACAGAGTAGGAGTATCTTAAAATTTTAAAGCTAGTATTCTGAACAAATGACAGTATTTGAATCAGGGCAGGTAGTGACCTCAGAGTTCCTGGTACGTATATTGTGTACTTTTAAGCTTCCTTCCGTAGATATATTTTGCTTTCTTGAAGCTGAAATACATTGTAACTCTAAGCTAGGAACATAACAGATTTTTCTCCCTTTTTTTTTGTTTTAAAATTATTACTTCCAACTTGACATGTGAAATAATTCTTTCTTGTAAAAAAGGATTCAGTTCTCATTATCACAGTTGTGAAAATGTCATGATCTGTTATGACTTAGTATTGCCTTTCACCTCTGTGCAGCATAGCTGTTTACATGTATGTGTGGGAGGAGGAAAGAGATTCTGAACAAACACTGGAGAATACAAAACCAATTAGAAGAAAGCTGGGGTAAAACCTTGGGAGGTTGCCGGCACCGTGGCTCACTAGGCTAATCCTCCGCCTTGCGGCGCCGGCACACCGGGTTCTAGTCCCGGTTGGGGCGCTGGATTCTGTCCCGGTTGCCCCTCTTCCAGGCCAGCTCTCTGCTGTGGCCAGGGAGTGCAGTGGAGGATGGCCCAAGTGCTTGGGCCCTGTACCCCATGGGAGACCAGGAGAAGCACCTGGCTCCTGCCTTCGTATCAGCGCAGTGCGCCAGCCGCGGCGGCCATTGGAGGGTGAACCAACAGCAAAGGAAGACCTTTCTCTCTGTCTCTCTCACTGTCCACTCTGCCTGTCAAAAAAAAAAACAAAAAAAAAAAAACCAAACTTGGGAGGATTTGTGGGTTGCCTGCATGGTTTTCTCTGCTAACAGTTACTCTTTTGAGGTAGAGACCAGGTAGTAGATTAGTAGAGTGTACAATTATTAAAAGAAAAGGTGAACCATGTTAGGTTATACTGCTACTCAGGAAAACTCGAAGAGTGGTGGTTATGAGACAAGACTGCACAGACTAATCAGGAAAAAGCAAGGAGGTTAGACTTCAGAAATTTATTTAGAAATTGTATTTTGGGTTCTAAAGTGAAGTGAGAGGCCGGCGCTGTGGCACAGCAGGCTAAGCCTCTGCCTGCTGCGCTGGTTCTAGTCCCAGCTGCTCCACTTCCCATCCAGCTCTCTGCTATGGCCTGGGAAAGCAGTTGAAACGGCTAAAGTGCTTGGGCCCCTGCACCCATGTGGGAGACCTAGAAGGAGCTCCTGGCTTTGGCTCAGCTCAGCTCCGGATGTTGTGGCCATATGGGGAGTGAACCAGTGGATGGAAGACCTTTCTCTCTGTCTTTCCCTCTCTCTCTAACTCTGCCTCTCAAATAAAAAACCCTCAAAAAACTTTTCCAAGACTTTAAAATTTATTTTAAAAAGTAGTGAAATTTTTTCAAAGATGGAAAAAAATTTTTCACAAGATGTATGAAGAGTTCATAGTTTTATATTATTTATTTATTTTTTTTGACAGGCAGAGTGGACAGTGAGAGAGAGAGACAGAGAGAGAAAGGTCTTCCTTTGCCGTTGGATCACCCTCCAATGGCCGCCGCTGCAGCCGGCGCACCGCGCTGATCCGATGGCAGGAGCCAGGAGCCAGGTGCTTTTCCTGGTCTCCCATGGGGTGCAGGGCCCAAGCACCTGGGCCATCCTCCACTGCACTCCCTGGCCATAGCAGAGAGCTGGCCTGGAAGAGGGGCAACCGGGACAGAATCCGGCGCCCCAACCGGGACTAGAACCCGGTGTGCCGGCGCCGCAAGGCGGAGGATTAGCCTAGTGAGCCACGGCGCCGGCTAGTTTTATATTATTTGATGTTCTAAGTTACAGTGTATTTTAGTTAACTCGGGAATTAAAATTTTGGTTTAAATTAGTTTAAGGCTTGTCAGTTCTTCATTAAATCATGTAAAACTGTGCTAGTTATCAATTAAACACACGTTATTTACATTTTGTAATAATTGGCAGTGGGACCATCAGTTGCAAGTAGGTCTTTTTTTTCCCAAATGACTTAGCAAAGCAGTATGACTTAGCAAAGCAGTATTTAACCTTGGTCTGTTTTAGTTTAAATCTTGCTCCTAAGTTTGAAAAAAAATGTTATTTCTTTCCTGCTCCATAGTATGTTCACTTATATGTTTCATGCTCTTTTAGAAATGTGTGTTTTCCAGTTATAAAAGCTGTGTTACTCTAGATAACTTAGACAACACAGTAAAAATTATCATAACCCCCTTTATGTAAATAATTATTGCTGTTAAATATCTTGCTGTTTTTCATAAATGTTCATGATATTGATGAGAACTTCTGTATTTTAGTGTTTTTCATGGCAGCAGAATACTTGGATGAGTGAATACTGAAGCCCAATTTGATAAAAGTCCAGGCTATTTTTCAGTATTAATTTCTCCCTGCAATGTCTGTGTCGTGGGTAAGGTGTGTCCGTTTTACAGTTGGAGGGTGTAAGATAACAGCCTTGCCCAGGAAGAGCCGAGCACAGTGTAGGGACTGTAATAGAAGCATATGTCAGTGGAATACTTTCCATGCACTAAGTGCTGGCGGGAGAGGAATAACAGGCCCCTTGTCTTCAAGGCGCTCACAATACTGGTTCAGCCTCCCAGGCGGTTCGGGAGGGAGTAAGTGAGCCGTGGTTGATGATGGAAGGCAGGTTTGTAACACCATCTTTTCCCTGCGTAATATGGTGACTTTCTGTCTCATGAAGAGTAGTTGTGCTGTTGAATCTATTATTTGGTTTATTATCTGTTGTTTAAAAGATTTTATGTTTTCCTTTACTAATTAGTTGTGATCTATCTAAAGTAAAATTGAGACGTTTTGCCTCAAATCTTAAGTGGAATCTACTGTCTGTAGGTTTATTGAATTAAATTCCTTGATCTGAATTCAGTATCCAACTTGTATTTCCACTCTTACCCCTATTGCAGCCACAAATATACCTCATATTCTCTAGTTAGATTGAATATAACTACTTCTCTACCTTCATAGAAGATTTTTTTTTAACGATTTATTTATTTGAGAGTCAGAGTTACACAGAGAGAAAAAGAGAGAGAGAGATCTTCCATCTGCTGGTTCACTCTCTAATTGACCACAATGGGTGGAGCTGCGCTGATCTGAAGCCAAGAGCCAGGAGCTTCTTCCAGGTCTCCCACACGGGTGCAGGGACCCAAGGACTTGGGCCATCTTCCATTGCTCTCCCAGGCCATAGTAGAGAGCTGGATTGGAAGTGGAGTAACCAGGTCTCGAACCTGTGTCCTTATGGGATGCCGGCACTGCAGGCGGTGGCCTTACCCGCTATGCCACAGCGCTGGGCCCCATAGAAGATTTTTACTCTTGTTTTCCTTCACTTCTTTCAAAGAAATCACTTTGATTTCTTCAGTCTGCAAGAACAACATCTGTCCTTCCATTCATTCATTTAACAAATACTGAGTTTTTGTTTTTGTTTTTGTTTTTTAAGGATTTATTTATGTATTTGAAAGGCAGAGATAGAGAATCTTCCATCTGCTGGTTCACTCCCCAGATAGCTGTAATGGTCGGGGTTGGACCAGGCTGAAGCCAGGAGCCAAGAGCTTCTACTAGGTCTCTCATGTAGGTGCAGGGGCCCAAGCACTTGAGCCATCTTCTGTTGCTTTCCCAGGTGCATTAGCATAGAGCTAGATTGGAAGTAGATTAACCAGGACTTGAGCCAGCACTGTAGGTGGAGGCTTTACCTACTATGCCACAGTGCGAGCCCCATGTATTCTTCTTTTTTTTTTGACAGGCAGAGTGGACAGTGAGAGAGGAGACAGAGAGAAAGGTCTTCCTACCCCATGTATTCTTCTAAGTGCTTGGATATATTAGTGAATGAAGTCACCATCATGATGGTGGTCACATTCAGTTGGAGGCGGCAAATAATAAATGATTATCCATTAGGTAATTGAATGCTATCAAGGAAAATGAAATAGCATAAGGAGTGTATGGAATCTTTGAGGATACTGTTTTTGATTTGACAGAACATTCAGTGGAGAATAGCAAGTAGGGAGGTGAGAACAGAAACAGGCAGATTAATTAAAAGATTTTGGGGGGCTGGTGCTGTGGCGTAGCAGATAAAGAAAGCTGCAACCTGCAGTGCTGGCATCCCATATGGACGCTGGTTTAAGTCCTGGCTGCTCCACTTCCAATCCAGCTCTCTGCTGTGGCCTGGGAAAGCAGCAGAAGAAAGGCCAAGTGCTTGGGCCCCTGCACCCACATGGGAGACCTGGAAGAAGCTCCTGGCTCCTGGATTTGGATCAGCCCAGCTCCAGCCATTACAGCCATTTGGGTAATGAACCAGAAGATGGAAGACCTGTCTCTCTCTGCCTCTGCCTCTCTGTAACTTTGCCTTTCAATTAATAAATAAATCTTAAAAAAAAAAAAAAAAAAGATTTTCTCAGGTAATGGTGGCATAGACCAAGGTGGGAAATTGCTTGGTTCTGGATATATTTCTCAGATAGAGGTAACAGGATGGATTGGATGTGAAATGTGAGAGAAAGATAAGTTAAAGATGATTCTGCCGGCCCCGTGGCTCACTTGGTTAATCCTCTGCCTGGGTGCCGGCATCCCATATGGGCGCCGGTTCTAGTCCCGGTTGCTCCTCTTCCAGTCCAGCTCTCTGCTGTGGCCGGGGAGGGCAGTGGAGGATGGCCCAAGTGCTTGGGCCCTGCACCGCATGGGAGACCGGGAGGAAGCACCTGGCTTCTGGCTTCTGGCTTCGGATCAGTGCAGTGCCAGCCATGGCAGCCATTTGGGGAGTGAACCAAGGCCATTTGGGGAGTAAACCAACCGAAGGAAGACCTTTCTCTCTGTCTCTCTCTCTCACTGTCTATAACTCTATCTGTCCAAAAAAAAAAAAAAAAAAAAAAAAAGATTCTGAGATTTTCATTCTGAATGGTAGAATAATTGAGTTGCCATTAGCTGAGGTGAGAAAGGCTATGGGAAGGGCTAGTTCTAATGGGGAGGTGATTCAGAGTTTAATTTTTGACATGTTACACTCGAGTGACCTCATAGAACCTGTTGTCTAGTGGGAGAGACTTAGGTGAAGAAAGAACAATGTATTAATCTGCTGCACCACAGTGCCCACACCAGGCCCACTTTTTTTTTTTTTAACGTAATGATTAGATTGAAGTTCCACCCTCTTAGTACCATTAACCTGTGACTTTGGAGTTTTGAGTCCTTTCTTAGTTTGGGAGCCATATCATATTCAAACCATACCATCATGTGAATTTTATCCTTAGTAAAAATGGAAGTTCTCGAAAGAGTTTAAATGAGTGAATGTCAGGGGTAGAGCTACTTTAAAAAAAATAACTGAAATTATTTTTTCAAAACTTTATTATTATTATTTTGTTTGAAAGGCAACAAGAGAGAAAGAAACCAGCCACGCCATCTGAATCTCCCATGTGGGTAGCAGGAACTCAAGTTCTGGGAACCATTAGCAGGGAGCTGGATCAGAAACAGTAGCTGGGAGTGGAACTGGCACTCTGATACGGAATTTGGGTGTCCCAAGTGGTGGCTTCCCCTGCTGTGCCAGAGTTGCCTTTTATGGTGACCAGCCTGTCTGCTTGTGAAAAATGGATTGAAGGGAGACGAAGGCTGGAACAAGGAAAACTATTTGGAGGTCATTGCAATTGAGAAAAGATGGTGGTGGCTTGGACTAGGGATGTGTTGGAAAGAAGAGAACAGATTGGGGTAAATTCTGGGAAGTAGAGTCCGTAGGAAGGTGTTTCTAAAGAAGGAAGTGTGTGAGAAAAGTGAGAAACCACAGCCGCTGGTCCAGAGGTGCTTCTTAGGGAGATGGAGGAGGAACTGACAGTGTTCAATTTTTGTTGAGTTTGAGATGACCAAGATGTCAAATAAGAAGTTGGATGTACAGATCTGTTCAACAAGAAGTCTAGACAGAGTAAGGAAATTCGGTACTTGATGACATGATTTTTATGTGGTATGTAAGGTGTATGAGGTCACTGTGTGGATGAGTAGAGTCATAAAAATGCCGAGGACCAAGTTCTGAGGGCTGTCACAGTTAGGGATTGGGTCATGAAGAGAAAGCTAGAAGAGAGCAAAAAGGAACTGGGCTGGAGCAGCAGTGAGGAGAGAGAGTGAGAGGTGGGTGCTAAAGAAGCAAGGAGGGGCTTTAAGGAGGAGCGAGTGTCCAGTTGAATGCCTGTTGGGTTTATCAGTGGGGGTCATTGGTGACCTTGGCATTAACAGCTTTGGGGGATTGGAGGTGCTGGGGAAGCAATGACAGGGCAGGGACAGAATAGAACATAAGGAAGTGGAGCAAGCTCTGCTCTCAAGAAACTTGGCCGTGGGAAGAGACAGGTTGATAGCTGGAAGGTAATCCTTGTCAAGGGAAAGCTCTTGTTAAACCGTGAGCCACGAGAGTTCTAAAGGAGAGCGTTTGTTCCTGATCTTTGTGTATCCCAAGGTACCACTTGTGCCAACACCGATCTGTGAAAGCCTGACCAAGACAGGTTCCTCCACTGCCGTTACCTTTAAATGAGAAGAGCTATCTTGCAGCTTCTTATTAAGTTCAAATCCATCGTCTGGCATTCAGGCTCATGGCTTTCATAGTCTAGCTGCAGTTAATTTGGCAAATTGATCTCCCACATTCTGTGTCTTGCACTCCAGCCAGATTCACTGCTTCCTGATTTCCTGTTCCACGTGGGTTGTCCTGTTGGCCTGCAGCAGCCGTCCTGTGCCACTTCCATTTGTTGAAGCCCACATTATCCTCTAAATCTCAATTGAAATGTTTCTTCCTCTGTTAGTTCTCCAGGATTTGTACTCTGTACCTTCCCGTGACTCTTCTGTTAGTCTGCTTTGTTCATAGTTTGGTAAGTTTTTATTACAATATAGTAAGCTCCGTGAGGGTACCGTCCCTGGCTTACTCATCTTCGCATTCACTGCATAGTTTAGTAGATTGCCTGCTTCTTAACAGGCACTTAATACATCTCTTTTTATTGAATGAGTAAATGCACTTAAGTATAATTGATAGACCTAACCCTATTACTCCTGACTGTAGTTGTTGGCTAACAATATTTTTTATAACATTTCTTCTTTTTTTTTTTTTTTTTTTTTAAGATTTATTTATTTGAAAGGCAGAGTAACAGGCAAAGAGAGAGAGAGAGGTCTTCCATCCCCTGGTTCACTCCCCAAATGGCTGCAATGGCTGGAGCTGGGCCGATCCAAAGCCAGGAGCCAGGAGCTTCTTCTGGATCTCCCATGTGGGAGGACTCCCACGGAGGGGCCCAAGCACTTGGGCTATCTTCTACAATTTTTCCCAGGCCATAGCAGAGAGCTGGATCAAAAGTGGAGCAGCCAGGACTCGAACCGAATGCTGGCACTGCAGGCAGCAGCTTTACTCACTACGCCACGGTGCTGGCCCCAGAAGAGTACTTCATACTCGCTTAAACGAATATAAGCATTTACAGAGCGCTTTCTGGGTGCCAGGCACTATGGTAACTGCAAGGGTCCTGCTCACTCATTTGATTGTTACTCAGTAAAATACTTGCTGAAGGGATACGCAGAAGCGTTTGTTCCTCTTTGCATAGGCTTGATTCCAGAAGAGACTGGAGGGAGAAGCACAAAGAAAAGATCCGATGATTAGGAAAGAGTACATGCCTGTTAAATTCACAGGAAATTCATACAAGAAGCAGAGAAGTAGAGGGGACGCAAATCACTACATCCAGTTCACTTTTGCTGTCTTCATTTAATGTTTTAAAGTGACTTTTGTTTGGATTGCAAGGAGCTGATTTACCTTTTTCCTTACAAAGTAAAAAAAAGACCGGTGCTGTGGCATAGCGAGCTAAGCCTCCACCTGTGGCACCGGCATCCTCTATGGGCAATGGTTCAAGTCCCAGTTGTTCCTCTTCCAAGTGCTTGGGCCCCTGCACCCATGTGGGAGACCTGGAAGAAGCTCCTGGCTCCTGGCTTTGGAACAGCCCAGCTCTGGCTGTTGTGGCCATCTGGGGAGTGATCCAGCAAATGGAAGACCTTTCTCTCTGTCCCTCCCTCTCTCTGTCTGTAACTCTACCTCTATAATAAATAAATAAATAAAGATCTTAAAAAAAAAAAACGAAGACTGAAGGGAGAATCTGATTGTATTTTGGCCCTGAGCATGTGGCTTAACCGCCTTTGGAATTAAGACTTTGCTTGCAGTTACTGTCCTGATGGATTAGTGTGGGGACCCCTGTGTTAGATTATAATGTTGCCTCAGTATTGTTTTTCTTCTTTTAAAGATTTATTTATTTATTTGAAAGGCAGAGTTACAGAGAGGGAGAGACAGAGATCGTCCATCTATTGATTCATTCCCCAAATGGCCACAATGGCTGGGGCTAGGCTGGGCAGAAACCAGGAGCTAAGAACCTCTTCCAGGTTTCCCATGTGGGGTGCAGGTGTCCAAGCACTTGGGCCATCTTCTGCTGCTTTCCCAGGTGCATTAAGGGAGCTGGATCAGAAGTGGATTAGCCGGGACAGGAACCAGTGCCAATATGGGATGCTGGCATTGCAGGCTGCAGCTTAACCCAGTACGCTACAGCACCGGCCCCTGCCTCAGTACTGTTTATTAACGTTTTTCTATTCTTTGTCATATTTGAGATCGTATAGTCAGAGCCAGGGGAAGATTGTTGACTTGAAGTTACCATTTGTGTTCTCTGTAGGGACTGAAATAGTTCAAGTTGGCCGTCTTGCTGTCAGGTGGGAAACTGGATCTTTAGTGTTCCACTGTTCCAGAGCACGGACTGTGCAGCTGGGTAGCCTCTGTCTGAATTCTGGTTCTGTCCTCTACTAGTTGGGGTGAGAGTGTCAACCTCTGGGTTTTAGTAAAGATTAAGAATGTTAATCTAAGGAAAGCACTTGAGGGGGAATCATTGTGGTGCAGCGGCTGCTGCCTGCAGTGCTGGTTCGAGACCTGACACGTTTCTGACCCAGCTGCCTGCTAATGTGTCTGGGAGAGCAGAAGGCAGAAAGGTGGCCAGCTCCTTGGGCCCCTGCCATTCACATGGGAGACCTTGATGGAGTTCCAGGCTCCAGCCTGGCCCAGCCCAGAGTGTTGTGGCCATTTGGGGAGTGAACCAGCAGAAGAACTCTATCTCTTTGTCTCTCTCTCTGTTAGTCTGTCTTTCAAATAAATAAAAATCATAACAACAAACAGAAAGAAGGCCCCTGGGGAGAGGGCATTGAGCCTGGCTGTTTTGCCCTACAGCACAGTACCAGGGTTCCGTTCCTGGCTCTGGCTCCTGACTCTGGCTTCATGCCAGTGCAGGGAGGCAGTGGTGATGGCTCAGTAATTGGGTTCCTGCAACCCACCATGAGACCTGGATTGCGTTCCCAGCTCCTGGCTTCAGTCCTGGCCCAGCCTCAGGCCACAGTGGGCATTTAAGGAATGAACCAGTGGATGGAAGGTCTCTGTCTTTCAAAAGAGGGGAAAAAAAAGATGAATGGAGTCTGACAGTCTTACTTGCTCATTGTTAGTCTGTCTTGGGCAATGCAGAGTTAAGACTGTTAGCCTGTGGTTAGTTTGTAAGTTCAGTGTCGGTGGTTTCAGCCTGCAGGGTGTTACTGAGAAGCATCTGCAGGCCACCCCTACAAACTGGTCGAGAACTCTCCATACTTTTATCATAAGAGCAGGTTTAGTTTGGAAAAAAAAAAATGCAGGGTTAGACTTGAACTTCTTCCTGAATTAACCTCAGTGAACCATGATCCTGTTGACACCAGGTAACTTGTGGACTCAGATTGGACTCTTGTCTCATGCATCTGCCTCAGTGGCTTTCTGGACTTGCATCTAAAGCTGAGAGTCCATCATTAGGAAGAGTGTTTTTCTTTTCTTTTTTCCCCATCTTTTCCTCTCCCTTTCTCCCCTCCCCATTCTACTTCTTTTCCCTCCATCTTTTTTAACATGAAAGCATAAAAGAAGTAAGTAAGAAGAAATAACTTATGATATATAGGATCTTGTTCTGTAGAAGTACTTTCATTTTTTTTTTTTTTAATTAAAAAAACTTTGAAAGGCAGAGTTACAGAGAGAAGGAAAGGGAGAGAGATATCTTGGCCATCTGCTGGTTTATTCCCCAGATGTCTGCAGACTGTCAGGGCTGGACCAGGCCGAAAGCCAGGAGTGAGTGCAGGGGCCCAAGCACTTGGACCGTCTTCCGCTGCTTTCTCAGACATGTTAGCAGAGAGCTGGATGGGAAGTGGAGCAGCTGGGACCTGGACGGTCTCTCTAGCATCACAGGCAGTGACTTAAGCCACTGTGCCACAATACAGAAGTACTTTTAATTGGGAGTTTTAAATTCCTGTGCTACTGAATTTCATCATTTCTTGAATTTTCTGTATTCACTTACAAAGTTTTGCTGGTCATATATTACCTGGTATCTAATGCTTTCTTCAGGGGAGATACAGACATGTTTAAGTATTTAAAAATGTTTTTCATGTCAAAAGAGGAAGGAATTAAGTTCTTTAATTGTAGCAGGAGAAACTGGGGTAATATAGATTTGCATGTCTTGTACTTTGTAGTTTTTTTTTTTTTGGACAGGCAGAGTTAGACAGTGAGAGAGATCCAGAGAGAAAGGCCTTCTTTCCATTGGTTCACTGGTTCACTCCTCAAATGGCCAATACGGCCGGCGCTACTGGCCGCCAATCCAAAGCCAGGAGCCAGGTGCTTCCTCCTGGTCTCCCATGCAGGTGCAGGGCCCAAGCACTTGGGCCATCCTCCACTGCCTTCCCGGGCCACAGCAGAGATCTGGACTGGAAGAGGAGCAACCGGGACAGAATCCGTTGCCCCAGCCAGGACTAGAACCCAGGGTGCCGGCGCCGCAGGCAGATAATTAGCCAAGTGAGCTGTGGCACCGGCCTGCTTTGTAGTTTTTTTTTTTTTTATTTTTTTATTTTTTTATTTTTATTTTTTTTTGACAGGCAGAGTGGACAGTGAGAGAGAGAGACAGAGAGAGAAAGGTCTTCCTTTGCCGTTGGTTCACCCTCCAATGGCCGCCGCTGCAGCCGGCGCACCGTGCTGATCCGATGGCAGGAGCCAGGATCCAGGTGCTTTTCCTGGTCTCCCATGGGGTGCAGGGCCCAAGCACCTAGGCCATCCTCCACTGCACTCCCTGGCCATAGCAGAGAGCTGGCCTGGAAGAGGGGCAACCGGGACAGAATCCGGCGCCCTGACCGGGACTAGAACCCGGTGTGCCGGCGCCGCAAGGTGGAGGATTAACCTATTGAGCCACGGCGCCGGCTGCTTTGTAGTTTTTAAAGGGCAGAAGTAAAGTCTTCTAACTATTAAATTATTTCTGTGTAGATTGTTGTTTTAAATTATTTTCTTTTGGGGACGGCACTGTGGCATAGTGGTAAAGCTGCCATCTGCAGTGCTGGCATCCCATATGGGCACTGGTTCAAGTTCTGGCTGCTCCACTTCCAATCCAGCTTTCTGCTGTGGCCTGGGAAGTCAGTAGAAGATGGCCCAAGTGCTTTGGCCCCTGCACCTGGATGGGAGACCTGGAAGAAGCTCCTGGCTCCTGGCTTCGGATCAGTGCAGCTTCAGCCATTGCGACCATCTGGGGAATGAACTAGTGAATGGAAGACCTCTCTCTCTCTTCTCTGTCTCTGCCTCTGCAACTGCCTTTCAAATTAATTAATTAATTAATTAATTTTTTCTTTTTTTTTTTTACCTTGAACCACAATAGAACAATTACAAAGCTTTTAAACTTTAGCGGGACTGTAATTGATAGGTGATATAAGGGTCATAAAGTGACTTTAAAATCCTTGATTTTATGTTAGACTTTCTTGAAACTATGTACTTTTTTCCTATACAAGATAGAGTAAGGTGATACATAAAAATGAACAGTAAGTTTGTTTTTTTAAAGACTTAATTATTTATTTGAAAGTCAGAGTTACATAGAAGGAGAGGCAGAGAGAGAGAGAGAGAGAGAGAGAGAGAGAGGTCTTCCATCCTCTGGTTCACTTCCCAGTTGGCAAAACGGCTGGAACTGAGCCAGTCAGAAGCCAGGAGCTAGGAGCTTCTTCTGGGTCTTCCACGCAGGTGAAGGGGCCCAAGGACTTGGGCCATCTTCTGCTGCTTTCCTAGGCCATAGCAGAGAGCTGGATCGGAAGAGGAGCAGCTGGGACTCGAACTGGCACCCATATGGGGTGCCAGTGCTGTGGGTGGCAGCTTTACCCATTATGCCACAGTGCCAGCCCTAAACAGTAAGTTTTACTTCCCCGTTAAAGCCAGATTAATAATCATCAAATAGATAGCATTGGTGCTTACAAATGGGCCAGACACGGCATGCCAGCCCTTTATATGTGTTAGCTGTTTAACCCTCACAGAAATTCTGAAATAGGGATTTTACATATGAAATTTGGAGTGGTCACTGCTTGTGTAGGGTGGCGAGAGCCAGGGAGTAACATGACTGGGATTTATACCAAGGTCTTTGTGGTTCCAGAGCCTGAATTTTAACCATGAAGAGCTTTTTTTTTTTTTTTTTTTTTTTTGTTTATATTCTTTATTTGTATTCATTTGAAACTTGAATTTTTACCCAACAGCTCTGTTTTCATTATGGTCTATTTTCAGTCACCCTGAAAATAAAAAAATAAAACTTCTGATAATGTTTAAGGGTTTTTGTAAAAACATGCTAACACCCATGGAGCCCAGAAGATGAGCTCGGGTGCTTTCAGTTCTCTTGGTGAAATTGGAAAGGAAAATAAAATTTCCATGACCTCACCTCTTGTATTTTTTGGGAACTGGTTAATTAGTGTTTTACAAAGTTCTTTAAGGGGTTTATTTATAATCATAAGGAACTTAACTTGAACAACACATATTTTGATTTTTAGAATTGTTTTCCAGTTTAGAAATGTGGAATTGGTCCAACTATAACAGAAAGTTACATACTAATTTGTTAATATTTCTCTGAGTTATTTTTCTTTCCTCCCTCTCCTCTTTTTTTTTTTAACCTACCCCTTCAGAGAAGCCTGTACTTTGTATTGTTGGTAGAAAAAAAGCAAGGAAGTTTCTTTTTGTGGAGAGAGGAAATGGCCTCTTAGTTGGAGACTTTATCCATATTAGGTATAAACTAAAAATAGCCCTGTAATCCAGGAGTGAAGTCACATCTCTGAGGTCCCTTAAGCAGAGCTAATGAGATCAGCTGGTGCTTTTGGGCCTGTTTCTCCCCCTACTTTTGGCTCACTTGAAAAGGTTACTAAATTGATGACTTCTATGGCCTGCCTACTTTTGTCCCTTAAAAATATGAAATCGAGCCAGTTACAAGGAATCTTTCTTGAAAACAAGCACACGTATTTTGCTTTATGTAAGAAACAGTTATTTATGCCTCCCTTTGAGGGGAGGTTGTAAATGTATTGGCTTCTTTAATTTCTTGACTGTCTTTTTCTTATCACCAATTCTGCCTTTTTTTTTTTTTTTTTTTTGGGGGGGGGGGGTGGTGGTGATTTTTACCCTCTAGTTTTTCTCATGTATTTTTACTCCGAGGCTAGAGTCATATAACAAAGATCTGTTTTACTTAGTCCCCACCCCCCTTCAGTTTTTGACCATTAAGTTAGATCTCTGTGTGGCCAGTAGCAGAATTTCTTCTGACTGGTTGGTTGTAGAGATTGTAGTAGAATGGAACCATGACATAAATCTGTTTGTGGCCTGAGCACACGCTGCTCTCCAAGGAGGACTTTTAAGAGCTGCAGAGCGCTGTGACTCACAGTGAGGGTGGTCAGCTCCTTGCTGCTTTTCGAGCCCTCTGCAGGCCCGGAACGTTCTGGCCCTGTGCCGTGCGCTCTGCTTCTGAAGAGAAGCCTCATGTACGCGTTCCTGGCATTCCTCTTATTCTTTTTTTTTTTTTTTTTTTTTTTTTTTTGACAGAGTGGACAGTGAGAGAGAGAGACAGAGAAAGGTCTTCCTTTTCCGTTGGTTCATCCCCCAATGGCCACTGCGGCCAGCGCGCTGCAGCTGGTGTTCCACGCTGATCCGAAGCCCGGAGCCAGGTGCTTCTCCTGGTCTCCATTGGGTGCAGGGCCCAAGCACTTGGGCCATCCTCCACTGCACTCCCTGGCCACAGCAGAGAGCTGGCCTGGAAGAGGGGCAACCGGGACAGAATCCGGCGCCCCGACTGGGACTAGAACCTGGTGTGCCGGCGCCGCAAGGCGGAGGATTAGCCTAGTGAGCCACGGCACCAGCCCTGACATTCCTCTTAGAAACAGTTTGGAATACTGCTAACTCTGTAAAAAGTGTACTTTAAAATATGTCTAGAGTTTTGAGGAATCAGTTCATGAAGCTGATGTTCTCCAAGGTTCAGATAGCTTCTGGATCTTTCTGTGACCCTCAGCAGAGCTGTTCCTTCCTACTGTCCTAGGCAGTTAGAGCATTTTCAAGTTCTGCCACTCTTCCCAGGCTGGAGTGATTTCCAGGCCAGGGAACAGGGACCCTTGTCTTCATCTTCTCGCCACCTGCTGTGGACCTGGACATCTGTGCCTGTTTTTGAGCACACTGATTGCTAAGTGTAGTACCGGGATAGAAGCATGTGAATAAAGAGGATTAATCTGTTTCTGATGTTGTGTTCTATGTTACCTCATAGTAAAACACCAGAGATAAAAGTAGTACTCAGTTATTGAACTTCAGACATGTAATTTGGGTTTTAAGACTAGCTGCTCAGTGTATAGCTATTGGTCTAAATTTAATAACAGATTGGTTTAGAGGATTAGGTTCTTTAGCTTATGTAATCGAAGGCCAGGTTCAGCTCCTGCCTTGCTGTTCTCATTGGTGAAGTGGGTGTGTTTCTTGGGGGTGATGTCCAGTCTAGTCTGCGTGTATTTTATGTACCAAAACAGCCTTAGGCCTGAGTGTGCATGCCCAGACAGAAGGTTAAGATCCAGGTTTCCAAAGGCAGTTCCAGAGAATTAAATTCTCATAATTAGAAATTGTCTATTAGAAAACAAATGTAAATGTAGCCAATTAAGGTTCTTAGTGATTATGGGGACAGTTGTCAGTGAAATGACAATATTTCAGGACTGAATTCTTTGACTAGAAAGAATGTATTGTATTTTCTATATGAAATACCGGAATAAGAAAGTGAGACATTGTTGGGTCTAAGATAGAACAGACACAGAACTACTCCAGGTTAAAGTTTATCTTTATCATTTTTAAGGCATGTGCATTGAAATGGTAAGTAAAAAGTTTTAGCAATAAATATGCTGTCTTACCCTGTTCAGATGAGCTAGATGGGAATTCTGAATATTAACTTTTCACAGGTGATAGTGGTATGTTGTTATAACTTTAAAAGGAATTATATTTTAATGAAAAATTTAAATATAATCCAAAATAAAATACCCAAGAATCATTCATATGTTTATTGAGTACTTATATTTTATATTAAAATATTCTGTGGGGGGGAGGGTGAGTATAGGGGGAAAAACACTATATTCCTAAAGTGTACCTATTAAAATTGTATTTATTAAATAAAACTTTAAAATAAAAAAAGTCCCCACTAAAACAAACAATTTCTATAGCATTTTCTTGACAGCAATTTTTTCACTGTTTTTGTCTTCATTATTACTAACTGTTCTTAGACATGTAGAGGTCTGAAAATGGAAGCAATTTGTTTAGCTCTTAAATAATACTGTGATGCATATGTATATATATTTTAAGATTTATTTATTTGAAACTCAGAGTGACAGAGAAGAAGGGAGGAAGAGAAAGAGGGAGAGAAGGAGAGAGAGAGAGAGAGAGAGAGAGAATCTTTCATCTGCTGGTTCACTCCCCAAATGGCAGCAAGGGCCAGGTTGGGCTAGGCTGGGGCCAGATTGGGCTAGGCTGAAGCCCAGAGCCTGGAACTCCATCCGGTCTCCCACATGAGAGCCCAGGTGCTTGAGTCATCCTCCGCTGCCTGCTCAGGCACATTAGGGAGCTGGATTGGAAGCAGAGCAGCGGGGACTTGAACTGGTGCTCCGATAGGGGATGCCAGTGTTGCAAGCAGAAGCTTGCCTTGTTGTGCTTTAATGCTGGCCCCAACATTTAGGTTTTTTAGCAAAAAAAGAAATTGGATGTTCGACTGCTGCTGAACTCTTGGTAGAATGTCTAGTTAAAACTGTTGGTCTGGGAATTTGCTTTATCCACTGGCTGCGGGTAGTAATCAGAACACAGATAACGCAGGATTCTCTGTGGCCCTCATTTCTGCGACAGCGTGTGTGCAGTCTGCTGGGTTTGGACTTGCAGGAGAGTTTCTCTCATTTCCCAATGCATTTGTCTTCAGTTGATAAACAGGGGAGGGCCCAGGCTATTACCATTTTATCTTTGGTTAGAAGATGCTAAAAAACAAAACGAAACACAAGGATTAGACAGTGAAAGAGTTTGGGGTGTACTTTTTTATATATGACCAAAGTGAGAATGGTTTTTAAAAAATAATGCTGTATAACCATAGCTTAATATAATAAACACATTGGTGTAATCTGTTTCTGAAATTAGCTCATTTAAATGCCAAGCATTCAGATTCTAAATAGTTTTAGAATATAGGATTTGTGGTTGACTTTAATTATTGGTATGGTGGTTTTTCTTTCACCATTTAAAAATGTTCCATGCTTTGTGGCCTTCGTTATGGTTTTTTTTGTTTGTTTGTTTTATTTGTTTCATTTAAAGATTTTATTTATTTACTTGGAAGGCAGAGTTAGAGAGAGACACACACACAGAGATCTTCCCTCCACTGGTTTACTTCCCAAATGGCCACAACAGCTGAAGCCAGGAGCCTGGATTAGGTTTTTTCCCTGCTTTTCTAGGCGTATTAGCAGGGAGCTGGATCAGCTGAGACTCTAACCAGTGCTCGTGGGACCGCAGTGTTACTGTCAGCGTAGTCCACTGCACCACAACACTGGCCCAGCCTCCGTTATTTCCCCGTAGGTCTTTGAGACTGTTTATTTTCTATTTTTTCAAGTTGAATAATTTCTTGCTCTGACTTGGTTCACAAAGCCTTTTCTCTCTTTCCTCTAGTAGGTTCTCTGTTTCTCTATTAAGTCAACCTAGCAACTTAAAAAAGACATTTGAAAAAAATTTTTTTTTTTTAAGATTTGTTTATTTGAAAGGCAGAGTTACAGAGAGGCAAAAGGAGAGAGAGAGGTCTTCCATCTGCTGGTTCACTCACCAGATGGCTGCCATAGCTGGAGCTGCGCCGATCTGAAGCCAGGAGCCAGGAGTTTCTTCTGGGTCTCCCATGTGGTTGCGGGGGCCCAGGGACTTGGGCCATCTTCTACTGCTTTCCCAGGCCACAGCAGAGCTGGATTGGAAGTGAGTAGCCAGGACTCGAACTGGTGCCCCTTTGGGACACCAGCACCGCGGGTGGCAGCTTTACTATACCACAGTGCCAGTCCCTTGAATTTTTATTATTAGCTCTAGAATTACACTCTTTCTTTTGGGTGTTTGTGTAGTTTCTTTCTCCATTGAGATTTCTTCTCTTCCTTTGTTAGATTTTCCTTTATGTCCTGGAGCACAGTTAGGATAATTGCTTTAAAATCCTTGTCTGTAAGCGGTGGGAGCCAGGTCCTTTTAGGGTATGTCTTCTGGATTTTTTTCTTGAGGAGTGGTCATGTTTTCTTGTTTCTTCCTGTGAGCATCATTGGGATTCTGTTCTGGCTATTAAAAATGCAAGTTAGAGACTGTTGGGGTTTCGTCATGCTCCTCTGGAGAGTGGGCGTAGCTCAGCTGCCCTCAGCCTGCAGAACTCTCGCTTCACTTTGTTCTGCCAGTCTGCCTTGGGTCTGCTCTGTGCTGTGTGGTTCAGGGATCGGCCAGAGATTTGGGTGAGTTCTATGTAGGTCCTAGGTCTCCCCCATCTCTGGCTTCCTATTTTTTTTTTTTTTTTTTTAATGGTGTTCCTATCTCGCTTTTCGCTGATGGTGGGTGCTCTGGACTTTGGGTCTTTAAGCCAGCAGGGCTGTGGGTCTGCATGGAGCAAGACAGGGGAAGTTGCTGCACGTGCTTGCCGCCTTCTGAGTGCCAGCCGCCCTCCACCATCTGCCGGCTTCTGCCTACCCAGCCTTCGCCTGGTGGTTCTGTCCAGACGCGATCGCTGGCAGCAGGGCATGGGGTTGTTCCTGCTGGAACTGCTTGGCCTCAAATTAATTTTTTTTCCTAAATTTATTTTTGAAATCAAGTCTAACTTTTAGAATAGTTTTAGAAGTATTGCAAAAATAGTAGATATTTTCAAGTTGATTTTAAATGAAAATATTTCTCATTGTAGAAACTTCCTTGATTTCTTAAAATGCTAGCTTTAACTGCCAATTAATGTCAGCATTCTGAATACAATATACAATTCAGCAATGACCTCGGGAGCTGTTGAGTTACGTAAGACTATTTTTGTCTTTTCGCTAAATGGCCTCAGCTACTAAGCTTTTTGAACCTAGATTTCCTTTGTGTGTGTGCAAGGGTGTGTATGTGTATTCTCTGTCTCTTCCTTTGCCTACCTAGCTCTATTGATACAGCCCATTTTCTTTTAAGATTTATTTACTTATTTATGTGAAAGTTAGAGTGACAGAGATAAAGGGAAAGACAGATCTTCCATTTACTGGCTCACTCCCCAAATGGCTGCAATGGCCTAGGCTGGGCCAGGCCAAAGTCAGGAGCCTGGAACTCCAGCTGGGTCTCCTACCTGGGTGGTAGGGGTCCAAACACACAGGCCATCTTCTACTGCTTCCCAGGTGCATTAGCGAGGAACTGGATCAGAAGTCGAGCAGTCAGCACTCGCACCAGCACTCGCATGGCTGGATGCCTGTGTTGTAGGCAGGCTTAACCCACTGCAGTACAATATCGGTCACTCCTTTCCTTTTTTTAAAGGAAATTCTTTTAATTTTCTTTTTCTATTTATTATTTGAAGTGGGGAGGGAGAGAAAGAGTGCAAGTGCTCCCATCTGCTGGTTCACTCCCCAAGTGCCTGCAGTGCCAGGAGCAGGGAATGCAGTCCAGGGGTCTCACGTGATGCCAGGGACTCAGCCACTCGAGCTGTCACCAGCTGCTTCCGAGGGCAGCGCTAGCAGGAAGCTGTGCTCTGACATGGGCTGTGGGCATCTTAACCACTAGACTGGACAGCCCCCTCAGTTTTCAGTTGTAAGCTGTTGTGGTTCAGTAAATCACAAACAAGTTTGTGAAAATTTATTTGAAATAAGTAATTTCTGAAAGCTTGAATATTGAGTTGCTGAGTCAGGTGCGTGTTAGCACGTGGTTTTGGTGACATTTCCGTTGGCTGCCCTAGGGCTTTTTCCCTGGATATGTGGTGTCCAACACTGTAGGCTCCAGCCGTGTGTGGTTGTTGAATACTTGTGTTTAGTTTGAATTGAGATGTATTACAGGTATATAAAATATACCTCCAATTTTAAAGATTTAGTACAAAGGAAAAATGTAGCAAGATGTTGAGATAATATCTTAGACACAGTGGGGTTAAGAATATTATTTAAATTAATTCCACCTGCTACTGAAGCAAACACTTTTTTTTTTTTTTAAGATTTTTTTTTTTTTTTTTGACAGGCGGAGTGGACAGTGAGAGAGAGAGACAGAGAGAAAGGTCTTCCTTTGCCGTTGGTTCACCCTCCAATGGCCGCCGCGGCCAGCGCTTAGGCCGGCGCACTGCGCTGATCCGATGGCAGGAGCCAGGTACTTCTCCTGGTCTCCCATGGGGTGCAGGGCCCAAGTACCTGGGCCGTCCTCCACTGCACTCCCGGGCCACAGCAGAGAGCTGGCCTGGAAGAGGGGCAACCGGGACAGAATTCGGCGCCCCGACCGGGACTAGAACCCGGTGTGCCGGCGCAGCAAAGCGGAGGATTAGCCTAGTGAGCCGCGGCGCTGGCCTAAAGATTTATTTATTTACTTGCAAGTCAGAGTTACACAGAGAGAGGAGAGGCAGAGAGACAGAGTTCTTCCATCCGATGGTTCACTCCCCAGTTGGCTGCAATGGCTGGAGCTGTGCCGATCCAAAGCCAGGAGCCAGGAACTTCTTCCAGGTCTCCCACGTGGGTGCAGAGGCCCAAGGACTTGGGCCATCTTCTGCTGCTTTCCCAGGCCATAGCAGAGAGCTGGATCAGAAGAGGAGCAGTCAGGACTAGAACCGGCGCCTTGGGATGCTGGCGCTTCAGGCCAGAGCATTAACCCACTGTGCCACAGCACCGGCCCCAGCAAATGCTTTTTAATATGACTACAAGAAAGTTTAAGATGAGATGTGCGTCCTGTGTTATGTTAGCTGTAGCTGCGATCATTTATCTCACTGGGTAGTGACGTCCATATGAGCGTGGGGGTGGTTGTGCCCTAAGAATCGTGAGACCAAGCAGCCGAGATCCCAGTGGCTGCTTCTTAACCTTGACACGAGAAACTGGATCGTTGTGGTGAATGGCATGGGCTTGAGCATTCAGAACCAGGGTTCTGTCCCTCCTCAGTGGTGTGGCTTAAAGCAGGTGACCTGTCTTCCCGGAACCTGTCTCCTCGTCTGAACTGTGAGGAAAACAACAGCAAGCTCACAGTGTTCCTGGGAGGTAATATATGTAAAACACTCTCACAGAGTACTTCTCAAGTGTGACGTAGTCGCTCAATAAATGCTGGCTACTAACTTGTTTACGGACAGTTTTGATGACATTTTGATTTATTCTGGTTGATACTTAGGGGTGTGCTGTGGAGGTTGATTCAGACAGGACAAAGGACTGTTCCTTGGTCACCTTTTCTTCCTCCCCTTCCTCCCTCCCTTCTTGTCATTCAGCATTTTTTTTTTCTCTAACTGAAATATGTGTCGTAATTGAAGGATTTGTAAGGAAGAATAATGACCCTTCTGTAAAATAGAGGCGTTGCTTCCAAGCTGTCAGTGTTGGCAGTCACAGTTTATTACCTGTCCTGAGGAAGTCATGACGTGGCTTCTCCTGTTTAGGGTTTTGATGGGTGAACGCCAGTAAGTAGAGCTGGTTTTCGGTGTGATTCTGTGGTTCTCCGGTGGCAGCCTGGTCACTGATCACTGACACTTTGTTTCAAGAAAGGTTCTGACTGAGACATTGCAGGTTTGATTTTAGTTCAGGTTAAAGCCTTTATTTTCATCTTCTGCCTGTGCTTCAGCTAAGTAGAACCAGAAAAGTACTCAGTAGGCTCTTCCCCAGTGTCACTCTTCCTTGCTTCATTTCAGCTGCTAGTTTTTGAGTGACTGCTTTGCTTTATTTCAAATAAATAAGTGTTTTATTTATTTGAGAGGTAGAGTTACAGACAGAGAGAGGGAGAGACAGAGAGAAAGATCTTCCATCCACTGGTTCACTCCCTATATGGCCACAAAGGCTGTAGCTGGGCTGATCTGAAGCTAGGAGCCAGGAGCTTCCTCCTGGACTCCTACTTGGGTGCAGGGGCCCAGGACTTGGGCCATCTTCCACTGCTTTCCCAGGCCACAGCAGAGAGCTGGATCGGAAGTGGAGCAGCCGGGTCGGTCTCGAACCGGCGCCCATATGGGATGCTGGCACTGCAGGCAATGGCTGTACCCAACCCATGCACTTTTTAATGGGATGCTTACTACATGCTGGCCAGTATTTGAAGATCTTTTCCTCTGTTAACTCACTTAGTATTCATAATAACTCTAGAAGGTAGGTAAGGAACCTGAGGCCCAGCAAGTTTAAGTAACTTGGCTGCTCTCACACAGATGGAGAAGAACCAGGACATCACACCAGCCATTCTGCTTCAGGCTTGCTGTTAAAGAGTGTGTTGAATGTCTATGTGTTTCTATGCAATAGTACTTGGCAAACCTCAATTTAATGGGATAAATGATTTCCTCTGTGAGTGTAAAATTCAAACTCTTTAATTCACAATTCAGCCGGGTCAGTACCTCTTTCTGTTGAGCTCACAGCAGTTGAGTGCAGGGCCGCCGTGCGCTGTGGGTCCAGGAGATCTCGGGGCCATTTTATCTAAAGTGGCTGCAGCTTGTCCTCTCTATACTTTGTTTCCTTTTAGGCGCTCACTGCTTGTTATAATTTTTAACTCGATGTGTTTATTATCTTTCTTCCACAGACCTCTTAAGTTTCACGAGTTCAAGTCTTATCTGTATCATGTAAAGTTGTTTCCCTGGTGCCAATGCCAGTATCAGGGCTTGGCGGATAGTAGGTCCTCAGGAAGTGCACACTGAGTGCTGATGCATGCGCTGAGGCTGAGGCGAGGAAGTGTGAGATGTCAGGTGAGTGAGGAAGAGCCTGTGGTTTGAGGTTAAGTGGCCTGTGCTGCTCTGACCACTAACCTCCCTAGTCCAGGTGTCAGCCTGTAGAAAACAACTCATTATAAATAGATCACAGCCCTGCAATGACTGTTAGTTCTCCTTCTATATAAAGGCCTTTTTTTTTTAAAGATTTATTTTATTTATTTGAAAGGCAGAAATGTATATAGAGAGGGAAGAGACAGTTCTTCCATCCGCTGGTTCACTCCCCAAATGGCCACAATGCCTGGACCTGGGCCAGGCTGAAGCCAGGGACCAGGAGCTCCATCTGGGTCTCCCGGGCGGGTGCAGGGGCCCCAGCATTTGGGCCATCTTCTGATGCTTTCCCAAGAATGTTAGCAAGGAGCTGGATCAGAAGTGGAGCAGCGCCCATCTTGATGCCATTGTCATAGGCAGAGGCTTTTCCCGCTTGGCCAAAGCCTCAGCCCCGGTTTTCTTTCGTTTATTCTTTACCACACTTAAATATCTATCTCCACTCTTCCTGCTGGTGTTGGAGATAAATGGTGGTATTGGTTTGGATACCCGTGGTTGTGAGTAACTGAGAGCCTGACTTGGCGTTGGCTTTACCATGAAGGAAATGTGTCTAGTGAAGGCAGCCTGGAGAGCGGGCTGCTCCCTGTGTAGCAGGGCAGGGTCCAGGTCGCTCCCTGTGATCCTTTTGGCTCTGTCCTCTCCTGGAGTTGGTTTCAGCCTCAGGCTGCTATCAAGTCAGCCACAGCAGCCACGGTTTCATATTCAGAGCATTCCTCGTCCGGAGCCTTTGCCTTAAGAGGGAGAAACTTTTCCCAGGAAACTGTCCCATCCACTAGAAATGGTCGTATGTGCACCTTTAAGTCAGTCACTGCTACAGGAAATGGAACTGTCATGACTGGCTTAGAGTCTTAGAGTCTTAGAGGACAGGGCCAACACCTCCTGCATTCCTTGGGCGAGGGAGGAATGGGTACCTGCTCAAAAAGCAGGAGTTAATTTGAAAGGCAAAGCAGCACAGGGAGGGGGAGGGGATGAGGGTGAGAGAGAGAAATTTCATCTGCTGGCTCACTCTCCAAACACCTTCAGTAGCTGGGGCTGGGCCAGGCAGAAGCCAGGGAGTGGCACTCCCATGGGGGTGGCAGGGACCCTAGTACTTGGGACATCATCCGCTGCCTTCCCAGGTACATCAGCAGGAAGCTAGATCAGAAGAGGAGTAGCCGGGACTCGAACTGACACTGTGATATGGAATGCCCATGTTACAAGTGGCAGTTTAAACTGCATTACACACTGGCCCCTTAATTTACATTTTTGAGAAAAATTATTAGGAAGAGGTGGCTGGGTCCAGGTTCTTGTCTGTCTTTTTGTGCAAAAAGAAATTCCAGAACAAGATAGATTTAAAAGTTAGCAGAGAAGCAAGATTTATTTGCATGTAAAGCAAAAGTACACATTGAGGAAGGAGTAGACATGCTAAAGAGAGCTGCACTCATAAAAGTTCAGGTCTATGATCTGGAGGCATAAGGGGTGATGTCTCGGGTGGGGTTTAACTGAATACTCATAACAGGAGGGGTTGGGAGGTGGGCTTGAGTACTGCCCACTTCCTTCCCCCTTCCCCTTCCTGGCATCAGGTACATGATGGTAGTAGGAGTGTCAGCTGTGTGATTTTTTTTTTTTTTAAAGATTTATTTATTTGAGAGGTAGAGTTAGAGGGAGAGACAGAGATCTTCCATCCTCTGGTTCACGCCTCAAATGGCCGCAGTGGCCAGGACTGGGCTGATCCAAAGCCAGGAGTCAGGAGTTTTTTCTGGGTCTCCCAAGTGGGTGCAATTGGGCCATCCTCTGCTGCTTTCCCAGGCACATTAGCAGGGAGCTGGATCGGAAGAGGAGCAGCCAGGACATGAACTGGCACCCAGATGGGATGCTGGTGCTGCAGGTAGAGGCTTAACCTATGCTGCAGCGCTGGCCCCCAGTCATGGGAATTTTATTGTAATGACATTATAAGGAGCAAAAGGTCCTTGGCACACAGGTGACAGCTGTTTCCTGAAAGATGTTTTCCGCTGGACAGAGGTTTTGGGGTTGGGTTGGGGGAGGTTGAATGGTGCAGGTGAGGCTGGCAACCTCATCTCCTTTCCGGATGTCTCCTTGCCAATATCATACTGAGAACCTAGAACACGTTCTTTGTGATTCAGTCTTTCATTTTTAGCCAAACAATAGAAAGCTAGTAAGTAGAAAACCGTCTGTAGCAGATGAGATCTGTAGCAGATGAGATCTTGTGGGAAAATTTGGAAAAAGATGATATCTTAGTGTGGTTTCATTCTAGTTCAGGAGGTAGGATGCAGAGACATGAAAAGTAGTGAAATGCAGTAACTAGTTTTAGAGAGCCCAAGCAAGCCATGATTAATTTACAAGTGATGAATGTGTGCTGTTCCCTGGGAGCGTGTAAGACGTCAAGACCTTCCTGGCAGCTCCAGATCTACTGAATCCTAATCTAGGCTTTACCAGGTTCCCTGATGACCGACCTGTATTGACATCAGAGTTTGAGAAGCTGGGTAGAGGTTGAGAGGACAGGTTATTGATTTGGACTAAAGTGATCTAGAAAAGCTTCCTGGAGGTGAGACTTGAGGTTGACTTGAAGGACAGGCATGGAAATGGCTTTTTGAGTAGAAGACGTGTGATTTTAGTTCCCTGTAGTGTCCTTAATGTGGAGGATGAAGGGAGTGGGTGTGGAGGAGGGCAGGGCTGTGGGTCCTCCAGCTGTCCTAGGAAAGGACAGGGGAGAACTTGGCGAGCCCTCATTTCTGAAGACTGTTGTATATGCTTAAAGCAGGTGTGTTTTTCTTTTTTAATTAAACTGTTAGCCGCATTAGGTAATTGAATCATAATTTAGTCATTTACCAAGGTTACGAAATAGATGGCCTTTGAAAACCACTGGAAGGGGAATCATTTCTCCAGCTATAGGATTAACTGTGGATGGAAGAGGGTACTTTAAAAAGACAGCTGTTTCTCTCAATCATGGTATTTAGCTAACACAATTGACTGCATTGTGTATTTTAGCTGTAACCTCTAATAACATAGCTACTTTGAAACTTGATGACTTTATAATGGTAAATTTTAGGTTGCTTCAAATAGAGAAGCATGATAAACTTTGTCTATACTTTTTGTTGCCCCTTTTTTAAATTTAAATATAAAGTGAAAAGACATTTTTTTCTATAGTTTTAAATGGTTTTTCAGTTTACACTGAATTTTTTTTTTAAGATTTATTTATTTATTTGAAAGTCAGAGTTACACAGAGAGAGAAGGAGAAGCAGAGAGCGAGAGCTCTTCCATCCACCGGTTCACTCCCCAGTTGGCCGCAACGGAGCTGCACCGATCCGAAGCCAGGATCCAGGAGCTTCTTCTAGGTCTTCCATGCTGGAGCAGGGGCCCAAGGACTTGGGCGATCCTCCACTGCTTTCCCAGGCCATAGCAGAGAGCTGGATTGGGAATAGAGCAGCCAGAACTCCAACTGGTGCCCATATAGGATGCTGGCACTGCAGGTGGTGGCTTAACCCACTACGCCACAGTGCCTGCTCCAAGTTTACATTGATTTAGACTAAAGCAAAAGAATGTCAAGTGTACTGTTATAAACGGGACCACCAACTCAGACACGGAGCCACTGGTAAGCTAATAAAACTGAAACTCAAAAAACTGATTTATTGGAGCATGTTTAAGACCTTTTTTGGAAAATTTTAAGTATTATTTCAGTTGTAATGTAGCGGGGGTATTTTTTTCAGTTTCATTGTATCTTAAGTTGAAATTTTTTCACTTTCAGTATATTCTCAATTTTTAAAATTATTCAGGTTAAATTTTGCAGATTATAGGAAATAAATAGAAAGGCAGGAACCATGCCTTATTCAGCACTGGATTGCTAATGTTTAGTGTAGGCCCTTACGCAACTGGTGAATGAATAAAGCAATTTTTCTAACTTAAAAAATTTTTTTTGAAGACTTATATGAAAGAGAGAGGAGGAGAGACAGAGCAAGAGAGAGAGAGATCTTTCATCTGCTGGTTCATTCCCTAGATAGTCACAATGGCCAGGGCTGGACCAAGCTGAAGCTAGGAGCCCAGATCTTTTTCCACATCTCCTACATGGGTGCAGGGGCCCAAGGACTTGGGCCGTCTTCCACTGCTTTCCCAGGTGCATTAGCAGGGAGCTGGATCAAAAGTGAAGCAGCCAGGTCTGAAATGGGCGCCCATATGAGATGCCGGCATCACAGCCAAAGGCTTTAACCTGCTATGCCACAATGTTGGCTCCCCCCCTTTTTTTAAACTTTAAAAAAATTTTTATTTTATTTTATTTTTTATTTATTTGACAGGTAGAGTTACAGACAGTGAGAGAGTGAGAGAGAGCGAGAGCGAGAGAGAGAAACAGAAAGGTCTTCCTTCCATTGATTCACTCTCCAAATGGCCACTACGGCCGGAGCTGTGCTGATCCGAAGCCAGGAGCCAGGCGCTTCTTCCTGGTCTCTCATGCGGGTGCAGGGCCCAAGCACTTGGACCATCCTCCACTGCCTTCCCGGGCCACAGCAGAGAGCTGGACTGGAAGAGGGGCAACCGGGACTAGAACCGGCACCCATATGGGATGCCAGTGCCATAGTTGGAGGATTAACCTACTGTACTACTGCACCGGCCTCTGGAAGTATTTTTAAACCTCAGT
Source organism: Oryctolagus cuniculus (assembly GCF_051225735.1). Classification (NCBI taxonomy): domain Eukaryota; kingdom Metazoa; phylum Chordata; class Mammalia; order Lagomorpha; family Leporidae; genus Oryctolagus; species Oryctolagus cuniculus. The sequence continues at coordinate 147,171,376 of NC_142873.1, read as the reverse complement.
GTGTATTCCCTAAAATATATATAATCACATATTACAGTTATATCAACTTTAATTTTTTTTTTTTTTTTTTTTTTGACAGGCAGAGTGGACAGAGAGAGAGACAGAGAGAGAAAGGTCTTCCTTTGCCGTTGGTTCACCCTCCAATGGCCGCCGCTGCAGCCGGCGCACCGCGCTGATCCGATGGCAGGAGCCAGGATCCAGGTGCTTTTCCTGGTCTCCCATGGGGTGCAGGGCCCAAGCACCTGGGCCATCCTCCACTGCACTCCCTGGCCATAGCAGAGAGCTGGCCTGGAAGAGGGGCAACCGGGACAGAATCCGGCGCCCCGACCGGGACTAGAACCCGGTGTGCTGGCGCCGCAAGGTGGAGGATTAGCCTATTGAGCCACGGCGCCGGCCCCAGTTATATCAACTTTAGTAAGTAAATCTCTCCTTTCCAACATCCTCTTTGCAGAATGGAAACTAAGACCAAAGAGGTTAAAGTCACTCCCCCCTTGGTTAGATAGCTTCCACGGGGAAGATCCTGTCTTTTTTGCAAGTCAGGATTTGGTCCTGGTCCCTAACATCTCAACAGATCCCTTTTCCCCTTGAGGAGCCATATCATTTAGTAGGACAGTCATTTGGCACATTTAGCATGGAATGATGGGATGTGTTCTGAAACAGTGTCATCAGGAGATTCCGTCAGCGTGCAAACTTCCTAGAGTGTACTGCAACTGAGGTGATAAGGTCAGTTGCTCGATGAGGCCTAGAGATGCAATAGACATGACACGTACGGGGCCACTGCCTGTGTAACGTGGCTTACTGTTGGAGAAACTTTTTTAGTAAGTAGAAGGAATCTATTCTGAAATTATGATATAAAGTATATATTGTAAATACATAGAGCAGTAAGTCACTTATTTTCATTCTAAAGTGGTACGTGCTTGTACATAATTGCATGTGCTCTACTTTATACGCTTGCCAGTGCAGTAGGTCTGTTTACACCAGTGCAACCACAAACACATCAAGAATGCGGCATGCCGCGATGGTACAGTGGTGAGGAGGTCACCAGGTGAGAGGAATTCTCAGCTCCAGTACAGTCTTAGGGAACCACTGTCGTGTATGTGGCCTGTCAAAAGGTGACCAGAACATTAAGTGGTCTGTGATTGTGTAAAATAGTGATAAACATTTGTAAATCGTCTTTTGAATCAGGTATATCAGCCCACGGTACTTGATCTATAAAGGATGAGTCACCAAAATTGTCCATAACGTTATACTTGGTAGTAAGACAAGCCATCAGAGGTGTTAATGTTGGCCTGTTTTGCACTAAAAGGTACTTTGCTCTTATTCCTGGTTTGTGTAGAATAAGAATATTCCTAGCCGGCGCCGCGGCTCACTAGGCTAATCCTCTGCCTTGCGGCGCCGGCACACCAGGTTCTAGTCCCGGTCGGGGCGCCGGATTCTGTTCCGGTTGCCCCTCTTCCAGGCCAGCTGTCTGCTGTGGCCTGGGAGTGCAGTGGAGGATGGCCCAAGTGCTTGGGCCCTGTACCCCATGGGAGACCAGGAGAAGCACCTGGCTCCTGCCATCGGATCAGTGCGGTGCGCCGGCTGCAGTGTGCCAGCCGTGGCGGCCATTGGAGGGCGAACCAACGGCAAAGCAAGACCTTTCTCTCTGTCTCTCTCTCTCACTGTCCACTCTGCCTGTCAAAAAAAAAAAAAAAAAAAAAAAAAGAATATTCCTGTTTTCGACTGGCTGGGTCTTATGGGGCTTCAGTTTAGCTTGGTTGAAGTCTGGTATGCTCAGGTTCAAGGCAAGATAGGATGGCATTCCTTCAGAGGGAGGGAGTCTGTTATTTACCAAATCTGACCCAGTCAACAGTGACCAGGTTCCTGGCCTGCAAAGAGCAGAGTCCGGCTGGCGTGCCGAGGAGTTGAGAGTTTAACCACGAAGCAAGCTTGTCTTCAGCTTTGAGTTTTAGGGGCATGTTTTCTCTCTGTGTCAAGTGTTTATGAAAATGTGATCTACGCATGTTCCTACGTGCATCAGAATTAAACCTGGTTCAAGTGCTCACTAAGAATTTCAGATTCCTGGACCCCAGCACGGGCACAGGGGATCAGATCTGGAGCCCTGGTGACTGCACGTCAGATCCACGTCCTTGCGGATTTGCATGTGTCCTGAGGTCTGGAGTCCTGCTCCTCTACCCCTTTGGGGCGTTCATTTCCTTCCTCTTCAGATCATTTCTGCGTTCATTTCATGCGTTGTGTTTTACTCCATTTTCATGTTCTGGGCGGGAAGGTTTTGGATTGCTTATTTCCTTGAAATGAAAGGTTCATGTCTGTATTACAAATATCAAAAAGTGCAAAAGGTTATCCAGTGAAGAACTCCCTCTGCCCGGTCTCAGCTTCAGGACCTTGTGCTCTTGTAAAGCCCTTTGTGTCACTCAACTTTTGACTCACTCAGTTTCCCCCCAGCCCAGTGATGTGGGCGCTGGTGTCCCCATTTTATAGAGGAGGAAAGCAGGCCCAGAGAGGTTGCATAACCTTTTCAAAGTCGCTTGGCCAGGAAGCGGCGGGGGTGTCTGAGGGTCAGGCTTTGGTGAGTGCTGTCAGCCACCACGCTGTGAAGATGTGAGGATTAACCCAGTGAAAGTGTGTGTGTGACTTGTTTGGGGAGAGCGGAGAGTTCATCTTCAGCAAGGTAAATGTTCCCTGGGAACTCTGCCCTGAAGTCGCATCTAGCCTGGAAAGTCTCTTATCTGTGTAATTTCAAACCAGTTCATTCCTCCCTGGATGGCACAGGTGTCCTCTGGAGAGTAGTTTCATGAGTAGGGGATACTGAAGAAGGAAATGATAGCTTCTCAAGTCTTTCTGATGTTGGCTCTTTTATTTACATAGTCACAGTTTGGGAATGTAGTAATTTTTCTATTAATATAATTTGACTTTATTGATCACATTATAGTTCTGCAATATGGTTATTGCTGGGAGACAATGATACAGTCTTCACATGGCCAGAGATTTTTGACATCTTAAATAAAGGATGTCTTTGCTTCAACACATTTACTGGAGTGTTTAAACTCTGTATGGACTGTTTCTTAACAGCATAGGGGCATAGTATGTGTCTGTTGGGGGGACTTAATGTGGAAGATACTTACATTCTTTCTGCTGTCTTGCTGTTTTCTGAAAGAATAAAGCAACCTAGGGGTTCTTATTTATTTGAGAGGTAGTGTTGCAGACAGTGAGAGGGAGAGACAGAGAGAAAGGTCTTCCATCCACTGCTTCGCTCCCTAAATGGCCACAAAGGCTGGAGCTGGGCTGATCTGAAACCAGGAGCTTCCTCTGGGTCTTCCCACTTGGGTGCAGGGGCCCAAGGACTTGGGCCATCTTCTACTGTTTTTCCAGGCCACAGCAGAGAGCTGGACTGGAAGAGAAGCAACTGGGACTAGAACTGGTGCCCATATGGGATGCTGGCACTGCAGGCGGAGGATTAACCTACTGCCCCACAGCTCTGGCCCCCAATCTAGGGGTTCTAATGACTAACTGTTTGAATTGAAGCACTATGCTAGGCCTTGGGTTTTGTGACAGGTTGGACATCACTAATACAAACATCTTAAGTGCTCTGGAACCTGAACTTTCTGGGTGCTGACGTGATGCCATAAGTGGAAGATTCCACACCCAGCCTTTCTGGATGGGTTGCAGTCAAATTATAGGTGCTTAAAAATTATCGTATAAACACTGGCATCATAGTGCTGAGTGGGTTAAGCCACAGCCTGCAATGCCAGCATTCCGTATGAGCACCAGTTCAAGTCCTGGCTTCTCCACTTCTGATCCAGCTCCCAGCTAATGTGCCTGAGATAGCAGTGGAAGATGGTCCAACTGCTTGTGTCCCTCACTTCGCCTACCTGGGAGACCTGGATGGAGTTCCAGGCTGCGGGCTTCAGTTGACCCATTCCTGACCATTGTGGCCATCTGGAGAGTGCACCAGTTGAGTGGAAGATCTATCTTCTGCCTTTGAAAGAAAGCTTTTTTTAAGTATAAAATTACCTTTAGGCTTTCTCTATAAAGTGTATGTGAAACATAAATGGGTTTTGTGTATAGACTTGGGTCCCACTACTAAGATAACTCCTTATGTATATGCAGATTTTCCAACCTCTGAAATACAAAGCACTTTGGGGCCCAAGTATTTTAAATAAGTGGAATTCAAGTGACATTTATTAAACTCTAGCCATGTGCTAGGAGCTTTGTGTGCCCGGAGTGATTTGATCTCCACAATATTGGTGCAGGTTGGTTTCACAGATGTTGAGCAACTGAACTAAAGATCACATAGCCAATAAAGTAGTGAAAATGTGATTCAAACCCAGATATGTCTGATTCCAGACCTTATTATTTCCCACAGACTCTGCAGACCCTGTGGAAAGATAACAGCTTATTAAATAAACCTTTAGACTCCAAACCTTGGTTCCAACATGTGTTAGGCAAAAATTCTGAAGAAATAGGTAATAGAAGCCAAGGAACTTTGCCCATTTATCATGTTGTTTTGTGACTTTTAAGTTAATCTAAATTGAAGGAAGCTATTCCATGTATTCAGGCAACTAATTTGGATCAACAGAATGCATGCTAAAGGTGTAAGTGGGCATTAAAGTGGCTAAGCTCATTCTTTGAGGAACACAGTGCTCTATCCTTCCCCAAGGAAATGCGTCGAGGGAAATAGTTTAACTACCGGGAGGCCATGCTTACCTTCAGGCCTCCCTTCTTTTTCTCTTTCCACGGTCATCATCATTCCTCATCCCCGTCCCGTAAACACAGAGAGGAGCAAAACTGAAACACTCCTTTTTAGGTGTTTTAAAATCTGACTAGTACAAGGACTAATTAAATTAGGTTTTCTAAGTAAGCGGTTTCTTAACCTTGCTTTGGTAAAACATTAAGATATTTATGGCATCTGCACTGACCCCTGTTCTGCAATGTAGAAGTTAATCCAGCAGTTTATGATTAAATGCCAGTGTTAGGCAATTCAGGAATTACCACAGAGGATTGGAGGGGAGAGGGTAGGCCAGCAGTGAGGAATAGTGTGTGAGTGGAACAAGCTAAACAGAAATGCCCCTTTTGTAAGAACTGCACACAAATAAATGAATATTGAGACTTGTGCTTTGTGGTGTCAGTGGGATTATTCAAGCTTTTTCTTTGGTTATTTGAATTTTCTGATATTTAAGAAAATATTGTAAATGCATATTTTTATAATATGAAACTGTTTACATAATTTAAATTAAAACTTATTCCAGCAAGTATATATTTATAATCTATATACTTTATTTTTTTTTAATTTTGTCAAAGGCTTTGGAAATCCTTACAATATAATATACGTGCGTAGATTCTTTTTTGTTTGTTTGTTTAAGATTCATCTATGTATTTGAAAGTCAGAGTTACGCAGAGAAAGGAGAGGCTGGCCGCAGTGACTGGAGCTGTGCCAATCTGAAGCCAGGCGTCAGGAGCCTCTTCTGGGTCTCACACACAGGAGCAGGGGCCCAAGCACTTGGGCCATCCTCCATGCCCTCCTAGGCCAAAACAGAGAGCCGGATCGGAAGTGGAGCAGTTGGGACCCGAACCGGCTCCCATATGAGATGCCGGCACTGCAGGTGGCAGCTTTACCTGTTACACCACAGCGCCGGCCCCAATCTATGTTCTTTAAAAACAATTTTATTGGGTAGACTACATATACCATGCAGTCCACCCAGTTCACCCATTTAAAATGTACAATTCATTGGTTTTTAGTATATTCACAAAGTTGGGCAACCATGATGAATCTATTTTACAATATTTTTATCACCCCTGAAAGAAACTTTGTACCTATTAGTAGTTGCTTTCTGTACTCACCCCTAAACTCTACGAAACCATTAACCTACTTTCTATCTCCATGGTTTTGAGTTTTTTGAGCATTTCATATAAACAGAATCAAAGCATGTGGTCTTTTTTCTTTTTTTTGGAAAGGCAGAGTTAGAGAGAAAGGTCTTCTTTCCATTGGTTCACCCCCAAATGGTTGCTACCGCTGGCACGCTGCGCTGATCTGAAGTCAGGAGCCAGGTGCTTCCTCCTGGTCTCCCATGCAAGGACCTGGGCCATCCTCCACTGCACTCCTGGGCCACAGCAGAGAGCTGGACTGGAAGAGGAGCAACCGGGACAGAAGCCTGTGCTCCGACTGGGACTAGAACCCTGGGTGCTGGCGCCACAGGCGGAGGATTAGCCTAGTGAGCTGTGGTGCTGGCCAGCATGTGATCTCTTATGACTGACTTCTTTCAGTGTATTTTTTTTTTTTTTTTTTTTTTTTTGTGCCGGTGCCTATTTGACATGCTGGTGTCATTTTCTTTGGAAATGCACGCAGGATGTGGTAGGATTGCTGGGTCATACTGGTTACATTTTCAACTTTTTGCAGAACCTTTTTTTTTTTTAAGATTTATTTATTTATCTGAAAGACAGAATTACAGAGAGGCAGAGTCAGAGAGAGAGAGAGAAGTCTTCCATCTGCTGGTTTGCTCCCCAGATGGCCACCATGGCCAGAGCTGTGCTGATCCACAGCCAGGAGCCGGGAGCTTCTTCTGGGTCTCCCATGTAGGTGCAGGAGTCCAAAGACTTGGGCCATCTTCTGCTTTCCCAGGCCATAGCAGAGAGCTGGATTTGAAGTGGAACAGCTGGGCCTGGAACTGGGGCCTATATGGGATGCCAGTGCTGTAGGCAGCGGCTTTACCCCCATGCCACCATGCTGGCTCTGCAGTGTGTCTTTTTAGTGTGTTTTCAGAGTTTGTCCAAGCTATAATGTATATCAATACTTTATTGTTTTCTGTTGCTAAATAATGTTTCACTCTGTGGAATATTAGATTTTACATGTTTTTTTTTTTTATTTTACCTTTTTTTTTTTTAAAGATTTATTTATTTGAAAGGTAGAGTTACAGACAGAGAGAGGGAGAGACAGCATGATCTTCCATCTGCTACTTCAATCCCCAAATAGCTGCAATGGCCGGAGCTGGGCCGATCCAAAGCTAAGAGCTTCTTCCAGGTCTCCCATTCAGGTGCAGGGGCCCAGGCACTTAAGCCATCTTCAACTGCTTTCCCAGGCCAGAAGTAGAGAGCTGGATTTGAAGAGGAGCAGCCGGGACATGGACCAGTGCCCATATGGGATGCTGGTGCCACAGGCAGAGGTGTAACCTACTGTGCCACAGTGCTGGCCCTTATTTTACTTTTTAAAGATAATACTCTTGAGAGTTTTCTGCTTCTGGAGAAATGGAATAGATGGTAGTGAGTCTCCTGGTCTTTATCCTTATACATACCAGGCTTGGAACTAAAGAAGCCAGCAATCTGGGAGTACTAACAGGTGCAGAGCAAAAAACTCCCAACAAAATCCTGTTCTCTCTAGTCAGAGAACCAGGAAAGGGGAACCTAAGCAAGACTGGAGAACTCTTAGACAGTGAGTGTTGTACTCCAAACACCAGAGCAAGAAATCTGTGGCCACCACCTCACCCATGTTAGCAAAGGCTAAATGAGTGACTTAGACTTCTGCTCCCTGGGGGTCAGTAATTTAACATTCTCTTACTGATGGGCTTGGGTGGTCTTCAGTGTTTTGCTATTACAGTGTGTCAGTGTTCCTTCACCTTACTGGTATCTTTGGACATCTGTGTGTTTCTACAGAATACATTTCTAGGTGTAAAATTGTTGGATCCATAGCATACGATGGCAGCTAGATAGATGACATTAAGCCGTGGAAATGCATTTGTCATTGATACAAAACTGGTGTAGAATCAAGGCCTGGTTTCCGGGGTAGTGTGCTTTCGGCTGTACCACAGTGGCTTCCTGGGTCAATTTTGGTTGTATTGAATGCAGTTAATACTCACCTGTAATTCTGATAATATAACTTTAGTTTTGTTGAAATTTTGTTAGTACAACTTTGATTATTTTTTTTTTTTTTAATGAATTCTCCTTTTTTTTTTTTTTTTTGACAGGCAGAGTGGACAGTGAGAGAGAGAGACAGAGAGAGAAAGGTCTTCCCTTGCCGTTGGTTCACCCTCCAATGGCCGCCGCTGCAGCCGGCGCACCGCGCTGATCCGATGGCAGGAGCCAGGATCCAGGTGCTTTTCCTGGTCTCCCATGGGGTGCAGGGCCCAAGCACCTGGGCCATCCTCCACTGCACTCCCTGGCCATAGCAGAGAGCTGGCCTGGAAGAGGGGCAACCGGGACAGAATCCGGCGCCCCGACCGGGACTAGAACCCGGTGTGCCGGCGCCGCAAGGTGGAGGATTAGCCTATTGAGCCACGGCGCCGGCCAACAACTTTGATTAAAGAAGGACATTTTGACTTGTGACCTAAAAATCCAAATTTCCAAACAATTTCACTGCACTTTCAAAAAGCATCATCTGGGCTGGTGGTTGTGTTGTGGTGGGTTAAGCTACTGCTTGGGATGCCAGAATCCCCTATCAGGGTGCTGGGTTGATAGATTCCTGGCTGTGTTATTTCTCATCCAGCTTCTTGCCAGTGTACCTTGGAAGGCAGCAGATCATGTCTCAAGTATTTGGGTCCCTGCTACCCACACAGGAGACATGGATGGAGTTCGTGGCTCCTGGCTTCATGTGTTCTAGCCCCAGCTGTTGTAGGCATTTGAAAGGTGAGCTAGTGGATGGAAGAGTCTCTCTCTCTCTCTCTCTCTCTCTCACTGTCCTTTTCACACGAATGAATGAATACATGATTTTTTTAAGCATCAACTGACTAGTGCTCCCAGTTTTTTTTGAAGTTTTGTTTATTTGTATTTATTTGAAAGGCAGAGCACTTCTCTCCCGTTACCAGTGCTCCTTGCAGTGAGTGGAGGGTTGGTAGTGTGAGTGAGCCCTGGGAGCCACCTGACTGTGTGCTCTGAAGAGGGTGCATCACTCCAGCCTCCCCTCACCCATGTTCTTCCATGTGTCCCTAGATGCCTTATGTGCGGGTCTCCTTCAGTGCCTGTAGCAAAATGAGGATTCCTGGACTGAACTGGGCTCAGGAAATTCTGCTGAATTAAGATATCTGGATGTGAGGCCCAGGAATCATTATTTTAAATGTTTTCCTTAGCTGCTACTGCTTCTTATTTATTTATTTTTTTTAAAGATTTATTTGAAAGGCAGAGTTACAGACAGTAAGAGGCAGAGAGAGAGAGAGGTCTTCCATCTGCTGGTTCAGTCCCCAGATGGCTGCAACGGCCGGAGTTGGGCTAATCCGAAGCCAAGAGCCAGAAACTTCTTCCAGGTCTCCCAGGCAGGTGATGCCGGCACTGCAGGTGATGGCTTTATCCACTATGCCACAGCACCAGACCCCTTAGGTTATTCCTTTTTTTTTTTTTTTTTTTTTTTTCCCTGACAGGTGGAGTTACAGACAGTGAGAGAGAGAGACAGAGAGAAAGGTCTTCCCCAAATGGCTGCTACAGCCTGTGCACTGCACCGATCCGAAGACAGGGACCAGGTGCTTCCTCCTGGTTTCCCATGCGGGTGCAGGGCCCAGGGACCTGGGTCATCCTCCACTGCACTCCCGGGCCACAGCAGAGAGCTGGACTGGAAGAGGAGCAACCAGGACAGAATCTGGTGCTCTGACTGGGACTAGAACCCAGGGTGCTGGTGCCACAGGCGGAGGATTAGCCTAGTGAGCTGTGGCGCCGGCCTAGGCCTTCTTAAGTAACTAAATTTTAGTGCAAGTTGCAGTGTTTGGAATTAATGTGATTCGTTCAGGCTACAAATTCTGTATATGTTTTGTTTCTGATAAGAAAAAAATATATTTTTCTTTCTTTAACTAAGCTCCATTGTAACTATCCCAGGATGTCTAATTAGGGTAGAATCCTCCCTAGGGGGTCTTGTCTATGTCCCCATTTTTTTTTTTTTTTTTTGTTTTCTTTCTTTCTTTCTTTTTTTTTTTTAAACCTGCTTCACCTTTCCATTAGTTTAGTGATTAATGACTTTTCAGGGTTGTAGCATTTTGCTGAAATACTTCTGAATTTTTTGAGTTACTTGCGGATAACAGTACTTTTACTAGCATCTTTGTATGACTTGTTCTTTTTTTTTTTTAATAAAGATTTCTTTCTTTCTTTCTGTCTCTCTCTCTTTCTCTCTGTCTCTCTCTCTCTCCCCCTCCCTCTCTCTCTCTTTCTTTCTTTCTTTTTTGACAGAGTTAGACAGTGTGAGAGAGAGACAGAAATGTCTTCCTTTTTCCATTGGTTCACCCCCCAAGCGGCCATTACGGCCAGCGCGCTGCGCCAATCTGAAGCCAGGAGCCAGGTGCTTCCTCCTGGTCTCCCATGCGGGTGCATGGCCTAGGAATCTGGGTCATCCTCCACTGCACTCCCGGGCCACAGCAGAGAGCTGGACTGGAAGAGGAGCAACCAGGACAGAATCCGGTGCTCTGACCAGGACTAGAACCCGGGGTGCCGGCGCTGCAGGCAGAGGATTAGCCTGGTGAGCCGCAGCACCAGCCCTATTTATTTCTTTGAAAGACAGAGTTGCAGAGAGGCAGAGGCAGAGAGAGAAAGAGAAAGAAAGAGAATGAGATCTTTCATTCGCTGGTTCACTCCCCCACATGGCCACAAGGGCCAGAGCTGTGCCAGTCCGAAGCCAGGAGCCAGGAGCTTCTTCCAGGTCTCCCATGTGGGTGCAGGGGCCCAAGGACTTGGGGCATCTTCCACTGCTTTCTCAGGCCACAGCAGAGAGCTGGATCGGAAGTGGAGCAGCCGGGTCTTGAACCAGTGCCCATATGGGCTGCCGGCACTGCAGGCAGTGGCTTTACTTGCTATGCCACAGCACTGGCCCCATGACTTGTTATTTCTGGCACTTTCTATAGACTTTGTGGTAGAAGAGGCTATGCCTATCCCAGCAAGTCTCAGAATGTTTCCTTCTTTCCTGTGGAGTGTACCTGAAGGAAAAAGCTTGTCCCATTCTGATTTTAGGAAAATTCGGTCTCATCCTTGAGTTCGGGGAAATCAGCTGCTCCGTTCATTGCGTATGACTAGAAATAGCCTGTTGGAAAGATAGCTTTGGTTATTTCCTTGCTCCTGAGGAATGTAGAGCAGGATGTGGGGTGTTGCTGATGAATGCTTTGCTAAATGGGAGGGAGGTTGGCAGTTATTCGACTCTTTGGAAGTAGGCACGCCTACACGGCGCTCATTTTATGTTGCCTGATAAAGAATACTGTATGATGAAACAAGAAATGATTTTTATATTTCATGAAACCCATGACAGACTTTGTCCTGAGGAAGCATGTATGTACCTCCCAGGAATTAAAACATTGTCCAGTATATCAGCCATTAGCCTCATGTGACTATTTAAATTTTAACTACTTAACGATAAATACAATAAGAAATTCAATTCAGTGAAACTAGCCACATTTCTAAAAAAAATTTATTTCTTTATTTGAAAGGCAGAGTTACAGAGTTCCACCCATGTTCACTCCGATGGCTGTGATGGCAGGGGCTGGGCCAGGGCGGAGCCAGGAGCTCCATCTGGGTCTCCCACATGGGTGGCAGGGGTCTAACCACTTTGGCCTTCTTTTGCTTCTTTCTGAGGCACATGAGCAGGGAGCTGGATTGTTAAGTGCAGCAGCCGGGATTCGAACCGGTGCCCATATGGGACGCTGGTGTCACAGGCAACGGCTTAATCCGCTATGCCACGGTGCTGGCTACTAGTCACATTTAAGTACTCACTGGCTAGATGTTGCTAGTGGCCACCACGTGGGACAGAGATTATGCAGATCTCTGCAGCACAGAGTTCTCTTGGACAGCACTGTCCTAGACTAGTCATTGCTAAGAGCAAGTAGCACATTGAAGGAACCCAACAATCAAGAGTTGTATCTCCACCCTTCCTTCCACCAACGCCACTTTTCCTGTCTTCCAGGGCCCTGGGTTAAAGTTCATAGACAGGTCTGTTCTGAGTATCAGTCACTTTGATCTCATTTTTTTCATGTTTAATTCTGTTTTCCAGGCTGGCAGTGATGGTGAAAGCATAGGAAACTGCCCGTTTTCCCAGAGGCTCTTCATGATTCTTTGGCTCAAAGGAGTTGTATTTAGTGTCACAACTGTTGACCTGAAGAGGTGAGTCGTGGATGTGATTTGCAGTGAGCACAGATGGAAAATATTTATTTCACTGTCTTTGCATTTTTTTTTTTAAGATTTATTTATGGGGCTGGTGCTATTGTGTAATGGGTAAAGCCGCCACCTGCAGTGCTGGCATCCCATATGGGTGCCAGTTCAAGTCCTGGCTGCTCCACTTCTGATCCAGCTTTATGCTATGGGCTGGGAAGGCAGTGGAAGATAGCCCGAGTACTTGGGTCCTGCGCCCACAGGGGAGACCTGGAAGAAGCTCCTGGCTTCCGATAGGTTCAGCTCCAAAGTGAACGAGTGGATAGAAGACCTCTCTCCTTCTCACTGCCTGTGCGTCTCTGTAACTTTGCCTTTTGAATAAACATAAATCTTTTAAAAGATGTATTTGTTTATTTGAAAGGCAGAGTTACAGAGAGGCAGAAGTAGAGAGAGAGGTCTTCCATCTGCTGGTTCACTCCACAAGTTGGCCGCAACGGCCGGAGCTGTGCCAATCCGAAGTCAGGAGCCAGGGGCTTCCTCTGGGTCTTCCACATGGGTGCAGGGGGCAAGGACTTGGGCCATCTTCTACTGCTTTCCCAGGCCACAGCAGAGAGCTGGATCAGAAGTAGAGCAGCCAGAACTTGAACCAGTGCCCATGTGGGATGCTGGCACTGCAGGCGATGGCTTTACCCTCTATGCCACAGTGCCAGCCCCGTGACCACTCAGTCTTTTAAGGAACTCACTGTATGTTTACTTTAAATGTCATTAAAAAATGACAGCAGTTAAGTTTTAGTTACGATGGATGTAGTGAAGTCTTGACCCTCTCAATGTCAGCATGAAACTATGAAAGCTTTCTAAGCAGATGTTGTCATGTCCTCAAATATGCTGAACATCTGATTCATGTGATCTGGCTAGTCATGGGGTTTTAGGAGGCTGAATACCATTGTGGTCTCTTTCATTTGATCAGCTTTTCAGGGAATAACAGGAGTTTTCGATAATATGATTTTAATTGTATTTATTCAGTGTGATTGTAAAATAACAGCCATTATCCAGTTGTTCTGTGTTGGTTCTGGCTAGTTGAAGAGCTGTTTCTAGCTTCTCTCTGTAGACTAGAGCACAGAGGGTTGACAGCCCTGTTGAGTGAGTAAGAAACACTTTTTACTTGGGAACTTATAGTTTCCCTTGGTTAAGAGCTCTAAGGTGTGGGGCCGGCGCTGTGGCGTAGTGGGTAAAGCTGCTGCCTGCAGTGCTGGCATCCCATATGGGCGCCGGTTCGAGTCCTGGCTACTCCACTTCTGATCCAGCTCTCTGCTATGCCCTGGGAAAGCAGTAGAAAATGATCCAAGTCATTGGGCTCCTTCACCCGCGTGGGAGACCCAGAAGAAGCTCCTGGCTCCTTGCTTTGGATCGGCACAGCTCCAGCCATTGTGGCCAATTGGGGAGTGAACCAGCAGATGGAAGACTCTCTCTCTCTCTCTCTCTCTCTCTCTCTCTCTCTCTCTGCCTCTCGTTCTCTCTGTGTAACTCAGACTTTCAAATACATACATACATACTCTGAGGTGAAGAACCTTTAGACTTCTCCTCACCTCTCCTAGATTTAAATCAAAGGTTAAGGGGCTGGCATTGTAGCATAGTGGGTAAAGCTGCCTCCAGTGCCAGCATCCCATATGGGTGCCGGTTATATTCCCGGCTGTTCCTCTTCCAATCTAGCTCTCTTCTATGGTTTGGGAAAGCAGCAGAAGATGGCCCAAGTCCTTGGGCCCCTGCACCCATGTGGGAGACCTGGAAGTAGCTCCTGGCTTCAGATTGGCACAGCTCTGCCCATTGATGCCATTTGGGGAGTAGACCAGCATATGGAAGGCCTCTCTCTCTCTTTCTCTCTTTCTCTCTCTGCCTCTGCCTCTCTGTAACTCTGCCTTTCAGATAAATAAATAAATTTTTTTTAAAGGTAAGAATAGGTGTACGGATGGAAAATTGAGGATTCGGCAGTGGAAACGTATTCCTCCTGACATAAAAATGACACCATGGATTGCTACTTCCTTTTTAAAGGTATCAAATCAAGAACAGTGCCCAGGAAAACTGCAGGTTACGTCACCTGGGGAATGGCCCAGCTGATGTGTCAGTCCTCAGTGAGCGTCGCAGTTATCTGAGCTGTGGTTGCTGCTCATTTCTGGGTGGCGCACTCCAGGACCTCTGGACGGCCCTCAGAATTGGTTCTGTGCTCATTCCCAGTGCATATTTGGAAGTGGACATACTTAAAATTCATTTGTCAAACATAAGTCATAAAGTCTTCTAGACCCATATATATATATATGCCTGTGGGGATAGCAAGAATTCAAACTGCAGATTCTTGGGAATATGTTGGTTCCTAATGGACAGAGCTGTATAAGAATGACCCAAGTTATGCAGTTACTCACATTACTGTTTTTTTTTCCTACATGCATGTGCAAAGGGAGTTTCCCAACATAACTCCTAAAAATAGACCACGCCACCAGGCACACACCCTTGCTGTGTCCTAAAATACATGAGTTTCTCCTCTTCCATTTTTGGTGTGGAGCGAGTGAGTCGACTGCTTGCTTTGAGAAGGCCTGCGCTGAGCAGTACAGTGCTGGGTTGTGATCGTGGACCCTCCCAGTTACTGAGGATCTGGTTCAGAAAAGGAAGAGCCCATGGTGGCTGCTTCCAAGTCGTCTTTCCATTTACAGGCTTTTAAGGCGTTATTCCCGTAAGGCGTATATTCCATATATGGAAGGTGACACATGGAAATCGGCATTCAGTGCCTCATAATCGACAGTATCAAAGACGATACATGTTAATTTTCTGAGCTTTGTGTAAACTGGGCATTAAAGGGCACTTAAAATTGAAGCCTATATTTTTTAGTTTTCTTTAGAAATTCTTAGGTCTCCAGTTCATCTAAAAAATGGGACGTGATGATAAGTCCTTTCCACCTCCAGCATCTAGTCTCAGAAAATTGCTTTTAGTTTTGGTCTTTATGTTTCCATCTTTTTTTTTTTTTTTAATTTATTGATTTATTTGAAAGCCAGACTTACTGGTGTATGTGGGGAGCAGGTGGGGTCGGGGGAGATACCAACTGATTGATCTTCCACCTGCTGGTTCAGACCCCAAATGGCCACAACGGCCAGGACTGGGCCAGGCCGAAGCTAGGAGCCTAGAGCTTCATCCGGGTCTCCCACGTGGGTAGCAAGGGCCCAAGCGCTTAGGCCATCTCCCGCTGGTTTCCCAGGTGCTTTAGTAGAGAGCTGGATCAGAAGTGGAGTAGCCAGGATCTGAATCGGTGCCCATGTGGGATGCCAGCATTGCAGGTGGCAGCTTAACCAGCTATGCCACAGCGCCGCCCTTTCCCGCATCTTTTGTATGGGTGTACACACGTAGTCTTGAACAGAATTACAAAGCAAAGGTACCCAAAGAGAGTAGACATTGATAAAAAAAAAAAAAAAGTATAGAATAAAGTCTTCTTGGAAGAATAAAGAATCCTATAGTGAAATGTTCCTTTCAAATATATTCTTAAATTTAAAACATTAAGTTGTGACTCATTTTAGCCATCTGTTGGGGATAAGATGCCTGTGGTGCTCCCTTTCTGTCTTTTCTGGCTAATTGCCTGGTTCCTCAGTGGGAAGTACTGATCTCGGAGCAAACCATGGAGAGCGTGGAGCTCCCCTAGGGCCGTTGAAGCCCACTCTGCGTGCTAGAAAAATGATCGTCACGTGGCATTCCGCCCATGAGAACAGGCCGTGCCTGGTGCTGGCATCTGTGTCCCGTGTTTTCTTTGCGTCTCAGTGGTGTTAATGACTGTGCTGGTGGCATTCCTGTGCCCTTTGTGAGGCCCGGAACACTTCGCCATCATTGCCTGCCAGTGTAGCCTTAATGCTCTAGTGGGAGTTACTTCCGAACTGCAGTCTTTTGTTCGAGCTGCAATTACATTAAAACACTTTTAGATTAAAAAAATAAAGTGCCTGGGCTTCAGAAAGACTTCAGATTTACATCAACTGCCATTTGAACACAGCGTGGTAAGTGGAAATATTAAAATGGAGGCAGATGTTCACGCGTGCCATCAAGTGGGGAGCATCTTGTGGCTTAGTAGTGTCAGGAGGGCGACCTGGCTCTGTGTGGACACAGTGCTGTCACACACGTCACTGGGGTCTTGGGCAGCCTGCCTCATCTCCTTGGGGTGACTGACTTCATACTTCAGTTCAGACAAAAGGAGGGAAGAAACATATTAACATTTGTTCAGTGTTGCTTGGGTCCAGACGCCATGCAGGATGCCTTTGCTGTTTTCTAAATTGTTACTGAATAAAATTCATCGTTTTCACACTGCTGTTACCTGGAGCCTTTCTGACCGACAGGCTCCTGGCAGTGATCGGGTCTCTCTGTGAAGATTCACTGTCTTCATTATGCCCATGAGTTCTGAGTTAGAGACTGGCGGCCGTGAAGTTACCTGTTCGCCACCCCTGCGGTTCAGTGCCCTGGGTAAGCCCGGCAGGCCAGGGGAACAGAGCAGTGAGAGAGAGAGAGCCTGAGGCAGACACACACAAAGGCATACTGAGATGCTGACCCGGATATATAATTTAGAAACTTCTGGGTTATTAAAATATGTTAATAATCATAGCTGCATTTGAAATCGTTTCCTGGGTACAATTCTGTGTTTCAAATATTGCTCCACAAACTGATGTTAAAGCAGCCAAAAGACTAGCAGTATAGCACATTTAATCGACATCTGTTGAATCCTTTAACTTGTTGAGCTGGGACTGATAGACAAGGCGAATGCTTAGTGACTAGGGGTCTTGTGAGTCTGTGCTTATTACTTCATTCAGTTAGTGACTTCAGTGTTAGTCAAGCCAGAACACAGCAAATCCAGTGAAGAATAATAAGCAGGAGTGAGTGTTCTGAAACAAAGAAAGGATTCTGCGGTATTTACTTTTGTGGGCGTGTCTGGGACACCTTGATGTCTGTGAATGAATTTCACATTTTGAAAAGCCGCTGATTCGAGATTCGAGTCCTGGCTGCTCCACTTCCTATCCAGTTCCCTGCTAGTGGCCTGGGAAAGCAGCAGAAGATGGCCCAAGTGTTTGGGCCCCTCCCACCCATGTGGTAGACCTGGAAGAAGCTCCGGCCTTCTGGCTTTGGCCTGGCCCAGCCCTGGCCATTGTGGCTATTTGGAGATAACCAGCAGATGGTGGTTCTCTCTCTCTCTCTCTCTCCTTTTCTGTAATTCTGCCTTGTAAATAAATAAATATCTTTAAAAAAGAAAAGAAAAATCGTCATCTTCAAAAAGGAGCTCAACTTAAAAGTTCTCCAACCATGGTATTCCAACCCCCCCCCCCCCGCCCCGCCCCCAATCAGGGAGTCAGCTTGCTACAGAGATCATTTTCAAGAACCGGCTCCAGTATGCTGGAGCTTGGCTAGGCTCAGTTACTGCCAGGCGGGCTGGAGTGGAGCCCCGGTCCACCCTCCTCCAGTTGTTACAAGTGTATTGAATTAAATTTTAATTGCAATTAAGCCACTTAATGTTGCTTATGTTTTAGTTCTTAAGAGGTTTCTCCTTTTGGGCTCTTGTTTCTTGTTTTTATTTTTCTTTATTTCATTTTTCTCATCTAGAAACAAAATGGAAGAGAACAGGGTAATGTATTTAATCTAAAAGACTGCTAAAAGTAAAAATAAATACTCAACACTGAAAGATGTATCTGTGCCCTGATTCCAGGCACAGTCCTGCGCCCCTTGGTTTTTCTAGATATCACTTACGGGAAGCATTTGAATGACTCTGGAGTATTACTTGAGTATTTACTGAAGATCTTTTATGAAATAAACCAGAGATGCCCTGCGGTTCGCAGCCTTTGTCCGTTGTTTCACTGCTCTCTGATTGCAGTGCTTAGTTTCTGTGAAGGATCTGTGAGAGCCTGTGAGGGTGAAACAAAACCAACAAAACCACACCAGAGCCCTCCGCGTGCCAGGTGAGGCCTGCACGGTGCAGAGTCGTTGGTTCTGTTTGGTGCGTACAGAGCTTGTGAGTCGGTCGCTTCACGGCTTTCAACTTGCCTGTCTCTCTCAGTCCACTGCTCTGTGCAGAGGTAGTTAAGTCTCTCAGACGCATTCACTTGGAACAAGGGCAAGGGATGGCTGCTTTTCATCTCGGCAGTTAACCCTGGAAAATAGTTTCATCCCCCTTTTTTCCCCCAAAGATCTATTTATTTATCTGAAAGGCAGAGAATAGGCAGATCTTCCATCAGCTCCCTGGTTCACTCCCCAAATGTCCACAACAGCCAGGGCTGGGCCAGGCCGAGTCCTGGAACCAGGAACTTCTGGGTCTGTTGTGTGGCTGGCAGGGACTCAAGTGGTATTTGCTCGAGCCGTCACCTGCCGCCTCCCAAGGATCACTTGAGCAGGAAGCTGCTATTGGAAGCATAGGGGCCAGGCCTTGAACCAGCACTTTGCTAAGGGACATGGCTGTCCCTACTGGCAGCTTAACCCTCCGTGCGACAGTGCACAGCTCACCTTTGTTGCTTTTAAAACCATATATCCTTTCAGGAGAAACAGACTGATCACTGTTAATAATGGAAATTTGTCAGTGTTTGCCTGGTTTCACTTCCGTTGGTTGGAAATATACATATATATCTAAATCAAATTTTCAGATAACCAGCTTTGAACCATCAGCTATATTAAATAAAGTTAATTAAAGTTAATAAAGCTATGGATCTTATCTTTAGCATAAGCTTTAGTATATAATACTGAAAACAATAATTTTCATTTCAATGGTCCTGTTAGTTTACTTTCGTAAACATGCGTTAATTAAGTGATCTTTACAGGCACTCCCAGAGCGTGTGATTTACTTAGATAGGTGGTGAATGCCAGAGTCATTCAGTTTGGAACTTCAGTCCTGTCCTTTTATTGTCTTTGGCTCTTCTCTACCTTGCTAACTCCGTTCAGAGAGCTTAAAAGTGGTCATAATTGATCATAGAAGTAATCAAAGTGACTTGTTTTGCCCTCGCCTTGGGTTATTTTAAAGCATGGAGTTCTCCTTTCCCACTTATGCAGCTCTGTCCTATTCGTGAAAACAATTATTTGTGAGAAGACGGGTTTATGTTATTTCCGACAGAGAGGTTGATGGATGTGTTTATGACAAGGGAATGAGAAAATTGTCTTCCAGTGGTCGTGAATTGCACGTGACCAGATCCAAGTGCATCTCCCTGCTCACTGCCATTGCGCCATGGGAGATGGATGTGTATTGTGTGTTCTTTTGGGTATTTTACAAAAATTTATCAGCACTCCTTGCTTTGATGAGGTATTTTTTTCTTATATTTCTGCAGGTTTTTTTTTTTTTTTTGGTTTAACTTTTTACTTTTAAAATGTTAATATTTGAAAACATAAGAAGAATTCCAAAAGTTTGTTAAAGCAGGATTAAAAGTTGTTTTTGGCACAAAATTTTTTGAAATCCATGGATATGTTTCTCATAATAAGAGTTTTCCATGAAGTTTTTGAAGGCCTCTTGTATGAGCCCTGAACTGTTCAGGTATCTAGACGCTTGGTTTTGTTCAAGGTCTTCCTGAATTGAGGAGAAAATAAATTATATGTGGAGTGCTTGATGACTAACAATGACAATAGTCTTGGACACTCTGGACCCTTCTGGGACCACAGAAGACATGGCTGGATGATGAACAAAAAGAAATGGTCGGAAGAAACCAGTGCAGAGAAGAGAAAAAGGATTAGTTCTGATGAGGAGCTGAGGACTTTAAAAAGTAACTGCTGCTTGGCTGGCGCTGCGGCTCACTAGGCTAATCCTCCGCCTTGCGACGCAGGCACACCGGGTTCTAGTCCCGGTCGGGGCGCCGGATTCTGTTCCAGTTGCCCCTCTTCCAGGCCAGCTCTCTGCTGTGGCCAGGGAGTGCAGTGGAGGATGGCCCAAGTGCTTGGGCCCTGCACCCCATGGGAGACCAGGAGAAGCACCTGGCTCCTGGCTTTGGATCAACGCGATGCGCCAGCCGCAGCGGCCATTGGAGGGTGAACCAACAGCAAAAAGGAAGACCTTTCTCTCTGTCTCTCTCTCTCTCACTGTCCACTCTGCCTGTCAAAAATTAAAAAAAAAAAAAAAAATTAAAGTAACTGCTGCTGGGGGCTGGTGCCGTGGCATCCTGCAACGCCAGCATTCCATATGGGCGCTGCTTTGTGTTCTGGTTGCTCCAGTTCTGATCCAGCTCCCCACTGATGGCCTGAGAAAAGCAACAGAGGATGGCCCAAGTGCCTGGGCCCCTGCATCCACATGGGAGACCTGAAAAAAGCTCCTGGCTCCTTCCTGGCTTCGGCCTTGCCCAGCCCTGGCCATTGGCCCATTTGGGAAGTGAAACCAGCAGGTGGAAGATAATCAGTCTCCCTCCCTCTCTTTCTCGCTCTCTCTTTCTCTTTCTGTGTGTGTGTAACTCTGCCTTTCAGATAAATAAACTTCTATTTATTGAAAGGTAGTTACAAAGAGGCAGAGAGAGAGAGAGAGAGAGAGAGAGATCTTCCATCTGCTGGTTCACTCCCCAGATGGCCTCAAAGGCCAGAACTGGGCTGATCTGAAGTCTGGAGCCAGGAGCCTCTTGTGGGTCTCCCACGTGGGTACAGGGGCCCAAGGATCTGGGTGGGCCATCTTCTACTGCTTTCCCAGGCCATAGCAGAGATCTGGATTGGAAGTAGAGCAGCATGACTCGAACCAGTGCCCCCATGGGATGTCTGCACTGCAGGAGGCAGCTTTATACATTAAGCCACAGCACCGACCCCAATAAATAAATATTAAAAAAAAAAAAAAAGTAACTGCTGTTACAGGTTTACCTCACTATTTGAAGCGATGTGGAGCTGGGAGACCTCACTTAGATTTCCTGTGTTGCTGTCATTCTGTGTGTGACTCTGCCTTGTTCATCTAGAGACTGCCCACTGAAAAATACAGCCTTGAAAATCAAATCACATTTTGACTGAAAAGCCCCCCGTTGGGGGCAGGTGTTGGGCACAGGCGGTTTGTATCTTTGGAGGTTGCCTACTTTCTAGAGTCCCACTGTTGGCTGTTACACTCAGTGGGAAAAATGCTATTTCTTGCTCATTTTTATATACTTTGAAATTTAGAACCACTCAATTTCACATATTCTTGCCTTCCTAGAGTAACAGATGATCTCATTTTGACTACTATTTTGCCTAACAGGAAACCTGCAGACCTGCAAAACTTGGCTCCCGGGACCCACCCACCGTTTATAACTTTCAACAGTGAAGTCAAAACGGATGTAAATAAGATTGAGGAATTTCTTGAAGAAGTCTTATGTCCTCCTAAGTGAGTATCAAAGAAAATATGCATGGAGATATTGACCCGTTGTCTAGAGACATTTGTCCTGATTATACTTAAGTTAAATTTTCACAGAATTAGTTTGGAATTAGTAGAACTCTCTCTTCTAAGTTACTTAAAAATGAATGCTACATAGATGTCAGAATTGGCTTCTGGCTGGGCCGATAAGCCATACTAAGAAACGTGGAAGTCTGCCTAAGCTGTATTGTAGGAGATGAAAGCAAGTTTGGGACATGTGAGATATGTCAGCAAACTCTTTTTGTGGGTTTTAGGCCTCAAAATAAGAGACATGTAGGTCGGAGAAGGGGTAGGGAAAGACAGGCTCCAAATGAACCCCATCTGAATTTGGTGTGAGCTGCGATGAGATTTGATCTGAGTCTATTTTTTTATGATTTGTTTGATTTATTTGAAAGGTAGAGTTACAGAGAGAGAGCGAGAGGTAGAGAGAGGTCTTCCATCTGCTAGTGCACTCCGCAAATGACTGCAATGGCCGGGGTTGGGCCAAGCCAAAGCCAGGGATCCAGGAGTTTCATCTGGGTCTCCCACATGGGTGCAGGGGCCCAAGCACTTGGGCCATCCTCCACTGCTTTCCCAGGTGCATTAGCAGGGAGCTGGATCAGAAGTCGAGCAGTCAGGACTGGAACCAGTGCCCATACGGGATGCTGGTGCTGCAGGCGGTGGCTTAACCTGCTACAATGCCAGCCCCTCAGTCCATTTTTAAGGTAACTTTCTGAAGCTGCAATGCAAGGGACTCGATTGTTTTCTCTCTGTATTTCTGGGACTGAGTTTTTATTCTTAATTCTTGATGTTCCTGACCTCCAGGTCCTACATATGCTATAATGAAGTTACCTAAATTGTGAACACATGGGTTTGCATCATGCTATGACCTTGGCATAGGTTCAAGGCATTCTTGATTTATTTTAGGCTTTTCCACCTCATTATCCTGAAATCTGATCGGTTTCTTTTCCTCTGGCTCGAGCCCTTCTTGCTAACTTGACTTTCACCTCCTATGTCCAGATAAACTTGTCAGGAATGGGATTATTGGGTCATATAGATTGGTGTTTGTCCACTCATTCAGATGCAGTTACAGGGCCACAAAGCACGACAGCTAAGGCGCAGTTGCTTCCCACAGTGAGCAGGTGGGGTGTGGCTGGCTCCAAGGTGTTAGTGGGGTGGGAAGGTGAGAGGAATTGGGAAAGGCTGTGGTGAAGATCCTGCACTTGAGCTGAGCCTTCCTCAAGTACCATCTGGCAGATGCACACAGAAGACGCATTTGGAAGAGACGGTGTTTGTTGTGGGGTTCCCGAGAAGGCGCTGGAGCACAGCATGCAGCGCTGGGAGCGCAGGCAGGAAGGCTGCTGCGTGAGCAACGTGCCCCTGCCTGCAGCGGGCCATCACCTGCCGTGAACACAGTTGCCCTCTGTTAGCAGTCTTGTGCAGAGCCTAAAATTTCACTCTCTTAATCTCTCTGTATGCTAATTCTGACAGCCTGTCCTCTACCGTCCTTGCTGTCCTGAGAGCCTCCAACGTCTCTCTCTCCCAGGAGCCCTCGCTTGCCTTCCATATCCAGGAAAGCACCTCCAGACCAACTTTAATAAAACTATGTCTTAGTCTTTCCTCCAGGCCATGATAGAATTAGAATGCCAATAAATCAAAACTGGGATTTTGGGGCTGGTGCTGTGGCACAGCAGTTTAAAGCCCTGGCCTGCAGTGCCCGCGTCCCATATTGGTGCCGGTTTGAGTCCTGGCTGCTCCACTTCAGATCCAGCTCCCTGCTAATGCTCCTGAGAACATAGCAGAGGGTAGCCCAAGTGCTTGGGCTCCTGCACCCATGGAGGAGACCTGAAAGAAGCTCCTGGCTCCTGGCTTCGGATCAGCTCAGCTCCGGCCATTGCAGCATTTAGGGAGTGAACCAGCTAATGGAAGATCTCACTCTCTTTCTCTGTTCTACCTCTCTTTGTAATTGTTTCAAATAATTAATAAATACAAAAATCTTTAAAAAAAGAAGCTACAAAATTAAAAAAATACCTGAGATTTTTGTAAAATAAGAATTAAAGCTGTATACACACCAGTGACTATTATGAGCATTCATTCAGCTAAGTGCAATTCGCTTTTGAAAGAACCTACTAATCCCTTTTACTCGAAAGGGCTGTCAGCTTCTCCTGTCTGCCAGCTTGTCCTCAGGTATTAATTGAGAGCAGGTCTTCCGCTCATGTAGGTGTCACTCACTGCGTTGGTGTTTATTAGAGAGAAGTGTTGGAGTGACTCACTCATTTTCTGTGCAGGAAACTGCTTTGTTTTAAAGCATTGTTTGAAGTGCATACTGTATGAATCATTGCAAATATGTATAAATTTTCAAAGGCCTTGTGCTGGTAGCATTCACTCATCTAGCACTTGAATTAGGTGGACGTTTACTCATATTGTCCAGCCTTTGTCAACAACAGTGATAAAATTAAGTATGTCATATTCCATCTGGTTATTTTGCTCAGAAGGAATACATTTTTATTTTGAGAAATAGCTAACAAGAAAATATTCTGCTCTGTAAAGCATCACAACTTTGAATTGGCCTCGAAAGTAAACATTTTCAGTTTGTTTTTATGTGGACACATCACTTCCATTTTGGTTGGGTATATTCACAGAGATCCTGTAAGCAGAGATGTGATTTTCTTCTAGTTTCAACACTTGGAAATCTTTCGGTTTTCAGTGTTCACAGTGTGCTAAATTCCTTCTAGGGATATGTTTCTTGTTTTTGTGTTGTAGCTTATATTTTGTTTGTTTTTTAAGGATCTATTTGAAAGGCAGAGCATCAGAGAGGGAGAGACAGGTCTTCCATCCGCTGGTTCACTCCCCAAATGACCGCCATCGCCAGGGCTGGGCCAGGCTGAAGCCAGCAGTGAGGAGCTTCATCTGGGCCTCAGATGGGTAGTAGGGGCCCAAGCACCACTGCTTTCTCTGGAGGATTATCAGGGAGCTGGAGGAGAAACACAGCCAGGATTTGCAGGAGTGCTCCAATATGGGATGCTGGCATTCCACACAGAGGTTTAACCCACTGTGCCACAGTGCCAGCCCCTGTAGTAGATATTTTGAAGAATTTATAAATAACGTTTTGAAATTTCACTTTATATATAAAGGGATTGCTTTGATGCTACAGGTGCATCTGCTCATAACACTCAAATGCCAATTATGTGCCATGCTCTGTGCTTTGCGGATTTTCTCAGTTGATCCTCAAAATTATGTGAAGAAACTGAAGATGGCAAATCCTAATGACTTGTCCAAGGTTTCACAGTAAAGGATGACAGGGCTGGGATGCCGGAAACCAGACGGCTATGACCACAATAGCCTGTGTTTCTTCTGTTCTCTCCATCTTACTTCATGGAGTTTGGTTTTTGTAAAAGAGGCAAAATTTAAGTCTTTCGTTGGGGTTATGCTTTAGTGAATACAAAATTACTGAGCCATCTCGAGTTTGGAGGGAGGGTAGCAGAGAAACCAGAGAGGGTTTCCTTGGCTGATGAGCAAGGGAGACTGAAGGTGGGTGGTCAGACCCTGAATCCTTAAAAAAAAGAAGCACCTAGGTGAGGTCTTATTTCTGATCAGCTTTTGTCTTCCTCTGTGTTGAAACTGTGTTTGGATGGGAGTGCCTTTCCCTTGGTGGGCTCTGCGAGCCATCCCGGAGACACTGGTCACTCAGCATAAGCTCTCGTCCTGTGGAGTTGCTTCTCCAGGACCAGTGGGAAGAGGAGCTGTCCCGGGAGCGGCGCCTGCAGTCTTTCTCTTGCAGTGTCCAGCACAGCCTGGGACAGCACGCCGCCTCACTGATTTTCCCCAGGACAGTCTGATGCTTGCTGCTGCTGCTTGTGAGCGTTCTTGTTCCCAGATAACGCGAGGAGGGAAGGCAGAAGAGTGAGGAGAGCCGGCAGGCTGGAAGCTGGCACTTCTGTGTTTCTGGCCCTCGGTGATAGTGAGAACAGAGTGTTGTTATGTGAACACTTCCTGATTTAATCGTGACAAATATCAATACAGGCAATTGTATACTCCAGTTGCTTAAAATTTCAGAGAAAAGTTTAATGGAAAGCTTAAAGCAAGATACTTGCTGGCGTGTGTGACTGGGGGTTTAAAGTGAACACTCTTTTTCTCTCTGGGGAAAGTATGTTTTAATTCCTGCTTGAGTGAAGGAACTACTTTGATTTTTAACTGAAGCAAGCCTAAAATACTTGGCTCACTTAGTGATAAAAGGATAGAACGGGAAGGAAGCCAGATAAATTTGGAGAATTTTACACAAAATGTTAAGTCTTTAAAAGAAATGCAGTGAAAAGTTCGAGGATTATTTATTTTTAGTTTCTCTTTCTCTCTGCCTTTTAAATAAAGAGAGAGAGATCTCATCCACTGCTTGATTCTCTAACTTCCCACAGCAGCTGGGGTTGGGCCAGGCCAGCACCCAGAGCCCTGAGCTCAATCCAGGGCTCCCACAAAGGTGTCAGGGACCCAAGCACTTGCTGCCTCCCAGGGTGCAGGTGTTAGCAGGAGCTGGACTCGTAAGCAGGACTGACACTCGAGGCCAGGTGCTTTGATGTGGGGTGAGGGTGTCCCAAGCTATGCCACGCAGCCACCCCATGAGGGTAATCTACTGTTCTGTATAGCCAGCCTTCTTTCTTATAGTAACATAGAAAAGACAGTGCCCGCCAGCTTTCCTGAAAGGATAGACGTGTTCGTGGCTGGTCTACTGTTAAGTCTGCGATGCAATACGGAAGAAAGAACTGATCTGAAAACCCGGCACTCTGGCTGCTAACATCTGTTCTGTCGTTACCACATAGACTTGTAAGAGTTACATGCCTTACTTTTCTTAATTGTTAAGATGAATGTTCACACTACTTGAATATGCTCGATCAAACTGCTAAAGTTAACGATGGATGAATGAAAAGCTAATGTTTGGGCAGAGTACAAAAAATTGACAACTGAGTTTAGACATACTGGTGTTTGGGGTTTAACTTTTAGAGAGAATCTGATCTGTAATTGAAAACAAAGCAGGAAAAAAAAAAAGAACTCTAAACTTAGGGACAAGAAGTCTGAGTTTTGCCTTATAGAGAACTTTAACAGCTTCTGCTTTCACACGAGTGAGGATGTCCTGGCTGCTAGTCCTGTCACTCTTAGTTCATCTCGGTGGATCTGTAGTTGGGACTCGTAAGCGCGCCTGCATGTGTCCATCATTACACCACAGTACACTGCCTGACACGTCGTTCTCAACGCTTATAAGTGGACGTATGCATGAATAACGAATGCATAAACGATCTGTAATTCAGGCCTTTCCTCCTGTTAAGTTATTTTGAGAATTCTGAGGTTACATCCTAGGAGAGTGTCGGGACACCTAAATACCGGTGGGGAGAGGAAGAATTGTGGAGAGTTGGCTGGAGGAAAGCAGATGCGAGGGAGAGAGCACTGCTGGTCCCTGCACTGTCTTCTGTGTGGTGTGGGCGGAGTCGGTGAAACGCCTGGATGATAGGCGTGGAAACTTTGATGGTGGAGGCTGCTTGTTTTGATGACCAAGAGAATCCAGGGTGTTGGGCCTGAGACTAACCGTCAGCCCAGGCAGGAGGAAAGATGAAAAGAGAGAGGGAGAGAAAAGTCTTGTGTAATTAGGAGGGAAAACATCTTATGTCTGTAAATTCAGGTGAAATGTTCTATAATTGCTCATTGAGAAAGTCTCCAAGCAAATAATTGTGCTTGTAAAAAAACTCTCTAAGATAGAAACTGAGATATATTTGGAACCTAGCTAGACCTATTAAGAAGTAATATGGGTAGGGGAGGCATATTCGGCCTAGTGGTTAGAACGACCACTCCCATATTGCAGTACCAGGGTTTAGTACCTGGCCCTATGGCTCTGTCCTCCTGCTGCCGTGGACCTTGGGAGACAGAGGTGATGGCTCAAGTGACTGGGTTCCCACCACCCATGGAGGAAACTTGGATTGAGTTCCTGGCTCTAGGCTGGGGCCCACCCAGGCCATTTTGGGCATTTGGGGAATGAACCAGTATATGGGAGTTCTCTTTCTCTGTCTCTTTGCTTCTCACATAATAAAATAGAAACAAAGAGAGGGATAGCTTGAGCATAGATATTTTATATCCTTCCCAGTATGGTACTGTGCTCAATTTTTAGACCATATTTCTCTGCCTTAGTTTGAAATAGCAAACAGAAAGAACGTGAATATGAAAACTAAACTGAAACACGGCTTGCAACTGAACTAAATTTCTCACCTTCACTTTTTTTTAAAGATTTATTTATTTGACAGGTAGAGTTGTAGACAGAGAGAGAGAAGGGTCTTTCTTCTGTTGATTCACTCCCCAAATGCCACCACAGTCAGTGCTGTGCCGATCTGAAGCCAAGAGCCAGGTGCTTCTTCCTGGTCTCTCATGCAGGTGCAGGGCCCAAGCACTTGGGCCATCCTCCACTGCCTTCCCAGGCCACAGCAGAGAGCTGGACTAGAAGAGGAGCAACCAGGACTAGAACCTGTGCCCATATGGGATGCTGGCGCCGCAGGTGGGGGATTAACCTAGTGCGCCACGGCGCTGGCCCCAACATTAAACTGAGAAGATACTATCTTCAAACATATAAATTAAAGTAACTTGTTTCACACAACATTTTCTCCAGTCTTAGTTTTCCCAAGTCCCTTTTTCAAACTTTTTTTTTTTTTAAAGATTTATTTTATTTATTTGAAAGAGTTACAGAGAGAGGTAGAGACAGAGAGAAAGAGAGGTCTTCCATCCGCTGGTTCACTCTCCAGATGGCTGCAACAGCCGGAGCTGAGCCAATCGGAAGCCAGGCGCCTGGAGCTTCTTCCGGGTCTCCCACGTGGGTGTAGGGGCCCAACGACTTGGTCCTCTTCTGCTGCCTTCCCAGGCCACAGCAGAGAGCTGGATCGGAAGAGGAGCAGCTGGGACTCGAACTGGTGCCCATATGGGATGCCGGCACTTAAGGCCAGGGCTTTAACCCACTGCCCAACAGAGCCGGCCCCAGATTGATTGATTGATTTCGAAGGCAGAGTTAGAGAGAGAGAGAGATCTTTCAGTTGGTTCACTCCCCATTGGCCACGATGGCCAGGGCTAGGAAGCCAGGTACTTCTTCTGAGTCTCCCATGTGGGTAAAGGGGTCCAAGCACTAGGGCCCTCTTCTGCTGCTTTTCCTAGGCCATTAGCAGGGAGCTGGATCAGAAGTGGAGCAGCCAGAACTTGAACTGGTGCCCATATGGGATGCTGGCACTGCAGGCGCAGCTTAACGTGCAGCGCCGTGGTGCCAGCCCTGGTGTCACTACTGAGAGGGCTTTAGAGCTGTGCTGTCTAGTGACTCCTGAGCACTCGAGTGTGACCAGTACCAGGAAGGAAGGACTTCATTTCATTTCATTGTGATTAGTTTAAACCCGTAAGCCTCACGCCCCTAATGGCTCCCATGAAGTTACAGAACATTTCCCTCGTCGCAGAAAGTTGTCTTGGATAGTGGTACTTGAGAGAAGTCCATCCAAGATGCCCGCTGGCCTGGCACACATCTCTGAGCACGTGGCTCTTCCTCCAGCCTCTGATTTCTCAGGTGGAGGTGGAGCGCGGCTTCCCTTCTGCTCCCAAAGCTGTGAATGGGTGAGCAAGAGGCCTGCTGACTTTGTTTCTTAAGGAGAACACTCTTGAAAAACAGCGTGGGGAACAAGTGATGACGGTAGCTCTTAGAGTGAAAACTGCTACATGGTGGTGAGGAACTGCCAGCACACTGGTCTGTTGATGAAAAGAACTTAGGCACCTTTGAAGGATCCATAATGCATTCCCACCTTTTCTATTTAGGTACTTAAAGCTTTCTCCAAAACACCCAGAATCGAACACTGCTGGAATGGACATCTTTGCCAAATTCTCTGCATATATCAAGAATTCAAGGCCAGAGGCCAATGAAGGTAAGAAAATAAATAAAAAATCGAATAACCACTGTGGGAGGAAGGGCGGGAGAGGGGAGAAGGGAACTGAGCAGCCATGAACAATTGTGACAGTGATTATGAAGAACTGAGGCCAGGCATCAGTAATTTGGAGCCTTGGCGCTAAAAACTCTTTCAGAGTTGATTTGATAATAAACTGGAGGAAGTCCTAAAATTGCTATTTTTCCTGTGTGTCTAGCCAATAGTATAAGTGCCTGATGTGTCTGTGTGTAATAAAATGTTTTTTGAATGGCAGTGTTTCATATTCTTTTGAGAAGTCCAACGAAGGAATCTATGCAAGGATGGTACATCACACAATGGATTGTGGGGTTCTGGTGGTTTGGGACAGATTGATCTACCTAATTTAAACTCTTGCTGAATCTTTTGTTTACTGTTAGATACCAGTAGCCTAACATCAGCTGGGTGGGGTGTTTTCCTGTTGTTGATTTTGGGTGTTGGTACTAATTACCCTTAAAGGGCAAGTTTTTTGGAGTTGCTTTCAGAGGGTAACTAGACTGACCAGCCTTCCAAATTTGTCTGGGTCATAAAACTAGAATTTTAGGTTCAAGTCACATTGCATGGAATGGATTGCTTAGGTAGTACGGCTGCAGGTGTTTTTGTTTGTTTTTACAAAGGGACACTAATGTTATTTCACTTTGAAAGAAAGTCTCTTCCAAAGAGGCCCCGTTCAATGAACCTTAACTATACCATTCAGTAATCGAAAAGTAGCAATAATAACCGAAAAAGCTGGCTGCTAAAATACTTGAATTCATCATGGGTTTAGACAGTTTGGTAGATTGGGTGGGGCTCTTTTGGGTAGAGGTTCATGTCAGTGAATGACCATAAAAACCAAACGGAAGAAATGTCAGCGCTGGTTAAACAGCAATAAGTACCTTAAAAAAAAATGTCAAGCACTCACTAATTCCCTTCCGTAGGCAGATTTCCAGGCTATTTGGGCTGTTTTTTTATTACTAAATTGTAGCAGTTTTTAATTGAGCATTAAAGCTCAACATCTTTTGCTCTTGGTTTCTGGAATAATATTCACTGCATGAAATGTTTTTCTACAGTGAAAGGGGAAAGGGAAATGTTAGAGCCGGGGCCTGGCTTGTGTCTGCTACTCACGTGCTCCGGAGCTGCCGGGGTTCGGAAGCAATCTTCTGTAGTGATTGGCCTTTCCCGGCAGATGTTTCCGTCTCAGCAGTGTGTGCACTGAGTAGGGGGCTGTGCTGGAGCCCCTTGTAGCCACAGATGGTGTCTTTTCTGTTCCAGCCTTTTATACCCTGTGCCCTTGCTGCACGAGTCTTCGACCTCTCTTACTTAACGTTAAAACGCTTTTATTTCTCCGTGCGGGTTTTGGGAGCTGGAGGGTGGTTGAATTTCTTCTGATACTTAGTGGGAAAGAGAATGTGTTTGCTTTTGCTTTGGGGGCCAGGGGTAGGGGGGTGGGTAGAAAAAAAGGGAGAAAATGACTCACTTAAGTATAACTTTGTATTTTATTTTCCTATCAATTTGTTACTGTCTTAAGTGGCCACCTACGCTTACTGTCCTCAGCAGTAAGAACAAACAGCACCACGGATCACATGGTGCATAACTTGGGAGGCTTTCTATTCAATTACCTATTGGTAAATAAGACTTCCAGTTGCCAAGCAACGGCCCTCCGCGGGCCCTGTCGCTGGTGCTAGACTTTAGGAAACATGATTCCAGGTGGCTCCGGAGTCCTGGGGCTCCTCTACTGTGCCTGTTTCGGGTCTTCCACCGGCGGGGTGGGATCAGGGCCCTCAGCGCACCTAGGGAATGAGAGCTCCTACGCAGCGTGGCAGTTTACGCACAGGCGGGTCTGTCATTTTACCTGGTAATCGGAACCAAGGGATCTTTGCTGAGTTTTGCCAGTCTGTTAAGTGTTTTACCAAATCCAGTATATCTGCATAGTTTTAAGATCCTTTTAGGATCAGAGTCCAAGTAAGGAGTTAGATGCCTAGAGGCTGGTTTTGGGCCAGTGAAGGACCAGTGCTTAGACTGGGGCACAGGATGAACAAATGAGGTTTAAAGACTACAATAAGGGCCGGCGCCGCGGCTCGCTAGGCTAATCCTCCGTCTTGCGGCGCCGGCACACTGGGTTCTAGTCCCGGTCGGGGCGCCGGATTCTGTCCCGGTTGCCCCTCTTCCAGGCCAGCTCTCTGCTGTGGCCAGGGAGTGCAGTGGAGGATGGCCCAGGTGCTTGGGCCCTGCACCCCATGGGAGACCAGGAAAAGCACCTGGCTCCTGGCTCCTGGCTCCTGCCATCGGATCAGCGTGGTGCGCCGGCCGCAGCGCGCCGGCCGCGGCGGCCATTGGAGGGTGAACCAACGGCAAAGGAAGACCTTTCTCTCTGTCTCTCTCTCTCACTGTCCACTCTGCCTGTCAAAAAAAAAAAAAAAAAAAAAAAAAAAAAAAGACTACAATCAGGGGAAACAATGGAAAAGGAGGGGGAGAGTGAGAGAGAGTTTTTTTTTTTTTTTTGCTTGTTAACATGTCTAGGTTGATTGGGGGTGAAAGTTTGTATCTTTTTTTTAAGATTTTTATTTATTTGAAAGAGAGTTAGGAGGAGAGATACACACACAGATATTCCATCCTCTGGTTTACTCTCCAAATGGCTACAATGGCTGGGGCTGGGCTAAGCTGAAGCCAGAAGCTCAGAGCTTCTTCCAGGTCTCCCAGGTGGGTGCAGGGGTCCAAGCACTTTTGCCATCCTCTGCTGCTTTCTCAGGTGCATTAGCTGGGTTGGAAGTGGAGCAGCCAGGTCTTGAACTGGCATCCATATGGGATGCTGATGCTGCAGGTGGAGGCTTGGCCTGCTAGACCTTAACGCCGGCCCCGTGTAACCTTTTAAACCTTAGAAGAGAAAGCAATAGGTAATTCCTTTTATGGGGATGGCTTTGGTATGACCTGTCTCACACATTAATTTACATAACTTACTAAAGCTCCCAGACTGAACTTAGCATAGTGTTATTTATGGTGTTGAAATCTGCCGTAATACGTCCTGAGGCATATTTCATAATGTTCACATTCCTGTTTAAATGGAGGCAGGGAATCCAGAAGTTATGATTTGTTCCTTTTTATTCAAGATGCTCTTCCCATCCCCACCCCCTTTCTCTGTCTGTCTCTCTCATTGTCCCCCTGCTCTCTGGCTTTCTCTTAGAAAGTGTTGGGAGTCAGAGGAAGGATGATGAGCTGCCTTGTGTATTTAACCACACTTTCTGCGGATGTGTAATCTGACCTTTACACATAATTTGTGCAATGTTACCCTTTATTAAAACCCATATAGGGGCCGGCGCTGTGGCATAGCAGGTAAAGCTGCCACCTGCAGCACCGGCATCCCATGTGGGCACCAGTTCGAGACCCGGCTGCTCCACTTACCATCCAGCTCTCTACTATGGCCTGGGAGAGCAGTAGAAGATGGCCCAAGTCCTTGGGCCCCTGCACCCATGTGGGAGACCCAGAAGAAGCTCCTGGCTCCAGGTTTCAGATCAGCGCAGCTCCGTTGCAGCCAATTGGGGAGTGAACCAGCAGATGAAAGACCTCTCTCTCTCTCTTTCTCTGTGCCTCTGCCTCTGCTTCTCTGTAACTCTGCCTTTCAAATGAATAAATCTTAAAAAAAAAAAAAAGAAAGAAAACATGTAAAGGCTCAGCATTTTAAAATAATCTTCATTGTAATTTTTTTTTTTTTTTTTTTTTTTTTTTGACAGGCAGAGTGGACAGTGAGAGAGAGAGACAGAGAGAAAGGTCTTCCTTTGCCGTTGGTTCACCCTCCAATGGCCGCCGCGGCCGGCGCACCGCGCTGATCCGATGGCAGGAGCCAGGAGCCAGGTGCTTTTCCTGGTCTCCCATGGGGTGCAGGGCCCAAGCACCTGGGCCATCCTCCACTGCACTCCCTGGCCACAGCAGAGAGCTGGCCTGGAAGAGGGGCAACCGGGACAGAATCCGGCGCCCCGACCGGGACTAGAAACCCGGTGTGCCGGCGCCGCTAGGCGGAGGATTAGCCTAGTGAGCCGCGGCGCCGGCCTTCATTGTAATTTGTATTGTTTTTCAACAACACAGACACCTATGTTACCTTTGATATTTTCTGTGTTGAATTTTATTTATTGAAATCATGCAAGTAATAGAGAATGTGTACTTACTGAAGAAGTTGAGTATAAAAATAAATGTAGGGGGTCGGTGCTGTGGCACAGTGGGTTAAACACTGCAGTGCCAGCATCCCATTTGAGCACTGGTTTGAATCCTGGCTGTTCCGCTTCTGATCCAACTCCCTTCTTATGAACCTGGGAAAGCAATGGAAGATGGCCCAAGTCCTTGGGCCCCTACATACACATCAGAGACCTGGAGGAAGCTCCTGGCTCCTGGCTCCTGGCTCTGGCCTGGTCCATCCTGGGCCAGTGGGGCCTTTTAGAGAGTAAACCAGTGGATGGAAGACCTCCCTCTCTATCTCTCCTTCTCTCCACCCCCCTCTTTCTCTCTCTCTCTCTCTCTCTCTCTGTGTGTGTGTGTGTGTGTGTGTGTAACTCTGCCTTTCAAATAAATCTTAAAAGAAAAATAAATGTAACAGAAATCTCAGTGTTCCTCAAGCTGACATTACGTGACTTCTCCCCAACAGTGTGGTCTGCACTTCTGTGTGCTTTTGTTAACAGCTTGTGTGTGTATTTATGTGTATATCACACCATGAAGGCGTGTTTTTCACTTATGTGACAGAAATCCTTCCATGTCAAAATAACGATCTGATTTTAAATGCTACTTAGCATTCTGTAATATGGGTTTTTATTTAACCATTGCCCTGCTGGTAGACATCAGATTGTGTCCAGTTTTTCACGTTAACCAACAGTGCTGCCAACTGAGTTAGATTCCATATAGCTCAAAAGGTTTCTGAACTTTGAATTCTACTCTGTCTAGCCAGATTGTTCTCTAAGACGGCACACTAGTTTGTATTCCCACTAACATCAAAATATTTATTTCCCCACACTTCTGACCATGGAGTTTGTTAATTTTTAAAATTTTGCTGTATTTTCACTGACAAGAACTTACTGTAATATGGTTTTACCTGATTATATGGCCTCTATTGTACTTATTTTTTTTTTTTTTTTTTTTTTGAGAGCTTTTGAAATAGCTTGTTAGAGATATCAGTGTTACTACCCTAGGGGTATTGGAGAATAGCTGTACTCCTTAATAATTACAAGACAGCTTGTTTTTGATGGCCTACTACTGCCGACTAGTGGTTAATAGTGACATTGTCCTTGGCTTCACACATTCCTTTGAAATTCATTAGTCTTTAACATTTTATTGTGTTTATTGAATGGTGTTGTTTAATACCTCTTGCTACCTGTTTTTGCTTATTTGTTTCTTATGTTGATACCTAAAAATTGTATCGACATAATTGTTTTCATTAATATTTCCTTTTTAAAGCTTTATTTATTTGTTTGAAAAGCAGAGTTAGAGAGAGAGAGAGATCTTCCGTCTGTTGGTTCACTCCCCAAATGGCCGCAATGACTGTGCTGGGCCAGGCTGAAGCTGGGAGCCAGCAGCTTCCTATGGATCTCCCACACGGGTGCAGGGACCCAAAGACTTGGGCCATCCTCTGCTGATTTCCTGGGTGTATTAGCAGGGAGCTGGATTGGAAATGGAGCAGCTAGGTCATGAACCAATGCCCACATGAGATGCCAGCATCACGGGCGGTGGCTTAGCCTGCTACGCCAGCCCGCTGTTCTGATGTTCTCACGTGACTGAAAAATCACGTTTCAATTAGATACAGCAATTTAACTTTGTTGTAAGTGCTTTGTGAAGTTCAGAATTACAAAGAACAGAATTGCAATGTGGTGCTAGCCTCTTAATTTTCATGGATGCCTTGCATCTAGAAATATAAGCATTGTATATTATAAACCTTATAAACTTTGGTATTTTATTTTCATATTAAACATTTGAGAAGCACTTCAGGAAAAAGCATTCAAAGTAAGCCCAAGATCATAAACTTGCAAACTTGCAGTACCACTGAAGCGCCTGTGAAACATGACAGCGTTCAGTGGAGGCGCCTGGCATCCCTGTAGACCTTGCTTCTGCTCGCTGTGGCCTGAGCAGAGGACGGTCCTTGGATTCCAATACGTATTTATTTCGTATCCACTATCTTCTGTGGGAAGCATACTGAGCCTTCAAGTTGCTTGTTAAAAAAAACCTCTCTGTCTCTCTCTCTTTCGCTCTCCTCCCTCTTTTCCTTCTTCGCCCCTTCCCTCCAGTCTGTCGGGTTTCCCCCAATAAACTCTTTCCCTTAAAAAAAAAAAAAAAAAAAAACTTGCGATTCCACTGTCTCCTTTTTGAGGTGCCTCCACGACCAGCCTTTTGTCACGTCCTGAACCCCTTGCTCCCCCAGCTGCTTCTCCCATTGCCGACTTTTGTTGGCGGGAGAGTAAAGCTTATACGTTAACGGTACGCACTGTTACTAGCTCGCATGTCATCAATCAGAGGTTATGCCTGTTGTTTCTTGTTTGTACATGGCACTAATACCTGCGCTCTCCCAGCTCCAATGGCAGTGTTCTTCCTTAGCTTTATTTTACTGGGTTCTAGCACCCTGAACTGTTTATCTCTTCTCTAAGAAATGGCTTAATCCTGGCTATGACTGGGGTGACATTTTACCACCTGTCACACATTCCAATATGCTTGGTCTTTAATTATGTAAGAAACATCACCAATTCTTTGTTACAAAGGAGACTGTGTTTTATAGCAATAAGCAGCACTTACCTTGTTCCCATCTTCCCACAAAGATCAATAGTCAAGTGCAGATTTCTTCACTTCTCTGACTAGTATCTAGTTTACACTCTCACCTACGTTTGCTTCGAACCTTCCTAATACATTTTAAGAAATGTCAAATTTTTATTCTCAAGGTGTTGAGTTAGGGCAAGTGTTGACCAGGTGTCTAGTATGTGCTTAGGTCAGTTTGGTGAGGATTAAGGGATACGGTAGAAGCACAAGGCACAGACTCTGCCTTCAAAGAAGACATGGTGTAAGCAGGAAAGCAAGTTAATATTTTACCTTAAAAACAAGAGTTGGGGGCAGTCACCGTGGCACAGAGGGTTAAGCCGTGGCCTACAGTGCCAGCATCCAATAAGGGTGCCGGTTCGAGTCCTGGCCGCTCCACTTCTGGTCTAGCACCTCCCTTTCTAGGAGGGCAGTGAAGATGGCCCAAGTGCTTGGTCCCTGCCACCCACGTAGGTCGAGACCTGGATGGAGTTCCAGGCTCCTGGCTTAGCCCTGGCCATTTGGGTGCGTGAACCAGCAGACGGAAGATATCCTTTTCTCGGTGTCTCTCCCTTTTTTGTCACTCTGCCTTTCAAATAAATAAAATAATTCTTTAAAAAATTCTTTATCTTTGCTTCAAGATGTGATATTTTTATTTGCAGCCTCAAATTCACATGTATATCTGCAGTCAACTTTTTTTTGCTGTCTTTTCTGTGAGCCTCTGAAACTCACCATTTGGTTTATAGTTATTTACAATAAGTCTAATTCTAAGATATCCAGATCTCCTTTTCTTTCCTTTTTTTTAAAAAAATAGATTTATTGTATTTATTTGAATGGCAGTTACAGAGAGAGAGAGATCTTCCATCCGTTGATTAACTCCCCAAATGGCCATCATGGCTGGTGCTGAGCCGACCTGAAGCCAGGAGCCAGGAGCTTCTTCCAGGTCTCCTACATGGGTGCAAGGAGCCCAAGCTTTTGGGCCATCTTCTGCTTTGCCAGGCACATTATCAGGGAGCAGGATCGGGAGTGGAGCAGACGGGACTCCACCCGGCGTCCATATGGGATGCTGGCGCTGCAGGCGGTGGCTTTACCTGCCATGCCGTCCAATGCCTGGCCTGCGATGAAGGGGCCGGGGCATGAGTAGGCGGGAGCCATTTGGAAGATGATGTGTTGGGTTCGGACACAATGATATTGTTGGTGGAATATCTCACACATGCCGTGTGCAGCTTCACCTCTTTCCTTTAGGACCTAGCTTTGCTCAGCCTTGTAGCTTTATAGATCTGTGTGACCGGGTGCCACCTCATGACCAAGTACTGTAATGGCCAGAGTGAGTTCATGCATTCTGAGGGGGGTTGGAGCTCACGTTTGAAAAGAGATCAGCGAAGATCTCTGCTATTCCCTCTTCCTTTCTGATAGCATCCCCAGCCCTCTGTGCTAAGGGCCGCCAACCCTGACTTCCCAGAGACATAGTGGGTGGCTCTGTCCCACTTCTCCCTGAATTGTGACAGTCGTAGCATCTTCATCTGTTTGACTGGAGTATTGTAGATTGCACTGTGTCATCTGACCTCTGGGTTTCTAAGAGGTCCTGGCTTCCTGTGTGTGCTAAGAACCTCAGCTTCTGCTTGCATTGTCTGCACCTGTCTGTGCATTGCCCACACATAGTGCTGGTGCTTCTTAACACATGTGCTATGATAAACCTAACATTGCTGGGCAGCAGGACTGAAAGTTGAAGGCGATGATCTCTGTCTGCAAGATTTCCCTCCCTAGGTTCGAATGAATAGGTGTGCCTTTCCCGTTTTGCAGATTAGATATCGGCTTTCTTGGGCCGATGGCGTGTTTGTGTGTGAGGCATTTAGTTACTTTGTCTGAGAGGTTGACCACAGAGTTCTCATCTGTTGGTTCACCTGCAGGTGCCTGCATCAGCCGGGCTGGGCCAGGGCCAGAGCCAAAGCCAGGAGCTGGGGATGCAATGCAGGTCTCCCATGTGGGTGGGAGGGACCCAGTCATCCGAGCCTTCACCACTGCTTCCCAGGGTCTGTTTATCAGGACGCTGGAGTCAGAAACCAGAGCTTGGAATCAAACCTAGGTGCTCCCATGTGAGAAACACGTATAATTTTTAAAAAAATTTGTTGTTGGAGCCAGTGTTGGCATAGCAAGTTAAGCCACCACCT
This sequence comes from Oryctolagus cuniculus, assembly GCF_051225735.1. Lineage (NCBI taxonomy): Eukaryota > Metazoa > Chordata > Mammalia > Lagomorpha > Leporidae > Oryctolagus > Oryctolagus cuniculus. The sequence goes on along the minus strand of NC_142873.1, from coordinate 147,133,139 downwards.
ACAACTCCCATATGGGCACTGGTTCGAGTCCTGGATGTTCTACGTCCAATCCGGTTCTCTGCTAATAAGCCTGGGAAAGCAGCCCAACATGGCCCAAGAACTTGGATCACCCATGTGGGAATCCCAGATGGGCTCCAGGCTCCTGGCTTTGGCCTGGCCCAGCCCCAGTGGTCGCAGTTATTTGGGGAATGAAACAGCAGGTGGAATAGCATCCCCAGTCCCTCTGTGCTAAGGGCCGCCAACCCTGTCTCTATTTCTCTGTCTCTGTGACTCTGACTTTCAGATAAATACATCTTTTAAAAGAAATTATTGTTTTATTTGAAAGGCAGAAAGATACAGAGCCAGACACATCTTCATCTACTGGTTCACTCTCCAAATGCCTGCAGTGACCAGGGCTGGGCCAGGCCAGTCACATGCAAAGCCAGGAGCCAGGAGCTCCATCTGGGTAGCCCATGTGGGAGGCAGGAACCCAACTACTTGAGCCGTCACCTGCTGCCTTCCAGGGTGTATGTTAGCAGGGAGCTGTATTGGAGGCAGAGCTGGACTCACACCAAGCACTGTGATGGGGTGTGGACGTCTAAGCACCGAACATCCGCCCTCTCGACACAGACATCCTAACCACGAGGCTCAATTCCTGCTCCCGGGGCGTTTAGTTATAAACAAGCTCTCCCCACTCTCTGAAGTCTTCGTGCTTATTTGTTTGTTTGTCTCATCTCTTTCGCCGTGTGCGCAGGCAATAGGAGAGCTGGAACCTTGGGGGTCTCAGCTCTGAGCGCCTGGCGTAGGGCTGGCATTTGGGGAGCAGCGACTGAACGAGCGGTGCCTTTGCTGTGAGGTGCCCTCGCCCGCCTTCTTACAGCACCCACGCTGTTCTCTTTCCCCAGCGCTGGAGAGGGGTCTCCTGAAAACTCTGCAGAAGCTGGATGAGTACCTGAACTCCCCGCTCCCCGATGAAATTGACGAGAACAGCATGGAAGACATCAAGTTCTCCACACGTAAATTTCTTGATGGCAATGAAATGACCTTGGCCGACTGCAACCTGCTGCCCAAGCTGCACATTGTCAAGGTGGGTGTGCAGGAGTTGTGGGGGTTGCCGCGAGGCCTGGGTTGCATCTGCTTCCTGTGAACTCACCAGGAACCTCCAGACTAGGCCAGCTTAATGCTACTAAGCCTGTCTAGGCAATAGTTGGAAAATGCTAGGGTTAGTTAAATGGAAAAGTTGAGGCAAAACAAAGAAGAAGAATTTTTTCTCTGACTGCATAAAAATTTAAAACTGCAGTAGATAACTTTGAATTGGAGTTTGCTACCGTGACTCCATCGTCAAATTCTGCCCTGTGGGCCGTCTCTTTCTGGTCAGGGTCAGCCTTTATTATGTGAGGTCATGGGCCAGGCACTTTGCTAACTAGAACAGAAATGAGCAATAGTTGAGCAGTAACAATCTAAGAAAAGGAAAACAGAGGTCTGAAACAGTGTGCGCATTGTAAAATGCGTTTATCCAGTCATTTCACTTCACTTCTCTCTGGAGGTCCCGGGCAGGCTTTTGCAGGGCCTAGCGCACTTCTGAGTTTCTGGTATGTAGCTTCAGTCTGGGTCGTTATTTAAAACCGACTTCTTTCCAAACAGAGCAGTGTCAAAGAGTCACAGCTTGATCATTTGAGCTAATAATCAGAGAGGTGTCGGGTCTACAAGACCCGGACGGTAAACCTGTTAACTTCAGATCTCTTGGCTTTTCAGGTGGTGGCCAAAAAATATCGCAACTTTGACATCCCCAAAGGAATGACCGGCATCTGGAGATACCTGACCAACGCGTACAGCAGGGACGAGTTCACCAACACCTGTCCCAGCGACAAGGAGGTGGAAATAGCATATAGTGACGTCGCCAAGAGACTTACCAAGTGAGACAGCACTTACGCAAGAGATGCCTTCAGATCTCCCCCTAAGAACACGCTTCTCCTAACAGACTGCTCCTCTTCTGTCAAGTAGACGTTGTGTTTTGCATGAACATTGCCGTTATTCAAAATTAGGATCCAGGCTAGGCAAGGTGTAGTAGTTACCTAAAGCATACACTCCTGAGCAGTATTATTCGGAAGCCCCACCCCCCACCCCCGACTTGGAGACACTCCGCCGGCCGCACACTGTCTCGGGCAGGGAGCCCTCGCCGCCAGGGCCACTCACTGGGTGGAGCTGGCAGAACTTCTGCAATGCAGGTTCCCTGAACCATGAAACATCGTGGCCCCAGCTGGTGCGTGATGAATGCGTGGTACCAGGAATGGAGATGTGTTTGGGGGAATTCTGTGATATTTAGTAAGAGCATATGAAAGGGTCGCTATTGTATCAGAAATGGCCTCTCCTGCAGGCGCACCAGGAGAAATGGCCGTCAGGGAGAGTGCCTGCAGACCGTGCTGCCCGGCTTGGTGGGCTTCCCTGCCTTCTGCCCGGAGCGGAGAGGCTCAGAGTCTGGGGAGCAGGGTGGGACTTCCAGACCTCCCGGCTTTGTCCTTGCGGAGGAGCCGCGGAGCCCCGAGCCGCTGTGTACGCGCTGCCTCTTCTGCCCGCTCAGAACATCCGTGCTCGCTCTCTGCTGTTAAAAGCTGCTGCTTAGGGAAGCACCCAGACCCTTTCGTTGCTAGATCTTTGGAACAACACTACATAAACTGCCGCTCAGTCGGTTTAGCTATGGCAGCACAATGATTAGCCATGTAAAACTTAATTAACACTTAGAGAAATTAACCAAAGAGCGTAAGGTGGGTTTGGCAAAATCTCAAGTGAATTTGGTTTCTAAAGTGTATGTAATGTCCATAGTGAGAAAATGTGTAATCTCTGCCCCGCACCAGCAAGCTCAACACAGGTGATCGCGTGTCCCGTCCTGTCCCGTCCCGTCCCTGTCAGGTTGTGCATGGAGGGCTGGCCGCCCTTTTGGGCTAAATTGGAGTCGTCACGGTGTGTGTTTTCTGCAGCCTGGCTGAATCTCAATCAGCACTTCCTTGAGTTAGATTTGTCTGCAGCCACGTGGGGGAATCATGGTCAGCATGTTTTGTTTTTTATAAACTGAAGTCCTAAGCCATGAATTATTTGTGCTCTAACAGGGAAATTGAACTTGGTGAAAATAAAAGTTACTATGTACTATGTATTTATTAATTTTTTTCCAAGATAGACTACTCCTAAGACTGTGGTCGCGACTGCTGTAGGTAGGCCTTGGGTCATTTTTGCATTCAACTTGTGGAAGAAGTGCTATTTCCTCACCGGGTTTTCGTTTGGAAATGTCAGTTCACTGCTTTAAGAGGCCGTGCCGGTGCTGGTTCTGGAAGCCGGGGCTGCGGAGCCCAGCCTGCGGTGAGCCGGCAGTAACTGAGCGCCCACAGACCGCGAGGAAGGGCCGCGGCGGGCGGGCGGGCCGGCTGGGGAGCACCCTTCCCTTTCTCAGTGCGAATCCCGGGCTCCAGCTCCAGTGCAGGGAGCCGTGGCCGAGGCTCGGCCTGGGTCCCGGAAGGACCACTGTGCTGTTGTCCACGAGACCTTCCGTGGCCGTGGCCCGCACACAGGGCCCCCGGCACTGCCAGATGCTGCCTCAGAGTCTCGGGTATGAGAAACAGCTGAAAGAAGGGCTGTTGGTGGTGTCGGTGGGCGGTGGCCGGCGGTGCCTTGTTCCCCCGGGAGAGCCTGAGCCGGGTGCGGCGGTCCTGCCTCGGACCCTTGGTTTTTGTGTATCCAGTGGTCACGTGTGGCTGCCTCTCTGCGAGTGTCCCAGGACGCCAAATCTTAAGATTTTGGTGAAGACAGATTTATTTTTCTCTTTAAGGCTTTATCTAGGAAGTTAGTCAAATGAGTGATTGGCAAATGGACAAAGCTACTAAAAAGACTGATGTGTTTCTAGAAAGATCATAACCTAGAATCTTAAGAGGTTTGGGATGTAAAAGTTTCCATGGCAATTCTTGTAAGGTGTGGGCTGACAAATTGGAACTGGCCTGGATTTGATGTCTGCAACTAACCAGGTGCCCAGGACTGACCGCTGCCCGGTTAGGCCTCAGCGGGGAGGCAGGGTCTACGTGGAGGGGCTCACTGTTTTTAGGGGATTCTGAATTGTCTTTGTATAGCAGTTGGGACACTCTGTATTCTTCCAGTTGATAGAACTTCTTTTTTTAAATGTAGATGCAGCTAAATATTCAAATACAATTTTAAGATTTTATTTCTTGTTAACTTTAGCTTTCACAAATTGTCTTTAAAGCCTTGAGCAGTCTGTATACGATTAAGAGATTCACGACATTTATCCTTTACAATAAGTGCATTAGCTGTAGAGCATAGGCATTTTTACTTCTGGGAAGTTTTCAGTCTCTCCAGAGTTGTAGATAGCTTTCATTTCTGTGCATTAAAGAAGTTCCTTTAGAAAATATTTACAAAGTAAAAATGCGAGGAAATACAAGTTATTTTTTCATAAGCATTTTGATACGCATTTCATCCAGTTTATTAATTCACCAATTTCTTACACTGGTTATTTATAATCAGTATTTACTTCAGAGAGGGGAAAGCATTCAAGTGCCATTCTCTACAAATGAGCAAGGTTGGAGTCACCAACTTTTATTTTTATCATGGAAAAAAATTTTCACTCCCCAACCTCTAATGTTGAACAGAATTGGAATATTTTCTTTAGAATTTCTCAAATAGGCAGAGGAAAGCTTACTGTCAAATGCTGTTGTTTTCCCTCTTCTGTCTTTGGAACATCAACACCAGTATATTGCTGGCAGCTATTGTATTAAAAAATAAAGTATATTTTCATTATCATAAAGGATTCTGTTTCCCCCTTAAGAAAATAAATAACAACTTGAGCTAAAAGTGTCTTATTTGAGACTGTTTTTTTTCCTGTGAGTGAATGAGTCAGCACATTTCACAGACCAAAGGGAAAATCATGTGATCGCCTTAACAGGGACAGAAAATAATTTGATAAAAACTCTCACGATGCTCATTCTTAGCAAAATAGGACCAGAGGTTAACTTTAAGAACAGACTTAACAAAAACCGAGAAAGATTTCTACCAAGAACCTACAGCAGTGCCATCGCTGTGTCCTGGAGGGCGGGTGAGATGGGCTTGCCCCCTCCACAGCTGCTCTGAGAGACATCCTAGCCATGACGATAAAAAGAAGTGGAAGAGATGTGACTGGAAGACTTCTCTCTGCAGGTGTGTGTGTGTGTGTGTGTGTGTGTGTGTGTGTGTGTAAGTGTGAATAAAATTCAAGTAACGTACAAATCATTAGGCATAATGGAATTTGGCTGGATGTAGAGCTGCAAGGTTGAGGAACAAAAATCAGTTACTGCACACTCGTGTTAACCCCGTTAAAAGCCATAGGCAAATTGGGAACACTGGTCACTTCTGGAGGAAAATTGAGGGAAATAGGTGGGAAACTGTCAGCGTACAAATTTGTGAATTATTTTCTATTCTAAAACTCTAAAAGTGCTTTAAAAGATAAATTATATGGTCAAATCTCTAAAAGAGAAAGATAGGGCCGGATCTCCTAAAGAATGTGTGTTTTCTTTATGGAGAAAACTACAAAATGCTGTTGAGAAACCTCACAGAAATCTCTTCAGTGGAGAGGTATACCATGTTCATGGTTGGAGAACCCGAGCACATAAGAATTTCAGTTCTGTCTCAAATGATTAGAAATTCAACATATATATTCCAACAAAGTCTCTGCAGGGCTTTAGGGAACAAGATAAATAGCTTTCCAAAACGCACATGCAGTAGTTATGCCCATAAATCATCAGCATATGTCCAGGGAACTTGCCTGAGAAGATACGAAGACTTCACACTGATTGATGGGTAGAACACAGTGGGTCGAAGAACAAAACACCCCTGCAGCAACGACCAGGAAAACAAAAGGATTCAAGGTGCTAAAACAATTTATTTTTTTAAAGACTTATTTTTTATTTATTTGAAAGAGAGAGGTAGAGACAGAGAGGTCTTCCATCCACTGGTTCACTCCCCAGATGGCCACAATGGCCGGAGCTGCGCCGATCTGAAGCCAGGAGCTTCTTCCAGGTCTCCCATGTAGGTGCAGGGGCCCAAGGATTTGGGCCATCTTCCACTGCTCTCCCAGGCCAAAGCAGAGAGCTGGAGCGGAAGTGGAGCAGCCAGGACTAGAACTGGTGCCTGTATGGGATGCCAGCACTTCAGGGCTTTAACCCACTGTGCCATAGCACTGGCACCTAAAATCATATTTTAAACAGAATACTGTGTAAGAAATAGGGACTAAATGCATCGGGATTTCAAAGGTGCAAACCTGGAGGGAAATGAAGGCCTGGCTGTTTTCTCCAGCCAGTTGCTGGGTCTGGGCCTGGAGCTGCAGACTGGCGAGGGCTCTGCACACTGGAAACCTAAGACACCCTGAAGACACAGCCGATTTTCACCCAGGGCATTTGCTGAACTTCAGCTATGTGGCACACTGAAAAGTAACCCTAGGGCTTCTGAGAGGCAGAATAACATCTACAAGCTTTAGAACTTGGGGGGGGGGGCAGCCGGAGGAAGGGGCCTGCCCAAAGCATGCAGTGAGCATCTAAGTGGTTGCCTGGTGCTGGAAGTCGATGTGGGAAGTGATGGGCAGCAGGTGCAAGGGTTTGGGAGGGATGAGGGGATTGGTCTGAAAATGAATGGGCTGTAGATCAGAGTCCAGTATGCAGATTAAATAAGTGCCTACAACCCAATAAAGAGACAACTTTTTAAAAAGTTTGGTTTATTGATTTGAAAGGTAGCATTGGAAAGACAGAGATACAGGCCAAAGCCAACAGCCAGGAACTGCTTCGGAGCCTCCAACATGTATGCAGGGGCCCAAGCTCCTGGGACATCTTTATTTCCTTCCCAGGCACAGTAGTAGGGAGCTGGATCGGAAGTGGAGCAGCAGGGACTCCCAACAGTTACCCATATGGGATACTGGCATTGCAGGCAGCAGCCCAACCCATCTGCCACAACACTGGCCCTGTGACAACTTATAAAAAAAGATAAAAGGGCAAAGAGTCTTTAGTCGACATTTTTCCCAAGAAGGTACTCGGGGGCAATAAACACACAGAGAATTCAACATGACTGGTCACGAGGACAGTGCAGTGAGGTAGCACTTCACTCACAGGTGGCGTCATGAAGAAGAGACGAGGACAGAGCAGCCAGACCTCTCGGTGCTCACGGCAGCGTTAGCAGGGGGCCGTGCTCTGGAATCCAGTTTGGCAACAGAGCTACCGTACAGCCCAGCACCTGCACTCCTGGGTTTTTACAGAGTTGAGAACACGTTCATACATCATGTACATGGGTGCTCGTAGCTGCCTTATTCCTGACAGCCCCTCAGATGGAAACAACCCAGATGTCCGCAGGGACGAACGCTGCGCTCCCTCTGGGGTGAGTAGTGGAGCTACTCCGAGCTACTCTCCGAGCTGTGGAGAGCAGGGGCAGACTTGCACGTGGTGGAACCTGCTCAGTGAAAGAAGCCACCCAGAGCAGCAGGTGTCCAGAGTGGGCAGTCGGTGGGGGCTGTGGGTGGGTGGTTGCCAGGGTTAGGGAAGCAGCCGGGGCGGGGCGGGGGGACTACGCACTGGGGTGCCTTTCTCTTTAGGGTGATAGAGACTTCTGGAACTAGACAGTAGCGATGGTTTCACAGCTTCGTGAATGTCCTTGATGCCACTGAGCTGTACATTCTGGAAGGCGGAGCTTTATGACGCATCAGGGGGCAATTTGCATTGCTGAAGTCTTGAATAATCAATGAACTGGCTGTTGATTGGTAGTTGGTGGTGTGGGTTTTTCTTTCCTTGTGAGTTAAAATTCAACTCAGCAGACATCCAAAAGTGCAGATGGGCGTTCAATTCTACAAATCTATTAAAAGTCCATTTTTTTCCCTCTAAAATGGGTGAAAAGCGAGGAAAACAGCAAACGGTTACCTATAAACCCAGCATTACTAGTGATTGATGTAGATGTGCTGAACAGTCCAACCAGAGTGTCCTCCTGGCTTTGAAAACATGAAAACCCACCATGTGCCATCTACAGGAGACAGTTTAAATACAAGGACGTGGGAAGGTTGAACCACAAGGCTGCAGCAAGGACACAGCAGAAAAGGCGCTCGGAGAAGGCTCTTAGCAGGGAGCATTGACCACGCCCTCTGACAAGGAAGGTGCAGCAACAGTAAATCCCCAGGCGACCAATAACAGGACTTTAAATACATACAGCAAAAGTCAACTGAACTAAATATGAAAAAGGCAACTTGACCGTGGAATTGGAGGTTTCTGACAGCTTGCTTGGGAGCTCAGAGGACAAGCCAGACCCAATACCACCAGGAGTAGGGTGGCATAACCCAGGTCAGCCGCCCCACCTCGCTGGCTTCCGTGGGGTGCCATGTCCGACTTTCTTTTCAAGCTCTCTAGGAACTCTGAAGCCAGCTGGACACCGGCCTGTAAAGCAAGCCTCAGCTTGTTCTCTGGCCACAGTGAGATTCAACTAGAAACCAATCGTGCAAAGTAAAGAAATCCCCAGAGTAGGGAATCACTTGCAGCAAGTGCAGACAAGCCTGCCACTCACACTGGAGCTGAAGTTTTTAAACATTTTTATTTCTAGGGCTGATGCTGTGGCGTAGTGGGCTGAGCCTCTCTGCCTGCAGTGCCGGCATCCCTTATGGGCGCTGGTTCCAGCCCAGGCTGCTCCACTTCTGATCCAGCTCTCTGCTATGGCCTGGGAGAGCAGTGGAAGATGGCCCAAGTCCTTGGGCCCCTGTACCCACGTGGGAGATCCAGAAGAAGCTCCTGGCTTCAGATCGGCCCAGTTCTGGCCGTTGTGGCCATTTGTGGAGTAAACCAATGGATGGAAGAGCCATCTCTCTTTCTCTATTTCTACCTTTCAAATAAATAAATCTCATTTTATTTCTGTGTTTTCATTTACTTTGAAAGGCAGAGAAAGAGAGATCTTCCATCTACTGGATCAGTTCCCATGTGTCCAAAACAGCCAGGGCTGGGCAAGAGCCAGGAACAGTCCAGGTGTCCCGTGTGGACGGCAGGGACCCCAGTACTGGGGAAACTGCATCTGAAGCAGAGGAGCCGGGACTCAGAAACAGTCACTCTGGCACGGGATGTCCCCAGTGTCAGCTTAACTGCTGAGCCAAAGGCCCACCCCCTAGAATTCATACTTTTTTTTTTTTTTTAAAGAAAGATTGATTGATTTGAAGGGCAGAGTTACAGAGAGGCAAGAGAGAGAATCTTCTGCTGGTTCACTCTTCAAATGGCCACACAACGGCAGGAGCTGGGCCGATCCAAAGCCAGGAGCTTCTTCCAGGCTTCCCACATGGGTGCAGGGGCCCATGGACTTGGGCCATCTTCCACTGCTTTCCCAGGCCATAGCAGAGAGCTGGATCAGAAGTGGAGCAGCCAGGACTTGAACCGGCGCCCATTCGGGATGCTGGCACTGCAGGCAATGGTGGCTCTATCTGTTAGGCCACAGCGCTGGCCCCTGGAATTTATACTTTTAAATAAAACAGATGTACTTATCTCTTTTTTAAGATTTATTTTATTTATTTGAAAGGCAGAGTGACAGAGGGAGAGACAGAGAAAGATCTTCCACACGTTGATTCACTCCCCAAATGGTTGCAATGACTGGGGCCAGGTCAAGCTGAAGCCAGGAGCCCAGGACTTCATCTGAGTGGCAGGGACCCAAGTAGTTGGGCCAACCTTCACTGCATTATCAGGGAGCTGGAACAGAAGTGGAGAAACCAGGACTCCAACCAGGGCTCCTTGGCGGGATGCCAGCATCCAAGGTGGTGGTTTAAGCTACCGCGCCACAATGCCGGCGCCTTCACTTGCCTGCTTGCAATGCACTGGTCACTGTGCTAAGCACATTGCACACATTCACTCATTTATTCTAACAAGCCTGTGAGAGTGAGGTCATTACCCCCATCTTAAGGAGAGAACTGAAGTCCACTCAGCCTAAGAAACTCACGGTCAGCTGGCTGGCAAATGAAAACCCAAATGAGGGAGCGCAGAAACAGGGAAATGGTGCTCTTGGTCTGGAAGGGCATCTGCCTTTCCTGTTGGGGTCACCTTGCCCAGATCCCAAGCCGGGAACTGGCAGCCAGCTAAGCAGAGGTCCCACTGGAGCCAAAGTGTTGTTTGTTCTCTGGGGCAAGTGTCCTGCAACAAGCAGAAGGCAGAGTCCCGAGGTACAGACGAGCTCTACACACACACACACACACACACACACACACACACGAGGTTGTCTTTACCACCTGCTGCTGCAGCAGGCGTTAGCCACCCCCTGTCCCTAAAGCAGCTCATTTTCAAGTCGCCAGATGGGCGCCGTCCTGACATGGCCAGCAGGGGGCGCAGGTTCCCCGCCCTGGGCGCCGCTTCTGCACGGCCAGCTGCAGAAGCGGTCGGTTTGCGGAGCTGTCAGCTCCGATTCGCGGTGTCGCCGGCTTCCTTCCTCTTTATCAGATCTGTCAGGACTGCCGCGTTGTGAAGGTACCTCCGGCCTCCTTCCCTCCTTCCTGTGTCGAACGGACGTTCCCGGGCACAGCCGCTGCTTGACACCTCCGAGGCTCTGCGGGGGGCCAGGGCAGGGGCCCCACTCGCACCCTAGGGCGGGGGGAGGGCACCCTGCTTTGAGGTCAGTGGCTGCGGGGTGCAGCTGTCTCGGACCTGATGGGGCGCGCACTGTGCACGCTCTTGGCTCGGCCCCCTGCCACCGCGCAGCTGGAGGAACCCACGCCTCTGGCTGGCAGTTGGGACGAGCAGGGCGGGGGCTTCAGCTGCGGTTGGTCCCTGGAGTCTCCTGGCACCCTCCACACCCTCCCTCAGCGGGTGCTGGTGCCCTTGCTCCCTGGAGCCGCCAGGCAGACAGCACAAACACAGGCAGCTCCCCTGACAGCCAGCAGGTGCCACCTGGAGACAGGGCCGGGCAGCCCCTGCAGAGGTGCCTGGTGCCCAGAGCAGCTTGGTGGCCTGGTCTGTAGGGGGAGGCGCTGCGGGCCCCAGGGGCCCTGCCTGCCCCACCTGCAGACTCAGAGCGGTGGGCGCCACCGGGAAGGGCTGGCCCTGGCCCGCGTTCTGGATGGAGAACAGAAAGCCAGGGACACATTTCTGACCTCCAGCTTCAACTGTGCACCCTTTCTCCAATGTCCTCCCTTGAATACCAAGCCATCTTCATTTGACACCCCGAGTCCTTGCCCCCCAGCGTGCTGAGGGCTTGGTGTGCCCAGTCCTCTCCAAGGCAGGATTCCATGGCCCCATTTGGAAAGCTATAGGGAACTCAAGCAGGGAGTAGCTGGGTGATTTGAGGTCATCGGGCTCCAGACCTGACCTTGGCATCTGGTTGGATCCCAGCACCGGCCTGTGGGGGGCGGGCTGGAGCAGGGCCGGGCCTCGGAGCTCAGTGGACATTGCTGGTGGGAGGTGCAGGAACTGAGGGGGGCGGTGTGAGCAGAGTCCCAGTGTTCCACTCCTACACACCAAGTGCACTTCCACGGGAAGAGGGGTCCTCCTTGGGTGGGAGGGACTTCCAGGGCCTGTGGGGGGGAGCCGGCGGGGCCCCATCCTGGGCTCTGAGGTGGCTGTGCAGCCCTGTGACCTGCAACCTGGGCCAAGGACCTGGAAGAGCCAAGGTTTCCCAGCCAGGGAAGGCGCAGGAGGAGGGCTGGGCTCCGTCCGCTCCCTTCCTTCACGGAAACCCTTGTTGAAGACCAGTTTCACCTCGTTCTGCTGAGTGCTGCTGGGACTGCCCGTGTACTTCCACAGGCCTCCGAGAACCCTGGGCTTGCCCATGACTTATTTATTTGGGATCTGGAAATGGAAATAAATGTAAACGAAGTGGCATACAACATGCTGGTGTGCAGGGTCGATTTGATCAGCAATAGAATTTGTGTCATTAACGGAAGTTTCTGCCATGTTCTGAAGTTACCTTTCAGCTAGATATTCTAAACCAGTGTGCTCTGTCAGATCTTTTTGAAAGGTTTATTTTATTTATTTGAAAGAGTTACAGAGAGAGAGAGAGAGACAGAGAGAGAGGTCTTCTGTCCGCTGGTTCACTCCCCAGATGGCGGCAACGTCCGGAGCTGTGCCAATCTGAAGCCAGGAGCCAGGAGCTTCTTCCAGGTCTCCCACGTGGGTGCAGGGGCCCAAGCACTTGGGCCATCTTCTACTGCTTTCCCAGGCCACAGCAGAGAGCTGGACCGGAAGAGGAGCAGCTGGGACTAGAACCGGCATCCATATGGGATGCTGGCGCCTCAAGCCAGGGCGTTAACCCACTGTGCCACAACGCCAGCCCCCAGATGCTTATTAGAAATCAGGGATGACCAGGTGGACAAGTCCCAGCACCCTTGTCCCAGCAATGAAAGCCCCCAGGGATGATGGGAGCAGTGCTTAGCCCAGGGCTTAAATTCTTGTTAAAGACTTACGTATTTGAAAGACAGAGTTACAGAGAGAGGAAGGGAGTGAGGGAGCGAGAAAGAGAGAGAGAGAGAATCTTCTATCTGCTGGTTTACTTCCCAAATGGCCACAACAGCCAGGAGCCAGGAGCTTCCTCCTGGTCTTCCACGCAGGTGCAGGGGCCCAAACACTTGGACCATCTTCTACTGCTTTCCCAGGCCATAGCAGAGAGCTGGATTGGAAGTGGAGCAGCCGGGGCTCGAACCGGTGCCTGCTTGGGATGCCAACGCCGCAAGGTGGTAGCTTTGCCCGCTACACCACGGCCCCTATATCCCATCACTTCACACACCCCAGTGCCTAAGCCAAGGCCACCTTCTGTCCCTCACCTAGCAGACAGCTGCTGGGCTGGTCCCTGTGTGGCCCCTCCTCCTGTGTGCACCCCGGTCCCTTCCAGAAATGACCCCTCTCCCCTCCCAGCTGCCCCTCGGCCACGCTGTCCGGCCCCTGGTCCCCAGCCCCGGGCAGCTTTGTCTCCTTTCCCGGTCGCTGGGAGCCTTGGCCGGGTCAGGCTCCAGCCATCTGCTCGCGGTGTCAGCCGCCCGCGTTTTCCCAGTTGTTTGTCTTCTGCTTCTGCTTGTACGTTTTAGTCATACCAGAGTGTTGTATTTTTGTACGGCACGGATCTGCGAAACATTTCCTTTGTGGTTTCTGTCAGGGCTTTGAAGCTGAGAAAGGCCTTCGCCGAGTGAAGATCGCCGGCGAGGGGGCTCGTGGCGCCGGCTGTGGCGGGGCGCGGGCGGGGGGCCGCGGGGAGGCGCCCGGGGCAGGGGCTCGGTGCGGGGGGGGGGGGGGTCTCCGACACAGGCTTCGCGCCTTGGCACCTGACCCACAGCCTCGGCTGTGCTGTGACGTCACCGGCAGGCGGGAGCCACGGAAGGTTTCTGAGCAAGGGGGCGGCAGGCAGGAGGGGCCGCCAGCGGGCTCTGCGCCTTCAGGTGACCCCGAATGCCGCGCCTGCTCAGGAAAGCGGGTTCGGGAATTCTCTGCGCTGTCCCGGAGCCTGCACCTGTGCGGGGCACTTGGGGGCGATGTCCCGGGAGGACCCTGCAGCCTCCCCCCGCACTTATTCAGCTTCATGGCGCAGGGATCCAGCTGTGTGCCCGCCCCCTGCGGCCGCCATCCACCTGCCCACCAGGCCCCAAGCTCCAGCCGCCTGCTGGAGGAACCGCACTGGAACGGCCGGGACACGGGCAGCAGCCCTCCGGGCGGCCACACTGCGGTGTAGGAAAGCTGTTCCCGCCAGCTCACGCAGCGCGCGCAGCGGCTTCCGCCGCGGTCGGCTCCTCGTGCTCTCGACCAAGGCAGTGCCAGGCATTCTGATAGACTTCAGCATGTCAGTTCTTCTATTTTAATTTTTTAAAAAATATTTATTTTATTTGAGAGGCAGAGTTACCTAGAGAGAAAGAGACACAGAGAGATCTTCCATGTGCTGCTTCACTGCACACATAGCCCCAAAGGCGGGGGCTGGGTGAGGCTGAAGCCAGGAGGCTGGAACTCCATCTGGGTCTTGTACTCGGGCCATCCTCTGCGGCTTTCCCAGGTGCATTAGCAGGAAGCTGGATGGGAAGTGGAGCAGCAGGACCTTGGACTGGAGCCCATATGGGACGCTGGAGTCACAGGCAGTGGCTTAACCTGCCAGCCCAGACATACTTCAGTATTTCGGAGTGACCCAGGGTTCCTGCCTCCCGATGCAAACGGTCCATCTTTCCGCCCCGCCTTCCACCTGTGTGTTTCGCAGGGCTGGAAGTCACAGTGGGCGCCTTCCTGGTTCAGCCCGTTTGGCCGACCACGGGTTGTCCACAAGTGTTGACATGTTCTTTTTTATTTTAAAAAGGTTTATTTAGCCAGCGCCACGGCTCACTAGGCTAATCCTCCTCCTGCGGCGCCGGCACACCGGGTTCTAGTCCCAGTCGGGGCGCCAGATTCTGTCCCGGTTGCCCCTCTTCCAGGCCAGCTCTCTGCTGTGGCCAGGGAGTGCAGTGGAGGATGGCCCAGGTGCTTGGGCCCTGCACCCCATGGGAGACCAGGAGAAGCACCTGGCTCCTGCCATCGGATCAGCGCGGTGCGCCGGCCGCAGCGCGCCGGCGGTGGCGGCCATTGGAGGGTGAACCAACGGCAAAAGGAAGACCTTCTCTCTGTCTCTCTCTCTCACTGTCCACTCTGCCTGTCAGAAAAAAATAATAAATAAGAAGGTTTATTTAGAGCCTGGTGCTGTGGACCAGTAGGTTAATCCTCCTCCTGCAGCGTCATCATCCCATATGGGCTCCAGTTCCAGCCCTGGCTGCTCATCTTCCGATCCAGCTCTCCACTAGGAAAGCAGTGGAAGATGGCCCAAACACTTGGGCCCCTGCACCTGTGTGGGAGACCCGGAAGAAGCTCCTGGCTCCTGGTTTAGGATCGGCCCAGCTCCAGCTTTTGTGGCCATTTGGGGAGTGAACCAGTGGATGGAAGACCAGGTCTGGGCCGGGCTGACACCAGAGCCTGGATCTGCACATGGGTGCAGGGGCCCAAGCACTTGGGGCATCTTCACTGCTTTCCAGGCCATAGCAGAGAGCTGGATCGGAGGTGGAGCCACGGGGACTTGAACCAGGTGTTGTACAGATGCTGGCATTGCAGGCAGCAGCTTAACCCATTGTGCCACAACACCGTCCCCAGAGTCTGGATTTTAGACAGTGACAATGAAAACATAGCTTGAAAACATTTTTAAAGCTTTATTTATTTATTTATTTCAAAGGCAGAGTTACAGAGAGGCAGAGAGACAGAGAAAGAGAGAGAGAGAGAGGTCTTCCATCCACTGGTTCACTCCCCAGATGGTCACAACTGCTAGAGCTGCGCTGATCCGAAGCCAGGAGCCAGGAGCTTCTTCTGGGTCTCCCAGGTGGGTGCAGGGGCCCAAGCACTTGGACCATCTCCCACTGCTTTCCCAGGCCACAGCAGAGAGCTGGATTGGAAGTAGAGCAGCCAGGATTCGAACCGTCGTCCATATGGGATGCTAGCACCGCAGGTGGCAGCTTTACCCCCCCCCCCCCCAGGCCACAGCGCCGGCCCCAACTTGGAAACATTTTAAAGCAAAAACAAGCATTTCAAATTGAAATCCACAAGAGTCCGGATGAACCCAGTGCTCAGACTGGCAAGGCACGCCCACGGGACCAGCTCCAGCCCGAAGGCCCCTCCTGACCTGTGCCGTCACTGGCCCCCGCTGAAGGCAGCCCCTGACTCCTGCAGCATCGAGGAATTTGGCTGGGCTTGGTTCTGGCATCAAAGCATGCACTCCCTGGCGCCCGCTGCTTCTGCTCAGGGTCCCTGCGGGGCTGGGCCGAGGCCGCTGCTGCCCTCCCCGCGGGTCTTCCCACGCATGGTGTGAGTTTCTGCATGAGCGGTGACGGACTTCTTGGAGCGGGGGGGGGGGGGTGTGTGAGAAAGAGACCGAGGCAGGAGGTGCAATGCTTCCGTGCCCTCTCCTCGCAAGTTGTGCCTGGTGGCTTCCGTCGGGTCCTGTGGTCACCAAGTCAGACAGGACACACACACCGCTGTGTGCCACTGCTCCCTTCACACTGCTGCCTTGGAAACCCTCAGCCGCTGTGGTTGACCCTGGCGTGGACGTGGCTGCGCGTGGCGCCTCCCTCATGTTTCTGGAGTGGGAATGGAAGTCCTGCATCCGAGGCTGCAGCCCATTCGTGGTCATGCCTTCTGCAGGGGTGGTAACAGTTTCCAGCGCCATGAGAGCTCAAGTCGGCGTCACTCTGTCTACCTCGGGCAAGCGGGGTCCCCGGAACTTGCAGATGACCCCCATCATCAAGAAAACGGGCGACAACCAAGGCCTCTTCCACTGCGGGTTCCCACGCCTGCGTGGCGCCTGGGGGACCCCGTGCCTCGGTGGGGGGGGGGGAACCAGCGCCTCTCCTCCCCTGTGCGTGTGCACGTGAAACTGGTTTTGCAGGTGCACTTTCTGCCTCCTGGCCAGGGCAGGGGCTGGGCTGCGGGAAGGCTTGCGTCTCAGCCTGGCCATGCTCCGGCCCAGGGTACTCGGGAGGTCCCTCTCCCTCTCTGTGCTTCGACGTCCCCATTGGTACAGTGGGTTCCTTCACCCAGGGCCCAGGGCAGGGGTGGGGACTCGAGATAGTGGCAGCAGCATTCCTGGCCCCCCACTTGCCACACGGGAGCCCCCGGAAAGTACTGCTTGTCCCCTTCTCTCCCTCTCCCACTTCCTCTTCTTGGTTTAACAACTTTTGCACATTTTGCACTCACTGCTAAACGACTTCCTGTGACGGGTGCTCGCTGTCTCCGAGAGCAAAGAAAAAGTACAGGATTTTTTTCTTTTGTCTAATTATAACAATGACATGCGTTCACTGTACAAAAATCTGGAAATGGTGGGAAAGTACAAAGAAGAAAATAAAAAACCCACAATTTCACGCCCCAGGTCTTATCCTGCCAACACACACACCAGTGCCCACCCCTCCGCCGCCGCCTAGGTGTTGAGCCACTCCTTATCTTCAGAATATTTTTAAAAAATATTTATTTATTTGAAAGGTAGAGTTACAGAGAGATAGGAAGAGACAGAGATAAGATAGGAAGAGAGAGAGAGAGAGAGAGAGAGAGAGAGAGAAAGAGACAGAGAGAGGTCTTCCATCTGCTGGTTCACTCCCCAGATGGCTGCAATAGCTGAGCCTGGGCCAGGTGAAGCCAGGAGCTACTTTGGGGTCTCCCACGTGGGTGCAGGGGCCCAAGCACTTGGACCGTCTTGCACTGCTTCCCCAGGCACATTAGCAGGGAGCTGGATTGGAGTGGGAACTGGGACACGAGTCAGCACTCATATGGGATGCCGGTGTCATAGGTGGTGTCCTAACCTGCTGTGCCACTAGGCCAGGCACTTGCTCTCAGAACTGTCAGGTGTGGCTCTAAGGCAGTGTGACAGCTCTGTCCAGAGCCGGGTGATGCTGGGAACGGAGTGAGCTCAGGGTCACCTGGTCCCGCCCACAGCAGGGTCCCCAGGTGGGCTCCACCTCTCCATACCCGGGGACTGGGGTGGGGAAGCAGGCAGGTTTGCAGGAGTCGGTCTCCCCACGTGGGGAGGCCAGGGCCAGCAGCTCCAAGGGGCATAGGACGGCCTCATTGTCCCCCTCCCCCTGCCAGGTCTCCGGCCCTGGCCCCATCCGGGCTCCAGGCCCTTCCTGCCTCTGGGCCTCGGGCCGAGCTCCAGGCCTGCTGTTGTGCGTGTGTGTGCTGTGGCTCTGTGACAGGTGGCAGCCTCCTTAGCTCCAAGGAGAGAAGAGCACACGTTAGCCTCTGGGCCTCAGCAGCTCTAGGCCGGGGGGGAACCACGGAGACAGCTGTGGAGGGGCCACCAGCAGGAGGGACCCCAGGGGTTAAATGCCAGCGCTGCCTTGAGCAGGAGCTGACCCGGCTCTGCCCACCAGGAAAGCTGCCACCCCCGCGGGGACTGAGTCGTGTGTGGGCTGAAGGAGTGAGCAGGCGCGGGGGAGCCTCGGGAGAGGCTGGCTGAGGGTCCGCGTCGCCACAGCACCTGGGGCGCAGTCACCGTAGGTCACGCAGGCTCCAGTCCACGCCGATGATTCGCTGTGGAAAGGGCGGTGTCTCCGGCGGCAAGTGCCACAGCAGTCCAGGGGCCGCCTTCCTTCCAGATCTTTCTCTAGAGACACAGCAATCAGGTACCCCGGAAGACACTGCCTGACACTGTTAGACATTTTGCAGTGGTGTGGACTGACCGTTTGATTCCGTCTCGCGGGGAACTCTGGGCGCTGCCCACAGCCCCTTCTGGAAGCCGTGGATCTGCAGCCTGCGTCTCTTCACAGCTCCACGGCCACGGCCACGGCCACGGTCACGGTCATGGTCACATTCAAGGCGCAGCTCTCAGGCGCCCGCCGCCAGCTGCTGCCGGGAACTCCCCTCTGTGCCGTTCTCCCTCTAGTTTTCCCCGAGGCTGCCAGACAGACGGGGACCTGGGCTTCCCTGGGCTGGGTCGGAGACGGAGACGGAGCCGGCACTGGGTTCTGAGTGGCTCTCCTGTGTCACCCTGGGGAGACCTGGCCCTGCACACACACACAGGAGCTGGGGACCTGCCCAGGAGCGTCCCTCCTGGCTGACCCCCCGAGGGGGCCTCTCTCCCCAGACGTGGTGTGCTCGCCTGAGATATGAACAGCTTCAAACACACCACAAAGGTGCCACAGCCGCTGAGCCGAAATCACACCCCACCCTGCACAGGGGCATGGTCACTGCTTGGCCACATCTGTCTCACCCATCAGGTTACAGACAGGTGACGGATGATTGATAGAGAGATACAGAGTAGATAACAGATAGCTGACAGATAGCCATAGAAATGGAGATAGATGGGCGATCAATGATGAGGATATACCCTATATGTAGGGTAGGAGTCTCATCTCGCTATAGATGATAGCGAGAGAGATGCAGAGATAGGCAGGTGGAGATAGGTGATAGCTAGACAGGTGAGAGGTAAATAGAGAGAGATGCCAGAGGCCGTAGAGTGCAGGTGCATTTCACCGCTGGGAGACGGGGCCTTGTCCCTAACTGCCCCACAGCCCTAAGGCTGCCCTAGTGCTCCAGGACCAACACATCACACGCCAAGTTCAAAGGCCCCATCTATGAGACCCTTTCTCTTCCACCCCCCTGAAGCCACTTCCTGTCCTCCCTGGGCGCTGCCTGCCAACCCCAGCAGTGACAATGGTGACAGGGAGACGCCCAAGACTGGGTGGGCCTCCACGGGTGGGGAGGCGGGGCCCTGGCAGGGAGGTACTGGGAGCCACACACCGGCCACTGCGTTCTCAGGGTGGCTGGGCTGCTGCTGGAGGACAAGCCCTGGCCTGCGTTCCAGCACCACCACTTTGTGCAGTGTGTGGGCTGTGCAACCCTGAGTGACAAGGGTAGTCGGCCAATGAGGTAAGCAGAGATCCTAGCCTGGAGGCAGGCAAGGTGGCGGCCAACAGCGGGCTCACTGCCCCCAGGGCAACGGCGGCCCAAGACTGAGACTGTGCTGGCTGCTGCTGAATTAGCTCATGTTTCCTTCACGGCCTCTACAATTAAACGCCAGGGTTAGCCTCACTTTAAAATTTACTTATTTAGGGGCCAGTGTTGTGGCGTAGGAGGTCAAGCCACTGCCTGCAGTGCTGGCATCCCATATGGGGGCCAGTTCGAGTTCCAGCTGCTCCACTTCCAATCCAGCTCCCTGCTAATGTGCCTGGGAAAGCAGCAGAAAATGACCCAAGTCCTTGGGCCCCTGCAGCCAAGTGGGAGACCTGGAAGAAGCTCCTGGCTCCTGGCTTCAGCCCAGCCCAACCCCAGCTGTTGTGGCCATCTGGGGAGTGAACCACTGGGTGGAGGACCTGTCTCTCTCTCTGTCTCTCTCTGTAACTCTGCCTTTCCAGTAAATAAAATAAATATTTTTAAAATGAATCTATTTATTTATTTTAATTTATTGGAAAGACAGAGTAACACACAGAAAGAGGAGAGAAATAGAGAGAGATCTCCCTTCTACCTTTGAAATTTGGGGCTGAGCCAGGCCAGAGACAGAATCCAGGAACTCCATGTGTGTCTCCTGTGTGGATGGCAGGGACCCAAGCACTTGGGCCAGCGTCTGCTGCCTCTAAGGCGCGTTAGCAGGAAGCTCTATCCAAAGTGGAGGCGGGACTCGATCCCAGGCACTCTGACATGGGATGCAGGTGTCCCAAGAGGCGGCTTACACGGCCCACCCTTCTCTCAGGCTCAGAAAGGCTGCGTTGCTTGCTCAGTGCTGCACAGATCTGCAGAACCCCATCCCCCTCCACTGGTTCTTGGGCTCATGCCTGAGGAAGTGAGTCCCACCTGGCGAGGGGCTGGGGGCCAGGGGGCCCAGGAGTCCCGTTCAGGCCCAGGGCAGGGGGGAGCCTGCAGCAGGTCTGGGTGGGGTCCGAGCATCCTGATGCGCCCCCCAGGGTGGGAGTCTCAGGGCGGCGGGGACAGGTGGAAATCCAGGGCCCGGCTCAACCTCAGCCCCAGTGGTGACAAGTGGCCGACCTTTCCATCCCCAAAGGCAGAAGTGGCGTCACGGGGCGGTGACAAGGGCTCAGGAGAGCACAGGCCCCCATCTCCCCCTCCTCCTCCTCCTGGGCTTCAGACGCAGAGCTGGGGTGGGTGGGAAGGGGGGAGGCTGGGTGAGGGCTGGGGAGCACAGTTTGCCTTTGGCTCCCTCAGGGAAAGGGGGCACTGCCGCTGGCTCCCTTCCCCTGGCTGTGGCCATCAGAGTGGGCCTGGGCGGGGTGGCAGGGGTTGTGGTGGTGCTGGTGGCTGCCGGCAGGGGCTCCACGAGCCCGCAGCTTACCTACCCTGGGGAGGGGGGAAGGAGAAGGGAGAGGGGAGCCCGGGCCAGGGGCAGACCTGGGGCCATGGATGCCTGCAGTCCGTCCCCACAGGCCCGTCCCCCAGACAGTGGACAGTGTCCTGTGACCCTGCGTGGGCATGGGCTCCTGTGGCCGCTCCTCCTGGCCACTGCTCCCTTCCGGCCGGACCTGCTGCTCACAAAGCCGTGCTCCTGCAGGGCCCGCTGTTTGGACAGGGGCTCAGGAGGCCGGAAATGGCCAACGTGCCCTCCCCACTCCAGACCTCGCGGTACCACCTCACTCCAGAACAAACCCCTTGCCATGGCTGGATCAGAACGTGGCAGCTATTTCTCAGTTGTCACATAGAGGACCTGAAAGAAACCAGCCTGGGAGGCCGCATTGTGGCACAATGGGTAAAGCTGCCACCTGCAGCGCCGGCATCCCATATGGGCATTGGTTCAAGTCCTGGCTGCTCCTCTTCCAATCCAGCTCCCTGCTAATGCGTCTGGGGAGGCAGCAGATGATGGCCCAAGTGCTTGGGTCCCTGCACCCACGTGGGAGACCCAGATGGAGCTCCTGGATTCTGGCTTTGGCCCAGCCCTAGCCCCAGCCATTGAGGCCATTTGGGGAGTGAACCAGCAGGTAGAAGACCTCTCTCTCTCTTTCAGTCTCTCCTTCTCTGTCTGTAACTCTGCCTTTCAAATAAATAAATAAATAAATAAATCTTAAGAAAGAAAGAAAGAAAGAAAGAAAGAAAGAAAGAAAGAAATCAGGCTTGGTTGAAGTTCGGGCAGCAAAGCCCGAAGACGCTCAGCTGGGGGCTTCTCCCGGCGGGGGGGGGGCTGCCGTGCTGGGGGAGCTCCGTGATGCGTGAGGGCCAGCAGTGGCTTCGGGGGGGTGGCTGGGGCACAGATGAGAGGCAGGGACTACCAGTCCAGCAGACTGGGCCGCAAGCCTGTGGGGAGATGGGGCCCCCGTGCTTCCGGAGTGGTCAGCGTGGGCTGCGTGAGGATCTTCCTAGATCATGCCCGTCCCTTCTGGGGACCACAGCTGCACCTCCCCTGCCCTGCGCTCAGGGGTGCCGTGTGCGTGAGTGTGAATGCTGGTGAGCATGTGTGTGTGTGAGGCTGAGATGGCGAGCGAGGGAGAGAGGGAGAGAGGGAGAAAGGGAGAGAGGAAGAGAAGGAGAGAAAGAGAGAGGGAGAGAGGGAGAGAGGGAGCAAGGGAGAGTGAACCCCGTTTTGTGCCAGGCCCAAGTCCTAGGCCCTGTGGGGACCAGGAAGTGAGGGCCGGGTGCCCCCTGCAGGTGAGCCGGGGCGGGGGACCCGCCCGTGCCCTGCTGCCGCGGCCCTGACCATGCTGGGTCCTCACAAAAGGACTCTTCTGGGGGGCCTTGGGGGTTTTCACCTGTGGGTTACGTGGTTCCTCCCCACCCTTAGTGCTCAGAACAGTGCCTTTTCTACACACCTGGGCATGTGTGCTAGTGTGCGGGGGCTTTTGTGTGTAGTTGTCTGGGCCTGCGTGTGCATGTGTGGCATGTGTGCACGTGCACGTGTGTGGTATATGTGCATGTGCATGTGTGTAGTGTATGCAGCACGTATGCATGTCTACATGTGTGGCCCTGTGCATGTGCACGTGTGGCACATGTGTGCATGTGTGTGCGTGTGTGTGCGTGTGTGTGTGGATGCAAGCACTTGCGCATTGCCGTCCACTGTGGCGCAGGCTCCTTGTATCTCCGCCTCTCCCCTGCACTTGGCATCTCGCCCTCCCACACCCTGGCCCGTCTCACTGCGAGGGTGTGGAGCACCACTTCACCTCCGGTTCCTTTTCCCCCTTTCTCTCTCGGCTCCTCGCTCCGCAGCCTAGGTTTCCCCCTGCCTTCCACGGTGCGGAGGAAATGGCTTTGGGGGGCCCTTCCGTGGGCTTTGAGCGCCGTGGCACTTCCACGAGTCCTGCTCCATGCTGCACGGTCACACACGTTGGGTCCCCGGGCTGAGGTGCTTGTGAAACCTCCAGTGAGGCTGGGACAGGGCCCAGCACCCCCTCCCCAGTTTCACACGGGCTTTGCCAGGGGCTTGCCTCTGTCTGGGGACGACCCTGGTCTTGTTCTTAATTGTGATTTTTTTTTAAAGATTTATTTATTTATTTGAAAGGCAGAGTGACAGAGAGAAGGAGAGAGAGAGAGAGAGAGAGAGAGAGAGAGAGAGAGAGAGATCTCCCATCTGCTGGTTCACTCCCCAAATGGCTGCAACACCAAGGGCTGTGCCAGGCTGAAGCCAGGAGCTTCCTCCTGGTCTCCCATGTGGGTGCAGGGCCCAAGCACTTGGGCCATCCTCCACTGCACTCCCTCACAGTATTCCACAGCAGAGAGCTGGACAGGAAGAGAGGCAACCAGAACTAGAACCGGCGCCCATATAGGATGCCAGCGCTGCAGGTGGAGGATTAGCCAAGTGAGAAACAGCGCCAGCCATAAATAAATATTTTTTTAAAAAAAATAAAAGCCCGGCCGGCGCCGCGGTTCACTAGGCTAATCCTCCACCTTGCGGCGCCGGCACACTGGGTTCTAGTCCCGGTCAGGGCGCTGGATTCTGTCCCGGTTGCTCCTCTTCCAGGCCAGCCCTGTGCTGTGGCCCGGGAGTGCAGTGGAGGATGGCCCAGGTCCTTGTGTCCTACGCCCGTATGGGAGACCAGGAGAAGCACCTGGCTCCTGCCATCGGATCAGCGCGGTGCGCTGGCCGCAGCACGCCAGTCACGGCGGCCATTGGGGGGTGAACCAATGGCAAAGGAAGACCTTTCTCTTGGTCTCTCTCTCTCTCACTGTCCACTCTGCCTGTCGAAAATAAATAAATAAATAAATACCCTTCAGTGTGTGAGCTCGTCGGCTTCTCGTGTGTTCACGAAGCCACACAACCCTTGCCACTAATTCCAGAACACCCTCTTTGCTGCCCAGATACCCGCATCTTTGAGCTGTCATCCCCCACCCCTCCCTCTTCTCCACACCCTTGCAGCCACTGGCCCACCTGCTGTTAGGGTTAGGGTTAGGGTTAGGGTCTGTCTCCACAGGTGCCTCCTGGGACCCCCATGTAAAAGGGTCCCACAGTACAGGGACCCTTCCTCCACCAACCACAGTGCTTCCAGGGTTCATCCTCCTTGGAGGCTGTCTCCGCACCCGCGGCACTAATGTTGCAGGTTTCAATCAATAATTTTAAAAAGATTTTCAAAGAATTTTAAAAGAGCAATTGTGGGTTCACACTTGAAAACTTAGGGCTCAGGGGATGACACAGTGGTATAGTAGGTAAAGCAGCTGCCTGCAGAGCCGGCATCTCATATAGGCGCTGGTTCAAGTCCCAGCTTCTCCACTTCCGATCCAGCTCTCTGCTATGGCCTGAGAAATCAGTAGAAGATGGCCCAAGTCCTTCGGCCCCTGCACCCACGTGGGAGACCCAGAAGAAGCTCCTGGCTCCTGGCTTCGGATCGGTCCTACTCTGGCCATTGTGGCCATTTGGAAAGTGAACCAGCGGATGGAAGACCTCTTTCTCTCTCTCTGCCTCTCTGTAACTCTGCCTTAAAAATAAAAAAAATAAAAATAAAAAAATAAAAAAACCACCAAGCTCCACATGTTGGATCGGGCATTGTGGCAAAGCAGGTGGAGCAGCTGCTTGGGATGCCCGCATCTGCTCTCCGAGTGCCTGGGACTGCGTCCCGCCTCCACCCCCTACCCAGCGTCCTGCTCACGCCCACCCTGGGAAGTAGCAGATCGTGGCTCAAGTCTTGGGTCTCTGCCACCACGTGGGAGACTCGGATGAAGTTCCAGGCTCCTGACTGCAGCTGGCCTAGTCCCAGCCATTGCAGGAGTTTGGGAAGTAAACCAATGAATAGAAGATCTCTCTCTCAACTATAAATAAATAAATAAATAAATAAATAATAAATGCAAACATTAAAAAGAAATTCCGTGTGTTCGTTGCTGGATATAGGGAAGCCATGACTGTTGTGTACTGACCTTGTATCCTACACAACTACACACCTGCTGTGGTTGGGGGTCCATTCCAGAAGCTGTGGTGCTGACCCACTAGGTGTTCTGCATGGGTAGCGTGTCTTCTGTACACAGAGGCAGTTTCATTTCTTACTTCCCAGTCTTTTCTCGTTTTGTCGCATCCGCAGGGCCCTCCAGTGTGATGTGAGAGGAGCCGTCGGAGGAGACATCCTTGGCTTAGTCCCGATCTTAGAGGGAAAGAGCCAGTGTGGACATTTGGGGAGTGAGCCAGTGTCCTCAGTGCGAATGTTCTGTCTCCAGCTGAGGACGGCCCCTGTGGCCTCAGTTCACCGAGAATTTTTATGCTGAAGGGTATTAGATTTTGTCAAATGTCTTTTCTTCACCTACTGGTCTGATTGTGTGATTTTGCTTTTTCTTCTATTGACCCGATGAGTCGCATGAATTGATATTCAAATGTTGAGCCCTGGCGTGGGCTTCCGGCTCAGCAGCTAGGACACAGCGTGGGGTGCCTGCATTCTATACCAGGGTGCCTGGGTGGAGTCCCAGGTCCACTTCCAATTCCAGCTGCCTGCTAACGGCCACCCTGGGAGGCAGCAGGGCACGGCTCAGCTGCTTAGATCCCTGCCACCCACATGGGAGACCCTAACTGAGTTCCAGCTCCTGACTTCGGCCTGGTTCCGCCGTGGCTGTCGTGGGCATTTGGGGATAGAAGATCTGTCGCTCGCTCGCTCTCTGCCTTTCAAATAAAATGAAAATAAATTTGAGGGGAAAAAAGGTGACTTTAACAAAACAAAAACAAAAATCCCCACAGCTGTTGAATCAGCCTTGCATTCCTTCTATAAGTTGTTGGATTCATTATACTAATATTTTGTTGAGTATTTTCACATGTATGCTCATGAGAGATATTGGTCTGTAGCTTTCCTTTTTTTTTAAGATTTATTTATTTATTTGAAAGTTGGAGTTATAGAGAGGCAGAGGGAGAGAGAGGGAGAGAGGTCTTTCATCCACTGGTTCACTCCCAGAGCTGGGCCAGGAGCCAGGAGCTTCTTCTGGATCTCCCACATGGGTGCAGGGGCCCAAGGACTTGAACCATCCTCTGATGCTTTCCCAGGTGAGTTAGCCAAGAGCTGGATGGGAAGTGGAGCAGCCAAGACTCAAACCAGTGCCCATATGGGATGCCAGCACTGCAGGCAGCAGCTTTACCCTCTACACCACAGCGCCGGCCCCAAGCTTTCCTTTCTTGCAATGTTTTTGTCTGGCTTTGGTATTAACATAATGTTGGCTTTCCAGGATGAGTTAGGAAGTATTTCTTCTGCTTCCAGCCTCTGAAAGGGATTGGACAGAACGGCTATAATTTCTTCCATTAATCTTTGGTAGAATTCACCAGGGATCCATCGGGGCTTCTGGTTTGGAAAGGTATGAAGTACAGGCGTAGCCAGTTCATTTGTTTCTTTGATGATTTTGGTAGATTGTGTCTTTCGAGGAATTGGCCCATTTTATTTAAGTTATCAAATCCCTAAGTATAGAGTTGTTCACAGTATTCCTTTATTATCCTTTTTTTTAAAACAAATATTTATTTATTTATTTGAAAGTCAGAGTTACACAGAGAGAGGAGAGGCAGAGAGAGAGAGAGAGAGAGAGAGAGAGGTCTTCCGTCTGCTGGTTCACTCCCCAATTGGCCGCAACAGCCGGAGCTGCACCGATCTGAAGCCAGGAGCCAGGAGCTTCTTCTGGGTCTCCCACGTGGGTGCAGGGGCCCAAGGACTAGGGCCATCCTCTGCTGCTTTTCCAGGCCATAGCCGAGAGCTGGATCGGAAGTGGAGCAGCCGGGTCTCGAACCGGCGTCCATATGGGATGCTGGCACTGCAGGCCAGGGCGTTAACATGCTGCGCACAGCACCGGCCCCTCCTTTATTGTCCTTTTAAGGTCCACGTGCTCCGTAGGAACGGCCCCTGTTTCACCACTGGTGTTAGTAACTTGTGTCTTCTTTCCTCGCCTTTCTAGGTTGGCTAGGACCTGCTTTTGATAGTGTTGGTTCTTCTGTAATAATTTCCTGCTTTCAATTTCACTGATTTCTGCTCTAATTCTCACTGCTTCTTCTCTTCTGCTTTCTTTGTTCTTTGTGTTTCAGTTTCCTAAGGAAGAAGCTTAGACGACTGATAGTAAAACTGCCTTCCGTTTGGGGCTGGTAAAGTCACCACCTGCAGTGCCGGCACCCCATGTGGGCACTGGTTCAAGTCCTGGCTGCTCCACTTCCAATCCAGCTCTCTGCTAATGTGCTTGGGCCCCTGCACTCACGTGTGAGAGCTGGAGGAGGCTCCCAGCTCCTGATTTGGCCTGGTTCAGTCCCAGCTGTTGCAGCCACCTGGGGAGTGAACCAGCGGATAGACAATCTTTCTCTGTCTGTCTCTCCCTCTCTCTGTAGCTCTTTCAAATAAATAAATTGTAAAAAAAAAAAAAAAAAAAAAAAAAAACTGCCTTCTGTTTGATATTGCATATTCAACATAGCACAGTCCCCTCCAAACCGTGTCTACCTGCACCTCACAAATTTTGGTGCGTTGGGCTTTAATTTTCTTTTTAAAAAAGATTTATTTCAAAGAGTTAACAGAGAGAGAGGGAGAGACAGAGAGAGAGGTCTTCCATCCGCTGGTTCACTCTGCAAGTGTCCTAAAGAGTCAAGGCTGGGCCAGGCCAAAGCCGGGAGCCAGGAGCTTCTTCAGGGTCTCCCACGCAGGTGCAGGGGCCCCAGCGTCTGCTTCCGCTGCTTTCCCAGGTGCATTAGCAGGGAGCCTGATCAGGCGCGGAGCAGCCAGGACTTGAACCAGCGCCCACGAGGGATGCTGTGGCTGCGGGCAGTGGCCTTGCCTGCTACCCCACAGGCTGCCTCTTCCTTTACTGCTGATTGCAGCCATTTTGGTGACTAGGGAGTGGTATCTCATCCTGGTTTTGATTCGAGTTTCCCCGTGACTGCTTGATGTTGCTGCTTTTTGGCCCTTTGCGTATCTTCTTTGGAAAAATGCTTCAGTCTTTTGCTCATTTAAAATTGGGTTATTTTACATTTTATTGTAGATCTGTGGGAGTCCTTTATATTGCAGATACCAGACCCTATCTGTCCCGAGGTTCCTCCCACTGGTGTCTCCCTCTCCCTGTGATGTCCGTGGGGGCACTGATCTTAATGCAATGAAATCCGATTTATCTATTTTCCCTTTCGCTGCTTGTGCTCACATCATATCTAGAAATCATTGCCAAACCCAAGGTCGTGAAGAGTTACCGCTGTGTTTTCTTCTACACTTTTTATGGCTTTTATGCTTAGGTCTTTGGTCCTTTTTGCATGATTTTTGCATATGAAGCGCGGCAGGGCTGCAACGTCACTCCTTCGCGTGGGGACATCTGGTTATCTCTGCACCATTTGCTGAGGATGCTGGAAAGAGGGAAGATTTTAAAGAAAAATGCTATGTAAAATATTAGTGCAATTCTGTGTGTGTGTGTGTGTGCATGCGTGTGCATGTAATAAATGTCACACACATACTGAGCTGATCGTCAGAAAGTGAGAACAGGTCCCTGAGTGGAGGGTGGGCCACTGTTGCTTCTAGAAGGTTCTTTCTCCTGAGGGGCTCCTGTTTCATGGAGGCCCTGTGAGCCTTGGCCTCCCACCCGGAGGGCCAGCGTGGGCAGAGCCCAGTCAGGCCCCCTCCTCTGCTCTTCCCCACACCTGTTCCTGACGGGGGTGGGGGCGGGGTCTCTGGAGGGAGGAGAGGCATTCGGAGTCGTTCCGCCCACTGCAGCCCCGGCCCCACCGCACAGCCCTGGCACCCACCCCTCTCTCCTCTTCCGCAGGCTGGGCTTGGCCCCACGGCAGGCCGGGCCGCCACCTCTCCAGGTAGCCGGACGGAGTATCCTCAGCCAGGGGACGCACTCCCAGCTGGGACCGGATGCTGCCGCCCGCGGTGGGCTCCTGGGCGGACAGCGAGGTTGCGCGGTTTCCCTGTGCCCCAGCGAGGCCGACCCCAGTCCCCCCTCCCCTGCAGTTGGAGGAGATCTCCAGGGTTCGAGGTGTCGGTGCAGTAAGGCGGGTCGCGTCTCACGTGACCTGCTTGTAGGCTCCCCCACCCCCGCCCCCCAGCGTCAAAGCCCACGGCGGCGTCTCCAGTGCGCGGCGGCTTCGTGCTCAGTGGCCTGGTGGGTCCCAGGAGACCCCGCTCGCTGAGGGGAGCTTGGCAGAGTGGTTGCTAGGGGGCTTCCGGTCAGGGCCTGGGGCTGGCTGGGGCCCGGTAGCCAGAAATGTCCCGGGGTCAGCGCTGGGATTCCTCCCCTCCGTGTGTCCCCTCCACATCCCCTCCCAGGGTCCTCCGTGTGTCTCCGACAAGGTCACGGGATTCGGGGCCTGCCGGGCTAAGCCCAGGTTGTCTCCTTGTCCTGAGATCCGCAGCCTCCTTACATGTGCAAAAACCCATTTTCCAAACACTCACGGCTCCCGGGGATTGGATCATGGGGGGGGGGGGAGGCGCAGCCGGCCGGGGGCGGGGGGCTTTGCTTGCCTCCTGCAGGGCAGAGGTGTGAGGTGCGAAGTGGGCACACCCGGGTCTCACCTTCCCTGAGATCTTCATCAGTGTGGGGCCCGGCGGCTTCATGGGGCTTGTCTTCCACTCCCCAGTGTGCACACTTTTTATTTTTATTCTTTAAGATTTATTTATTTGAAAGGCAGACAGGAGACACATGTACAGAGACAGAGAAAGAAACAGAGAGAGAGAGAGGGAGAGAGGGAGAGAGAGATCGCCCACCTACTGGCTCACTCCCCAAATGCCCACCTTAGCCAGCGCTGGGCCAGGCAGCAGCCCGGAGCCGGGCACTCCATCCTGTTCTCCAGCAGGGGCCCATGTACCTGGGCAGGGAGTGGACCAAAGCAGAGCGGTGGGGACTCAGATGGGCGCTCGTAGGGGATGCAGGCATCCCACGTGGCGGCAGTGCTGGGTCCTGGGGCCAGCCCGCCACCATGGGTTCCTGCCGCCTCCTGCTCCCCGGGGTCATGGCAGCGGGGCAGGGTGGGGGCGGAACTCTGCCAGGGAAAGGTGAGTGGCTGATCCTTGCAGTCCCTGCAGGGGGCCTAGAGCCTTCAGTGCACAGCAGGTGCGTGTTGGCCCCCAGAGCTCACAGACGCCCCCACACCTCGACAGACAGCAGGTGTGTCCTGGGGGAGGTCACGTCCCCTCTGGGCATGTGGCCTGGGGGCAACTCCAGTGCAAGCCCCACTGAGAGCTGCCCCCCACCAGGAGGAGGCGCCTCTGTGGGCCTGGCCGTACTCTGCTGTTCAGCCCCCTTGCGCCCCTGGAGATCACGCAGCGAACGGCCCGCTGTTGTCAGACTCCAGAGACTGCGCGGCCCCCATGGAAGCCGGGTCTGCACTCACCTCCGGGAAGCCCTTCCTGACTACTCTGGCTGGTGCCTCCTTCTAGCGCCCTACCTTCCACTACCACATGACCGGACCGTCGGACTCTGGACCTGGTCTCAAACACGCAGCACCGCTGTGGGTGCTTAGCCAGGTCAGGCTGGAGGAGGGTGGGAGGCCAGGAAAGGGCTTTTGGGAGGAGTCTCCGGGCAGGGAGGCGGCAGGTCGAGCAGGGAGTGGCCGGGCACGCCAGCCCCTGCCTGGCCGCCCTCCTTGTTGGGTCTGGCGCGGACCCCACGGAAACCGAGGGTTTCAATCAAACCTTGGTGGAGGGCAGGCGGGCTCCCGCCGCCCCGGCTGTTGACTTTAGAAGTCAGGAGGCTGTGGGCTCAGCTCGGGGAGATATAAAGGGAGAGAAGGGCCCGGCCCATTTTATACGAAGAAAAAAAGAAAAAAAACCCAAACAAAACAAACCCCGCGCGCGGCCCTGGACCCGGTCCACCAGCGCCGCAATCAAAGCTCCTTTCAGAGCTCAGCGCCCTGCCAGCCCCGCTAATGAAAACCAAGGCCGCCCCGGGAGGGCCCCGCGCGCTAACACCGTTTTATGATAACGGGGACCTCGGATTTTTCTAATTTCAGGCGTCGGCGATTTGGGTCGGGGCTGTTTTCACGGAAATAGAAATAGAAGCCGGCGGAGGCAGGTGGGACTCTGCCACCCTGGACTGTGGAGCCCACCCGGCCGCACCTCCTCTTCCAAGGAGGCCTCCAGTGGGGCAGGACTGCCCAGGGACGTGGTGTGGGTCCTTGGGGTGCAGCTCTGGGAGGTCCTGGAGGCCCAGCTCAGCAAGGGAGGCGGGCTCACATGGAAGCGTCTTTGTCTCGGCCTCCACGCCTGTGTGCATCGGGCGACCGCGACCCGAGCCCAGCAGTGCGGGAATGAGCAGCTTTTCCCCCTAAAGTCAACTGAATTCTGAGGTCAGGTTCAAACTCCTGTGCTGGCGAGAAACTTGAGCTCAACCTGCTTTGGTCAGGGTTGGGGTGTGATTCTGTCCTTGCTCCTCTGTGTTCCCATCTGTAAAATGGGAACAAGGAGAATGCAGGCCTCCAGGGGCTGAGTTAAAAATAGCACACATTTAGCACAGTGCCTGGAGCGCACTGTCATTGTTATGCTGAAGAGGAAGATGAGGCCTGAACCCCAGCACAGGTGGGGTGGGGGATCAGGGGAGGCCTCCTGGAGGAGGTGAGGTTGAGGCTAATGAAAGATGAGTCGGAGACCAGTGTGGTAGCACAGTGGATTAAGCCACCACCTGTAGTGCTGGCATCCCATAAGGATGCCGGTTCAAGTCCCAGCTGCTCCATTTCTGATCCAGCTCCCTCCTTACAAGCCTGGGAAAGCAGTGGAGGATGGCCCAGTGCTTGGGCTCCTGCACCCACGTGGGAGACTGGGAGGAGGCTCCTGGCTCCTGATTTTGGCCGGAGTGAACTCTGGACCTGGACAGGCGACTCCTTGTCTGCTGCTCCCTCGCTCTGTCCCTCAAGCAAACACATAGCAGGTTACGCATATAAATATATATGACGGCACAAATCTCTAACCCCACCTGTCCAGGGGCTTCATCCTCGACCAGTCTTGGCCGCATTGTGAACTGTAGTGATTGATAAAGTACATACAGGATGTATTTGGTTAGAAAAAACGATCATTCCCCGAAAGCGTTACTGTGTTCACAGCAAGTGTGGGTCTGCAGTCTAAGCCCTGCACACACACCCCCCTCTACCGAGGGGCTGCGCTGGGGGGTGGGCGGCACCGCTTGCGGCCTGCTGGGGGTGCAGTACCACCGGCGGCCTGCTGGGGTGCAGTACCGCTGGCAGCCTGCTGGGGTGCATTACCGCCGGCGGCCTGCTGGGGGTGCAGTACCGCTGGCGGCCTGCTGGGGTGCAGTACCGCTGGCGGCCTGCTGGGGTGCAGTGCTTCCGGCGTACTTCCAGGGGTGTGGGAAATGCTTCCCGCGTGCTTCCGGGTCATCTCCCTGCCGACTTTCTCTTCCGCGGTGTCCCCTGCCTCCGTCTCCTTTACGGATGGTGTGGCGTGGGTGGCGCGCGGGGCGCGGGCGGCCTCGGGCCCTGGGTGTCTTCAGGCCGCGGGCAGGCGCGTGTGGCAGCGCTGTGCTCCAGGCGGGGACCCTGTGGTCTGAGAGGCTGCCCATGGCCCCAGGTGCGTCCAGAGGATTGCTGGGGAAACTGAGGCAGGAGCCGGGCTTCACAGGTAGCTTGTGGGCGGTGGGGGAAGCAGGCAGAGGTCAAGGGCAATGGCAAGGACACTTCTTAAGGCCTTGTCCCCAGGGGCTCCATTAAGTGACGCTCGGGCCTCAGGCTGGGGGCCAGCGCCCTAGCTGTCACTTTAGTGCTGAGATGTCTTAGGAGCCCACTTGGGCCCCGCCCCACTGTCGTCTCACGCGGGCTTCCGGCTCCTTTGCTGGGACCGGTGCAGATGCCTGGGAACTGGCCTCTGCATGCCTTGGCGGGTCCACACGACCCCCCTACACGTCGCTGTCCCCTCCCCCACTGCCCTTCCTAGTCCCCACTTCCCTCCTCAACTTTCCAATGCACTGAGGGAGGGGCGCCAGGAGGTGGGGTTTGGTGACAGCAAATACGTGCAGGACAAGGCCTTAAAGACAGGGGTCAGAGCAGAGTGGTGTGGCGCTGGGCCCCAGAGCGCCCCCACGGCAGGCACACAGGGAGGGTGGCTCCTGGGCCCCGGCCTGGCGACTCCTGCAGGCTGTGCCCGGGCTCTCGGAGGTGAGGGTAAACACTGCACGCAGTGCTCTTAGCTGCAGGACTAAAAATAGGAAGCTGCGGCTCCCTGGACCACACAGGTGCGGCTGCGGACGCCGGCAGCGGAGCCGGGACTTCCGCCAGGAACAGTTCATTCTTTCTGTCTGCACCCCGCCCGTCCCGCTCCCCAGCTCCTTCCGTTTACGACCCCGAAATGAACTGGCAGGCTGAGGGGCCTTCCCTCCGCCCCTGGCCGGGCTTGGGGCGTGCTGGCGCTGAGAGCCCGCCCCTGGGCTGAGCTGGGAGGTCTGGGGTGCGTTTATGGGGTGCAGCCTGGGGCAGGGATGTCTGGGCGAGGGTGAGGGGGCCTGTGCCACCTCCCCCACTCTCATGGTTCCCACGGGTACCTGGCCTTTCTTCCGGCCTGGGACTGCCTGCCAGACGTGGCTGCATTTCCAACCCCAGCTCTCCCATGGCCAGACAGGCTGCGGGGCTGCTCCCTGCCAGGGCCACCTCCCTGTCGTTCCCAGGCCAGCCCCAAGGGACACCAACAGCACCTCAAACTGTAGGGACTTCGGAGACCGAGGGCTCCCAGCCCCAGGGACACACGGCCTCCCCCTTGCCCCAGCCAAGGAGACGCCTACCTAGGGGCAGGGGCCTGTTCACTACCTGAGGGAGGAGGGGCTGCAGAGACGGCTCCAGGCCTACGGGAGGAAGCCCCGTCCTGCACGTCAGGGTGCTTCCCCAGGCCCTCTCGGAGTCCTCTCCAGGATCCCACCGGAATTCTGGCTGTCACACCGGATGTGCCTTCTCCCCCTCTCCCCGGAGGGGAGGCGGTCGCTCCCTCTCCACCTGCTGCCCAGCGACACCCGCCCTGCCGCCACCTGCAGGCCACTGCAGGTACTGCAGCGAGTCCTGGTGCGGCCCTGGGGGGCATGGCTGGGTCCTCTGGCGAGCGGGTGCGCCGGCCTGAGCCTGCTGGGGTGCTCACGAGGAAGGCTCGAGGGGCTCTGGATGTTGCGGCCCCCTTCCCATCGGTGTGGGGGAGGGGCCTCGGCTCCCTAACGTGACCCCGGAGAAGCAGAGACAGCAGCGGGGACACCATGCAGGCAGTGCCACTGGACCTGCTCTGTTGAGCCCTGCCAGGTGCCACCCAGCGTGGCCAGGACCCTGCCAGAGACAAACCTGCTGTCCCTGGGGCTGGGGAGATGGCAGCCTCCTGCTGGGTGCTGGGGTCCGGGCAGAGGCTGGGCGCCCTCTGAATTCAGTGCCCGTGGGCATCACTCAGTAGCGAGGCCTGTTCCCTGGGGACTGCTCTCTGCCAGTCGCAGCTGGCAGGCACCTGGCCAGGCATGGGGCTGCAAGGAAGCCGGGACTCCTGGCTGGTCGGGTAAGTGGGGGTGCATGCCGAGCCGTGCTGGTGGCCCATCCCTGGCTGTGGTCCCAGTGGAACCTCCAACAGCCCCCACTGCTGCCTCCTCCACCTCTCAGCACCCCCACCCCGTCACGGTCCCAGCCAAGGATGTCCTGGCGGGAGCACCCACCACGGTAGCTGCACATGCCTTCCGCCTCTGCCAGGCCCCCGAATCCGTGCCCGGGAACCAAGCTGCCGTGGGCACCCAGCGGCTCCTGCTTCCAGCAAGGAACCTAGGCCACTGGGAGCAGGGGTACGTGGTGGCACCTTGATGATCACGGGGTCCCAGCCACGCCAGGGGGAGGCCTCACAGGCCATCCTGGCACCTGAGTGGTTTCCTGATGGAGCGGGACGAAAGGCGGCCATGGGCACAGGAGTTCCCAAAGCAGCAGGTGCAGCCCCCAGCCCCTGCCCTCTCCCCCCAGCCCCCCACACACAGCCCTGGAGGCCTGGCCCCGGGACCCTTCAACACATCTCCGAGTTCTATTACAGTGACAAAGCAGCCGAACTCCCACTTTCCAGTTAAATAGTACTGAAGACAGTTTACTGTACAAGCAGGTTGTGCATTAAAAACACACACACCAAGCAAACAACAGTGCAAAGCAGTTCCCAGCCCTCTGCCCGCCCGTCCGCCCGTGGGGGTTCTGAGGCCGGCGGCCGGCCAGCCTCGGCACGACCACCTGTCACCGGGGCTGGGCCCGCAACCCACGGGCTCCCAGGGACCGCCGCACCCTCTCCTTGTGCTTTTGACATCCGTGAGTTTGCAGGGTCCAACTTGAGGGCAGCCTTGCCAGGGCCCTCGCGTGGGCCCTGGCACTCGGCGAGGCTCTTGCCACACCGGGGCAGGGATGGGGAGGGGATCATAGGGCTACAAAGTGCTGGGCGCTGGCGACCCAAAGGTGCCTCCCTCGCTGGCCCGGGCCAGTCTGCAACCACTGAGCAAGGAAGCGGGGGGGGGGGGGGGAAGTGGACTTGTAGCTGCTTCCTGAGAAGGGGTGGGGAGGCCCCCGCAGCCACCGGGAAGAGTGGCCTGCTTTCTCCTGTGCGGACAGGAGAAACTGCAGCAGGAGCAACGTGAGCTGGATCACCAGAAGGACTTCCTAACCGGGCCAGGGTGTGCGTCCGGCCTCTGGCTGTTGCTCCACATGTGGGGGTGGCACTGACAGCCACTAAGGAGCATCTCCAGGCGGCCCGGCTGGAGCGGTTATGGGAAGCCACGGCCGACCAGTGCTGTAGTTCTCATCTGTCTCCCTGAAGCCCTCGAACTGGAGAACCCAGATGTGAGAGCCCACGCAGCCTGTGGAGGAGGGACACAGGCCCCTCCCAGCTCCTCCGACCTGCCCTGGAGCCCCCTGCTCTGGGAGGACGCTGACAGCCCCTGACGTGAGACGTGAGGGTCCCCGCGCGGCACCAGAGCTGCTGCAGGAAGGGTGGGGGTGGGGGACCCCCCCGCCCCGATCCCACGCGCTCAGAGACTGTGTTTAAAGAGGTCTGACTGAAGCTTGTTTCTGAAATCCATTTTAAAACCGGCTTCCGGTTCCAGGCTGTTTGCTTTGGGGGCCGCGGAGAGGCTGGGTGGGGCACAGCTTGGTTGGCCCTCGGGGGGCGGGGCGGCTGGCTCAGTAACCCCTCGGCCCAGGACCCCCTGCCCTTCCCAGGGTGGGAACTAGGGGCCCCCACCAAGGGAACTGGAGGGGGCTGCCTCGGGCTAGGAAAGTGCGTGGGGGTGGGGTCCCGGCCTGCAGGTGCTGGGACCCGACGGGCAGCTGGGGGCCAGCACGTCCCCTCCTTG
Source organism: Oryctolagus cuniculus (assembly GCF_051225735.1). Taxonomy (NCBI): domain Eukaryota; kingdom Metazoa; phylum Chordata; class Mammalia; order Lagomorpha; family Leporidae; genus Oryctolagus; species Oryctolagus cuniculus. The sequence continues at coordinate 147,097,020 of NC_142873.1, read as the reverse complement.
CCGGCGCCGCCGCCAGCCAGGGGCCGGGGCCCACCCCATCCATACCCGGAGCGGGGGTGCTTTCCAGTTCGGACTCAATGTGTGCCAATGCAGCGGGAGGGCGGGGTCTCAGGAAGAGGGTGGAGCACGGGGGGGGGCCCTCTTCCAGGGACCCTGAGGCCTTCCCCGCGGGCAGAGAGGGCCTGGGGCAGTCGCAGGTGCTCAGATGACTGGGCTCAGGGCGGGGGTGGGGGGCGGCGTTCCTGGGGAGGCCCCCAGCCCTCGGTCCAAAGAGGGAGCTGCGCAGGTGCTCTCAGAGCCACCTGCCGCCTGGGAGCGTCAGTCTCGTCCTGCCGGGCCCGCAGCGGTCAGTAGGGCCGCCACACGGCCTCGTCCATGCGGCCCGGCGTGCTGAGGGCCGTGGGCGAGTTGCTGTGGCTGCCGTCGGCCTCCACGCCGTCGCTCTGGCCGCCCAGGCTGGGGTTCATGAGGTTGCCGGCGGCCACGGCGGCGCTGCTGGTGCAGGAGGCCAGCATGCGGCTGGGCGAGCGGTCGCCGCCCCCGCTGCCGGCCACCATGGAGAACTGGTAGGAGCCCGAGGAGGCGGCCCCGTAGTACAAGTGGTAGGGGGACGGGTTGGCCTGGAAGGGCCCGGCCTGGTTCTGCGGGGCGCCGGGGTAGGGCGGCGGGAGGTAGGTGTGGTGGAAGCGGCTGGTGGCCGGCATGCCAGCCACGCTCAGGCTGCTGATGCCCGTGCCGGACGGCGTGGCGCTGTAGGGGAAGGCGGCCGACATGGCCCCCGGGTAGTGCATCCGGGGGTCAGGGAAGCGGCTCTCCGTGAGCGTCTGCAGCGCCGGGAAGGGGCGGTCAAACTGGCGGGGGTCGGAGAAGGGGCTCAGGTCCGAGGTGCCTGGGGAGACAGCAAGGAGGAGGGTCAGTCGCGGCCCGAGACCACCCGAGCGCTCTTCCTGAAGCGAGATGTTGGGGTGCTGTGTGCAAGCCCACCGTGGGGGGTCCCTGGCTCCGATGGGGTTCTGCCTAGGGCAAGGGGTGGGCAGTGCGGGCCTCCCCCCAGGCCCGGCCCGGAGGGGAAGAGGTGGCGTCTCCTGGCGCATGCGCAGGAACGGGTGCCTGCCCAGCCCTGCGGCACCTGGGCTTCCTCCTGGAAGTGGGCCCTGACCCAGTCCCACAGAGACACAAGGGCCGGCCAGAGCCTGTCCCGGCACCCCCAGGAGTGCGGGTCCCCCAGGAGTTCCCGGATAAGTGTTCCCACCTCCACCCCTGACCTCTCATCCCCGTCTCCCCAGACCTCTGCCCTCAGCATGCAAAGTAGCTGAGGTTCAGTCTAACCCAGCTGGAGAGAAAGCAGGCCTGGGGGCAGTGGGCAAGGCACCGGCCCGAGGTCACACAGCCCCCACGCTAGGTAGGCAGCAGGCCCAACTCCCAGGCAGCACAGGAGCCAGGCTGTGTGGCCTCTGGAGCTGGGCAGTTACCTAGGGTTTTGCACTGATTAGCTGTGTGTCCTCGGGCAAGTCGCTTAACCTCTCTGGGCATCAGTTTCTCCATACTGAAAACAAGGACTGTAACAGCTGATCGGGATTAAGCTGGTTAACCCACATAGAACGGAGCCGGGCTGGGGCGGGGCCTGCCAGGTAGAAGGCAGAGGTGAGGCTCTCGCGCAGGGCCCCCTGGTGGTCTGGCAGCAGTGAGAGGAGGGAGCCCCCAGGGGTTCCAAGGTGAAGGTCTGGCCCCACCCGCTCTGTCACCCCTGAAGATGAGGCCAGGAGGGGGCCCTGGAGCAGCGGGTGGCCACCCCAGTCGTGTCCGAGGCGTGGCTGAGGACGGAGGGCTGTGACCCCCGGGGAGAGCTGCGGGGTGCCCTGGTCCTGCGCGTGGGCTGGAGCCGAGTGATGCTCCTGGCCCAGGCTGGGGGAGGCACACGGGGCATGCACGCAGGGCCGCACCTGTCGGAGGCCGGGACCTCGGTGCCGAGCGGAGTGGCAGTGGGTGCTGCCCGTGCATCAGGAACCCCACAAACAGGAGCCGCAGGAAGGGCCTGGGCCTGGCGCGTGGCGCTGGGGGCCCCGTGGGCTGCCTGGACCTGCCGCGGTCCCCTCCTGGCCTTGTCCCCGGGGTGAGGGAAGTCCCTGCTGTCAGACCCCCACCGGCTTCCCCAAGGCCCCCCACCCAGGCCTCGAAGCTCCAGGAAACCCGAGCTGGCCGGGCCACGGTGGAGCAGCCAACCCCAACAGGGGAAGGGAATGTTTATTTTCTTCTCCAAATTGCCCCAGCTGCTGTGTGGCGGCTGAATGAGCCCTTTGAGCTGCGCGAAGCCCCCCATTGTGGGCGGGCTGGGGGCTGGGGTCCGGAGGGGCTGGGCCTCGCCTTGCTTGCCTGGGACCAAAGCTGGGGGTCAAAGCCATTAACAGGCACCAAGGGTGGGCGGAGGCGGCCTGGGGGCAGAGGCTCACCCCACCTGTAGGGGGGTGCAGTGAGCGTGGCTCCCCAAGCTGCGGCCGCCAACCCGCTCTGTGGCTGGGCCCTCCTCCCCACTCTGCAGATGAGAAAGCTGACGCTCAGAGAGGTGCAGTGACTTGCCAAAGATCACACAGCCAACGTGCAGAAGAGCCAGACCCATTCTTAGCGAGGTCTGACCTCGAAGTTCACACTTCGGGGTCCTGGGTTCCCAAGGACTTTCGCTTGCCCCAAAGGGGCCAGGTCTGGGAGGAGCTAGAGGGCCCTGGCTCAGGCTGCAGCAGGAGGATGGGGGTCTAGCCCCCTCTGTCACCCCAGACCCGCCCCCGGAGGTCAAGCTGAGCGTCTCACACCTGCTGGTCCAGGAGCTCAGGGAGGCTGGGCGGGGCCCTCTCCCCAGGTCCGAGTGCAGACCGAAGGGGAGCTTCGTGGGCTACATGGAGCCGCACCTGGAACCCATGGCAAGCGCCTGGGCAGCGGCCAGTGGACCCACCAGCTCAGCCTGGCACAGGGGGCGGGGCGGGCTGGCACAGCTTCTCCTGTGTCCGCAGAGGGACAGGAAGTTCCCCGGGGGCAGGTGCAGTAGGGGCTGTGAGACCCACGGAGGCCCTTAGGCTCTTAGGCCTCGATCCACTCATCTGCCGGGGCCTCTGAGCAGGCCCTGGAGAAGCGAGGGAGAAGGGAGGCTGCGGCCAGCACCTGGCTGTCCTGGCCCCACCCAGTCCCACAGCCCGGCACCCTCTGACCCCCGGCCTAAGGGCGGGCTGTGCACGCAGCCTCCTGACCTGAGAACCTGGAAGATGGAAGAGAGCAAGCCAGGGCCCAGCGGCTTCCCAAGCACCTGCAGGTGCGCATGCGCTCCAAGACCTCTCCGTGGCTGCGCCTGCTGGACCCACGAGGGTCGTGCCCTGGTCCCTCCCATGGGAGGAGTCTGGGCAGGCAGGGGGAGAGCTTGCCCAGAGAGTGCGTGGGCCTGCAGCTGCACCCTACGGCTCGCCACGTGCGCCTGAGTGCCCTGAGCTCGCTCGAACGCCACTCCAGCCCTGGGCAGAGGGAGGCGGAGGCTGGGGGCAGGGACAGGTCTGTCACCTCCTCGGACAAGACGCTGCGGGATTCGCCCCATTTCCCCAGGCAAGCGCGAGCTCCCGGGGCGCAGGGCTGTGTCTGTGCCGCTGGTGGGCGCGGGCACTGTGCACATCGGCTCGCGTCGGCCACCTGGGCCACAGAGGGCCATCCTCGGAGAGGGGCTCTCCACCCCCTCCGCCTGCCGCCCCCGCCGTGTGTACCTTGGATCGGGGTCTGGGCCTGGCTGCTGAAGTGGCTCGTGGTGCTGAGGGAGCCGCGCGGGCTGGGCGTGCTCGGCGCCACCCGCATGCGGAGCCGCTCCAGCTCCCCGAAGCGGTCGGGGAACGCCTTGGTCTGGTCCTCCAGCTTCTGCCGGTGCCCTGCGGAACACGGGGAGCCGTCAGCCGCCGCCGACACGGTAGAGCCCCACTCTCTGCCGGGAAGTTCTCCCTGAGGTCTAGCCACGGGCCTCGGCGGGGAGAACCCTGACATCACCACCAGCCTCCCCTCCAGGGCTTCCGAAAGACCGAACAGAGAACCGGCAGCCTGTCCCACCCCCAGACTGCGGGAGCTCCCCTACACCGCGTGCGCCAGAGGGGCTCAGATCAAAGCCTCTGCAGCACTGCTTGGCAGAAGGGGAAACTGAGTCACCAGGCCCGGGAAATGCCTCAATGCCCAGGGGAGGCGGGGCGAGAACCCAGGAGTGCTGCCGCCCCCGCCTCCTAGACATCCCAGAATGGGAGGGACTGCTCGCTGGTGCCCCCAGAACCCCTGCCCCTCTCCGGGCCCCAGAAGGGAAACTCACCCTCCTGAGGCCACAGTCACAGCTAAGTGACACCCAGCTTGCGGGACAAGTCCTGCACCACGCCCACGCTGCCTCACCGGCTCACTGGACACGCACAGATACACGCGCCACAGGAGGCTCTCCCCGCCTGAGCCCCCGCCCTCTCCAGAGGCCCCGGGACTTTTCCTGGCCAGCTTCTGGCTCAGTGTGTGTAGGAGACCCCGAGCAAGGTCCCCTCGGGCCGGCTGTGCCCCTCCAACTTGCCCTCTGAGCAGCTCAACCTCCGTTTCCTAGTCTGTAAAACTGGCCCCACGGAAGTGACAGCGTGCCCGGAAAACCCTGGGACCCCTCCCTGGGACAGCGAGGGCCCAGCAACTGTGACGAGCACTTCGCCGCGAGCCCACTGGCCGTCCCGCCTGCCACGGGTGCTGAGGGAAGCAGCGCCCTGACCACAGGGCAGGATGCTCGCCGGGGTGACACACGGGGGATGGGGTGGGGCTTCTTGAGCCCCAGGCCCTCATAGGAAAGTGTGGGGAAGCGGCTGTGCAGGAGGGGGAGAGAGAAGGTTTGCCCGAGTCCTGGGGTCTGGTAGAACGTGGAATTTTCTAGATTGACAAACACAGAAGAGAGAAGTAGGTGGGGAGCAAAACACAAGCCGTGCCCGTCCTGCCAGCGACGGGCGATTCCCTAGGGAACGTGTGACGGGGACAGGGACAGCACTGCAGGCTTCCCCAGGCCTGACTCTGATCTTCCGAATGATCCGGTACCCGCAGACCCCCAAGCTCCCCACGTGTCCCTCACAAAGCTCAGACGGGCATCCGAGAGCCCGCAGAAGTGGAGCAGGTGTTCCTGGGAGCCCCAGAGGGTCACCAAGCCCCGGGGGACCCCAGTTAACTTTCCAGTGACGCCCAGGCCATTGGAACACTGTGGGTCACCTGGCAACGGGAGTGAGGCCGTGGCCTCGGTGCAGTCCCCCAGTGCTGCCTCCCAGAATGCTCAGCAACAAAGGGTGAGAGCTGGGGTCCCAGAGGCAGGTGCACACGGGGCTGGGCATGTGGGATGGGTGGGGACTGCGGCAGACAGGAGAGGGCTGGGCCCAGTGTCACCAGTGCTTCCCACACCGGGTGGGGCGCCGGGGAGCGCAGGGTGGTCTGCCTGCCGGATGGCCGTGGGGACCACAGACTGACCTCACGGCAGCCTGGCTGCGGAGGATCTGGGTGTCTCAGTCCACCACAAGCTTGACGTGAGCCTGTGGGCTCCATGAAAGCGGGTGCAAAACCTCAGGCGTGGCTGTTATCGTCACGATTAACAAGGCCCCTTGTTTCTGAGTCACCCACAGACACAAGCGCTTACGGTTACTCCTGTGGCCTGGTGGGGGGCGGGGGAGGGCGGGGTTCACCGCCAGCTGGGGTTCGAGGACCAGCTCAGCAGCTTACAGCCTGGGGGCCTCGCTCAAGTCCTGCTCCCTGCCCCCACCCCAAGCTGCAGGGTCCCCGACACGCTGGCCCGACAGGGCCTGTGGGCAGTCGGCCCGCACGGGGGGCGGGGGACATCGCTCTTAGGACCGGTGCTGGACGCCAGGGAGGCAGGACTGCCCCTCCCCCACCCGACCTTCCAGCCCAGGACACCGAACTCAGGCAGCACTCGCACCCAGATCCCGGCCCCCAGGCCGGTGCTCTCCCCTCGGACATGTTCCTTTCCTCCCAAGACGGGTGCTGTGCTCAGGGGCTGCTCTGGCACCCGGGCTACGGACCCGGGCCCGGCCCCAGAGCACACAGCACGTGCTGTCAGAGGGCAGACTTCTGGAGGAAGGGATGTGTGCAGCAGTCAGGAATGGCTTCCCTGCCAGGAAGGGGAAAGGGGAGCACGGGGCAGGGTCGGGGGCGTGTGGCCAGGGCGCCAGAGAGTCTCAGAGCCACGGGGCTGGGGCCTTCACGCGGGGAGCCGAGCGGAAGTTCCTGCGCCCGAGGAGAGGCCCTCAGAAAAGGCCCTTTCATTCCGGTCCCACAGTGAGACGGGGTGGGTGGTGCTGCCCTCTGCTCACTCAGGCACCTGCGGCCTGGTCCTCCAGGCTCCGTGCCTCGGTTTCCCTCCAGCCCGCTGGCTCACCGAGGCCCCTCCCTCCCACAGCTGGGGCTTGAGGGCTAGGATCAGCCACCCATCAGCCTAGGGCCCCAGAGAGGAGAGCGGGTGGGGCCTCTCCCGGCAGGGCCCACCCATCACCGCCTCTTCCTGCCCCTGCTCTGTAGAGATTCTCCGTCCCCCACACTTCGGCGCCCCTGGCTCAGGACAGCCTCTGCCTGGAGGGGTCTCCTGCCCTTTGGGGCCTAGGCCAAGAGCCCCCTCCTCCAGGAAACCCCGAATCTGTACCGCGGAGCCCCCATGGCACCTCTACAGGCTACGACCACTAGCAGGAGTGGAAACAGCTCGGTGGCGGTGGACACCCCACCCCGCCCTGCCCCTCGTGGTGCCCAGGCTGCCCACATGCGCGCCTGTCCCCATTTTGCAGGTGAGACACGGAGGCCTGGTGCTGGTCACACCTTCTGGAAGGCACCTGGCCTCCTGCTCTCCCTGCAGCCCAGACACCTTTCAGGCAAAGAGCCTCGCACTTAAAAACCTAGGGCTCTGGGGCCAGCGCTGTGGCATAGCGGGTAAAGCCACCACCTGAGGCGCCGGCATCCCATATGGGCGCCGGTTCGAGTCCCGGCTGCTCCACTTCCAATCCAGCTCTCTGCTGTGGCCTGGGAAAGCAGTGGAAGATGACCCAGAAGAAGCTCCTGGCTTCAAATCAGCGCAGCTCCGGCTGTTGCAGCCATCTGGGGAGTGAACCAGCAGATGGAGGACCTCTCTTCCCTGTCTCTGCCTCTCTAGTGCCTTTCAAATAAATAACTTTAAAAAAAAACAAAACAAAAGAAAGAAAATCTAGGGCCCCAAACTGGGGCGCGGAGCTGCTCTGTGCAGAGGAAGATGAGCAGCGGGCCCTGCCCTGCCCGCGCTCGGAGCTGAGTCTGGCGCTGTACACGCGCCACTCCGGCCCACCGCGGCCCCGCCTCCCCCGGCCTCTGGGAAGCGGCTGTGACACTGTCTAACCCCAAGGGCGTGGCTGAGTTGGGGGACAGATCACAAGTTTTGGAGAGGAAGGTATTTCGGGGGGAGCATGGGCAGCACCTGGGGCACCCCCTCCGTGGCCTGCCTCCAGCAGCCAGGCTCAGATCCCAGAGGGCTCCCCCAGCCTGGTTGGTGCCCAAAGCCCTCACTTCCGGGGGAGCAGAGCACGGCCTGCCCCGCCCCGAGGGGCTCCAGGGGGCCCAGGCCTGTGCCAGGCAGCTCCCGTCCACCAGTGTTCTCGGGTAAACCACCTGTCCCTCTAGGCCTCAGCTGTCCCTGTTGAATGGAGGCCTCGCGGCTAAGGACAGGCCTTGGGCTTCACTGGCGGGGAGGTGACCCGGCTTCCGGCTCTGCCAACTCATCCTCCTCAAGGCGCCTATGGGGCGGGGTGGGGGGAGACCAGGGTCCCAGCGGGAGAAGGGGTCACACACAGCAGAAGCCACACGACAAGGAAGCTTCCAGGTGCCTGGTGCTTCGGAGGGGCCTGGGCAGCCATTGGGGCCATCCTCCTGCCTCCACGCTGCCCAACACGAACCCCTGTGATGGGAGTGGGGCTTCAGCAGGTCCTGTGCCAGGTAGGCCATGCGTATCAAGTCCAAGGTCCCCACCCCCTGACAAGCTGCTCCTCGGCCCCCTGTTTTACAGATGGCAAAGGGGAGGCACAGCCGAGCAGCACCCATGGGATTCAAACCCGGATTGCTCAGCTGCTTCCCAGGGCCTCCAAGGGAAGAGGGCTGGGTCCCCGGACCACGAGGTGGGCAGCCAGGCAGGAGGGGGGGCAGCGGAGCCGGCAGGGCCACAGGGAACAGCCTGGGCCCCGGCACCGGGCCCTCGGCCCATCCGCGCCGCCTGCTGCGCCGGCGGTGCACACACAGCTGCCACTGTGCCGCAGCCGGGTGGGGCGGCCGGCAGGGCGCTCTGCGGCCTGTCAGGAGATTTACACCGGCTCTCAGCAACCGCGGGGGTGGGGGGTGGCGGCGGGTGCTGGCCCGGGGTGGTCTGTCGTGAATGGGCCCCCTGTGAGCAGATGAAAGGCTGGCGCTGGCAGGGGGCCAGCGGGCAGGGAGGCGGCAGCTCCCTCCCAGGCCTGGGCTTGATTAGGGAGCCCGGGAGGTCTGAGGTTAACCCCTTCCCTCCTGCCGGGGCCCAGGAAGCAGCTGTGCGGCTGCGGCACCTCTGGGGTCACTCTTGGTACCCACGCCTGCCCCACTGGGGGCTCCCTTCCTCGGCGCCGCTGCTGCCGTCCCGGCTGCCCCCACCCCACCTCCCCACGCCTGGAAGCACATGAACTAACTCTGGTCACTCTGGTACTCACTGAATCTCGGCTGAGCACCTACTGAGCGCTCGGGTCTAGCTCTGCAGAGACCCCAGCCCAGCAGAGCAGGTGCATGGCGGGCTGAACGGTCAATGACGTAAGCACGTAAGCGGATGATGCCGGATGCCGCGCCTCCGAGGGGGCAGGTGCTGTGGTGAGGGGAGGGCTGGGGAAGGCTGGAACGGGGTGGGTGCCGGGGAAGGCTTCAGCGTTGGAGCACTGCGCCATGCCTTCAGGTGTGGGCGGGGAAGAGTGCCCCAGGCAGAAGGAACAGCGGTGCAGAGGCCCCGCGGCAGCAGTGTGCCTGGCAAGTTCCAGGACTGGTCAGGAGGCCAGTGTGGTGAGTGGGGTGGGCAGGGAGGAGGGGCTAGGAGAGGGAGGCGGACAGAGCGAGGGGCCCGAATGGGGCGGGGCCTTGCGGGCTGAGGTGACAACAAAACCTGTTAGCATCTCTTCCCCCACCCTGGGGTGTAGGCCCCAAGAGGGCGGGAGCCCCACTGGTTGGGTTCATGGTGGCACATGCCGGGCACGGAGCAGTGCCTGAGACCAAGTAGGTGCCCAAGAAAATGTTTGTTGAAATCATTCCATATTGTACACTTTGGGGAAGAAAGGGCCCACCAGGAGGACCCCAGAAGCAAGCTTCCCTGGGCCTCGGGCAGCGTCAGGACCTCGGGGTCTCCCTTGTATGGCAGCAGCACCCGCGGGGCCCGGAGGATGGAGTCAGCCCTGCCCAGGCCTGGCTCCCCCGGGAGCCGCCGGGCACGGCACAGCTCCTCCGGACCCGCATGCAGCCTGGCAGCCTTGCTCTGTCGCCAGGCCCCAGCGCCTCTGGGACACCAGCATCGCGAACCTCAGAAACCAAGGCCACACAGGCAGGAAGCCACCAAGCCAGCCTCAGACCCAGCTGGCCACCTGGCTGCAGGTTGGGCACGCTCTGCAGGGCACCGGAGGGGAAGAACCCGGCCACAGAACCCACAGCCAGGCCTCAGGGAGCCCCAGGACCAGCCCCCAGGCCCTGCCCTGCCGCCGCCTCAGACCCCACAGGGGGCTGGGGCCTGGAGAGGAGATCCCGGAGTGCAGCTGGCGGTGGCAAACCTGGGGGCCGCCAGGCAGCGAGCATCTCACTGAACCCTCACAGCACTGGCCCGCATCCACACGGACCCCACCCATTTCACAGATGAGCACACTGAGGGGGGAGGCCCCTGGGCTGCACAGAAGCCGTCACCCTGGCTTCGACCTGGTGGTAGAGGGTCTGTTCCCAGAAGCTCTGCACAGCGCACCCAGGGGCTCTCGGGGGGCAGCAGCCCGGGGCTGGCCTCTGCCCTCTCACCCGTGCACAAACCACAGCCAGCAAAGGAGAGGGCGTGTGAGGTCACAGGCTAAAGGCCAGGAGTGGGCTGGAACCAGGGTACTGGAACCGGGGTACTGGAACCAGGCGTACTGGAACCACGGGTACTGGTACGATGTGACCTGGGCCAAGAGCAAGCAGGAGGCCAGCTGAAGATGGGGGGGAAAGAGGGGAGCCCGCGCCCTCCCACCTCGGCCCTGCTCCACGCGGGAGCCTCTACTAAGACTTCCTTTGTGCCAGTCACTTACCCCACTGATCTCCCGCGGCCCAGAGAGGGGCACTGCCTGCCTCGGGTCACACAGCAAGCCGGCATCTTGCCTCCCGGCCCAGCCTCTCTCCCTTCCTCTGGGGCTATCTCAGGCCTGGGAGACCCCAGAGAGAAAAGCAGGCAGTGGACTCAACCAGCGGCTCCCTGAGGGGGGGGCGGGGCCTCACATCCACCCAGGGGCTTCGGTAGGGGACGGCAGGCAGCTCTGGGCCAGGCGGTGCTGGCCCCCTGGGGCCTTCTCACCCAGCCTGCACCCGTGCCTGTAAGAGCAGGTGCTCCTAGACGCCAGCCTCCGCGGGGCCCAGCTGTGCCCGGTCCTCCGCAGCCAGCCTGTGGCTCCCGAGACAGCAGTGTGGGGGTGGGAGGCTCCACTGCTGATAGCCCCACAGGCTCTCAAGCACCCCCATCTGCTCCAGCCACCAGTGACTCCCGTGTCACCACCGTGCGCCAGGCTGCACTTCACGGCCCTGAGTGGTCAGTGTCACGCCCAAGGTCACACAGCAGGTAACAGCCCTGGCTGACACCACCCATCGCCTGCTGCCCCTCCCCCACCCGTGAGCAGATGGACACCACTCCCTCCTCACAACAGCACCCTGGGAATCCCATTTTCCAGACAAGGAAACTAAGGCACAGAGGTGACCTGCCCCAGGCCGGCTGGCTCAGCACCTGCTGGCAGCACCACGGTCTCCCTGGGTCACGAGAGTTCCTCAGCCATCGCTACCTTCAGACGCCTGGGGTCCCTGACCCAGTTTCCAGATGACAAAACTGAGGCCAGAAAGGAGACAGGACTTGCCCAGGGCCAAGGGCACAGACCTGCCCCTGCCTGGTCCTAGCAGAAAGGAAGTGGCAGGGATGTGGCCAGGCCTGGGGACCACGTAACGGAAGGCACACAGGTGGGGCCCTAGGCAGTGACCCTGAGAGGCCAGGAGGGAGCTCCCCAGGGAATGGGACGTGGGTGGATGGGGAGCCAGGCCTGGGCCTCCTGGGCGCTGGGGTGACACCGGGTGCTCCTGCCGCAGGCCCACTCGGCCAGAATGGAAGGCTGGCTCTGGGTGCCCAGCCGTGCACTGTGGGGTTCTCAGCCTGGGGCCTCGCCGCCCTGGGACACAGGTGACCCTCTGTCTCTGCTGCCATGACAACGAACAACACAGAGTGGCAGCTAACACCGATGGGCTGGCTGTCCACACCCAGGCCCAGAGCCCCGGGATGGCTCACCAGCCCACAGCTGTTCCTGGCTTCACTCGCTGGCCCCCTGGGCCCACACAGACCCGCGGCCTCCGCTCAGCTATCCCCACCTTCCCTGCAAAGCCGGCACTCTGATGGGTCAGGTCCCCCTGCACACAATAGGTGCCCCATCCTATCTGGGGGATCAAATGCGCACCCCCGACCCCCCTGGCTGTGTGCGGCTGGAGCCAGTCCCCCCCCCCCGCCCTGTAGCCGTGGCCCATCAGCCAGTGGTGGCGGAAGCTGGGGAGGCCCAACCTTCCTCCCCACCCCCCCCACACGCACCACAAACGCCCCAGCCAGAACTTCGCCCATCCTCTTCCGCCCCTTGACGCCTCAGCTGGCCCCCGTGGCGGGCAGTCACCCCACGGCGGAAGTGACCTCACCACGCACGCAGCCTCCCACATCTGCAGCGAGGTCCATGGGCTCTGCACACGACGACGGCGTGGGGGTGCAGAGCCTGGGACGCAAGCAGAGCGATCCGGCCAGTGCCCATCCCTCCCTGGCCTGGGGCTCGGCGCCCAGTGGCACTTACGTCTGGGCTCCCGGGGTCCGTCCACGGTGACCTTGATGGCTCGGTGGTAGGTGGCCACTTGGGTGGGGTTAGTGAACACGGTGATGGTCAGCGTGAAGCTCTTCCCTGGAGAGAGGACGCGAGAAAGGCAGGGGGTTGGCACCTGGACCCCACCTGGAGCCTTGCGAGAAACTGTCCCCTTTGAACTTGGGCAGAAGAAGGGGCTCTGGGGGAGCTCCAAGCAGCTGGGGCTGACAGTCAAGGCCCAGGGGGGTCTCGGCCCCCCCTTGCCACCTGCTCCCTGCCCCCACGCCTGGGCCGACCAGGTTTGTTTCTCCTCTGCTCCTTGGCCGTTCGTTGCGCTGTTCCTCCTGTTTGGAGACTTACATGATGGGGGTGTGGGGAGGAAGGCTAAGTAAGACCTGGTGGTTTCTGAAAATGGCCCTTGCGGAAAACTTGGAAAACACAGAAATCAGAGAAGAAGACGAAGAAAAAGGCCCACAGTGCTAGCACCCTCTGGGTGCCGCTGCTTCTGACCCCGGGGGACGGCACTGCGCTCCTGAGTGGGCCCCACGGAAACACAGATTCTCGGACCCAGCTTTTAGCATCTGCAGACTTGCCGCGTCCTCACAAGCACCATCTGCCGCGACCCCTGGAGGCCCCCGGCTGCAGGAGCTGCCGCCCCCGGCCCACCCTCCCGGCTGCGTGCAGCGGGTCTGCCAAGGGCCTGATCTGGGAGCTGCAGACGCTTCGTTTGCAGACACAACTGTTATTTCCAGAACCCTGTTCTATTTTTAGACAGACATTTGGCTCCGAAGTCTCCATTCAAAATTCCAGAGAGGGGGGGACAAAGTTTTGAAAATAATACTATTATTATTATTTTTTTGGCCCTTGAAAGTAAAATGAGAATGACCTTGTGTGTACAGAAATCTCCGTCTGCATCTGTGCCTATGTCCTTAGCCTGGATTCCAAGAAGTGGCGACGACAGCCGCGTGGTCTCCCTGCGCCATGACGCGGGCGGCGGGTGGGACCCCGGGGCGCAGGCTGCTATCGGGCGGAAGATCTCTGAGCCGCTCTCGGTTTTGTTGGTCTTTCTTCCAGATTAGTGAGACCGAAACTTAGGCGGTTGTCACTGTCCTAATCCAACACTGATTACTGCTTTGCCTTCCTTTCTACTTCTCCCGTTAAGGGCTCTGCCCCTTTTAACAAGCCCGGCCTCTGGGGCCGGCGGACGCTGTCCACGGGCGCAGGCAGCCCCCCGGGGCCACCCCGGGCTGTTTCTCGCGCCAGCCACCGCCACTTCCTTCGTGGATCTCAGCCCGAGACAGGTGTCCCCGCGGCCCAGGCTTCCGCTCAGCAGGCACTGCTCTCTCTGTACTCCATGTCTCACTGCCTGTCTGTGCTCTGCTCTAAGGCAAAGAGTCTTCCTCAAAGCACAACGGACTTTGCTGGCGCCGTGGTAACAGTCTCCTCTCAGGGGGCCGGCGCTGTGGCGCAGCGGGTTAAGCCACCATCTGCGACGCCAGCATCCCCTCTGAGCGCAGGTTCGAGTCCCAGCTGTTCCATTTCTGATTCAGCTCCCTGCTAATGCTTCCTGAGAGGCAGCCGAAGGTGGCCCAAGGGCTTGAGCCCCTGCCACCCACGGCGGAGACCCTGATGGAGGTCGAGGCTCCTGGTTTCAGCCTGGCCCAGCCCTGGCTGTGTGGGGAGTGAACCGGGGACTGGAAGCTCTTTCTTTTCACTATGCCTTTCAAATCAACAAGTAACTTAAAAAAAAGAAAAATCTCCTCTCACACTGTTCTCTTATAAGAGACTGCGGGGGAGTTCTATGGACCCGGTTCCCGCGAGGTAGCGGCGGCCCGTGCCCCCAGGGCTGGCCAGGGATGGGCAGATGGAGGCTGCCCAGTGTCCCCTCGGGTGTCCTGGGGCCAGCAGGTCTCAGGACTCCGACTTCCCAGGTGGAGTTGAAGGGCAGGGCGGGGACGGATATCTGAGGGATTTTTTTTTGCACGGCTGCTCCAGGAATCAAGAGGAAATTCTAGCTCCAGAAACAGGAGGCTCCCAAACATAATTCAAGCAGCCGGGCTGCCCGGGCCACACCAAAGAACCCCAGGGCCTCCTAGAGGCTGGGGGAGTGGAAGCTGGGGTGTGGCTCTGCGGGGAGGGGGCCTCCTTGCCGCCTCCCGCCTTCCCTTCCGGAGGCCATTTCCCTCGTGGGCCCCTCCCCCCGCACCAGGCACTGGGGGGTGGTGTGTGTCCCACGGGGCAGCATACTGATGGGGTCTTACACAGACAGCCCAGAACCCCAGCTGGACTCCAGGTGACCAGGACCAGGGGGGCCCATCCCCTGCGGCGAGGGACGCTGGCCGCTCCTTGGGGTGCCCACTGAAAAGTCACCTCCTCTGAGAAGCCTGCCCTGCTGCTCCACCCAAAGCAGGCCCCTCCCGGCATGGAGGGGAAGCACACGGTATCGGGAGGTGGCGTCTCCCTCAAGTGAGCGCGTGGGCAGCCAGCCCCAGCGATTCTCGGCAGTACCTGTGACCTTGCCGCCGGCTGACGTCACCGTCACCGATCGCGTTACAGTCCTGCGGCTGCTCTAAATGTGCTGTCTGCTCGCCTCAACTCCAGGGTCGCTGGCGTCACCGCCTGCCGCTGGCCCTGCTGTTTAATACGTTAAGCTACGCAGCACGCACGCCGCAGCTCCTTTAAGAGATTTTCCAGCGGGACTTTCACACCACGGTTTCCGTGACAAGCCCCTCCACCTCGAGCCCCTCCGCCCGCCCACGCCCCGCCCTCTCTACACCCTGCACCTGCTGGCGCCGCCCCAGAACGCCCGCCACTTTCAATAATCCACATTCTTCTTCAGCTCATTTTGTCTCCCTCTGCGAGACTGTGATAAGCTCCTTGGCAGCCGGATTTTCTGTCTTGCTCGTGGCTGTGTCTCTAGACCCAGGGGCTGGCTTCCGGCATATGCTCAATAGATGTTTGCTAACGGAATTAATGACAGAGGCTACTGCTCCCATTTTACAGATGAGAAAACTGAGGCTCAAAGAGGGGCTATGCATTGGCCAGGACACAAAATGTACAGGGAGGGTCCAGCAAGGTCAGAATGTGTGGAACCTGCCCCTAGGACCTACTCCTGGGAGTGAGGGGCCCCTACCCCCACCAGGTAGCAGCCCGCATCCCACGGCCGAGACCCCCAGCTTCCTCCCAGGTGCCAAGCGCACTGCCACCCCTCCCAGGTACCTGCAGAGCAGAGAGAGGGAGTCAGGAGGGCTGGGAGCTGGATCTGGAAGCAGGAGTGGAGGGAGAGGCAGGGGCCGGGGGTCCCAGGAGGCAGGGGAGGGGCAAGGGTATCTCCCTGGGTGCCCGTCCCCTGTCTGTCCTCCGGCAGCAGGGAGCTGAGAAATCGAAGGGGAAAAACTCTGCAGGGGCCCAGGGCCAAGTGGTACCAGGGCAGCCCCCGGCACAGGGAGAGAACTTAAGTCCGGGAGGGGATGCAGGTGCGCCTGGGCGGCTCGGAGCACCACCCCACGACATGCCTTCAGGCCTCAGGGCCCCGGGCCGCTCAGCAAGTCCAGCGGGGCAGGATCCTAGGCCTCTAGCTTGGGTTCCCATGTGACAAACCCCGCCCCCAACCCCGCCCTGGAAGCTGCACGGGCAGCCGAGGGGCCTTCTGGGCCTTCTGGGATTGCTCAGCCTTGACCAAGAAGCCGCCTCTCTCCTCCCGAACGTGCACGCATCTCACTCGCACGGTCTGCCCATGCACTACGGCTTCTACCCAGTTCACACAGAGCAGGGGCTCACACCTCGTCATTCGCACCCAGGACAGTGGCTACCCACCGGGGGCATCGCAGGGGCGTGTGGCTGTGTGAGGCGGCCAGTGATGGGGACGGGGCAGGGGGAGCGTCCAGCAGCACCCGGGGCCCTGGGGGTTCATTCTCCCTGAAGGCAGACTCTGAGCTGCGCAGACTCTGAGCCCCTAACTCAGTAAGCGAGCGAGTCTGTCTGCGCCTCTCCCAGCTACTGGATTTCCCAGGAGAGAGGACAGTCCTGATTTTTCTTTCAAATTTTATTCAGAACTTTTCCAAGAGCTCAAAACTTGGCAGTCTCACGGCTCTGAGAGCAAGGCCGCATTCAGACGTGGGGCCTAGAACCCTGCTCCAGCACCCAGTGTGGCCTCTGTCCACGCACAGTAATGCGTGCAAAGGGTCTTAGAAATCACTTCCCTGGGGCCTGTACTGTGGCGTGGCGGGTTAAGCAGCTGCCTGCAGCGCCGGCCTCTGAGATGGGCGCAGGTTGGAGTCCCGGCTGCTCCACTTCCGATCCAACTCCCTGCTAATGTGCCTGGGAAAGCAGTGAAAGATAGTCCAAGTGCTTGGGCCCCTGCCATTCATGTGGGACACTTGGAAGAAGCTCCTGGCTCCTGGCTTTGGCCTGGCCCAGACCCACAGCTCTGTGGCCATCTGGGAAGTGAACCCACAGGTGGAAGATATCTTTCTCTCTGTCTCTCTGTAGCTCTTTCAAATAAAATAAATTTATTTTTTAAAAATTATTTGACAGATAGAGTTAGACAGTAAGAGAGAGAGAGAGAGAAAGGTCTTCCATCCACTGGTTTACCCCCCAAATGGCCACTACAGCCAGAGCTATGCTGGTCCAAAGCCAGGAGCCAGGTGCTTCTCCTGGTCTCCCATGTGGATGCAGGGCCCAAGCACTTGGGCCATCCTCCACTGCCCTCCCAGGCCACAGCAGAGAGCTAGACTGGAAAAGGAGCAGCTGGGACTAGAACCTGGTGCCTGTATGGGATGCCGGCACCCACAGGTGGAGGATTAACCAAATGAGCCACGGTGCCGGCCCCATCAAATAAAATAAATATTAAAAAAGAAATAGTTTTCCTTTTCTTCTCTTCCATGGTAGCTACAGAGACTCTGAAACTGTGTAAGACAGTGGGCACAAACCTATGAATTTCACTGCAGGACCGTACAGGGTACATTCTAGATCATCCCCTGCAGGCTGGGCAGGCCCGAATCACCCCAGGAGACACTGATCAGTTGCCCTGGCCTCGCTCTCCTCTGTCCTGGGTTCACACCCATGAGGGGCCCAGGTTGCAGTGTAGCAGGTTGAGCCGCCTGCACGATGCCACAGGCCCGCCTCCCATATTGGTGCGGCTGCTCCACTTCTGATCCATCTCCCTGCTAATGCACCTGGGAAAGCACCGGAGGAGGGCCCAAAGGTCCCTGCTCCTGGCTTCAGCCTGGCCTAGACTCCCATGTGGCCATGTGGGGAGTGAACCAATGGATGGAAAATCTCTTTCTCTCTCTTCCCTTTCAAATATATATATATATATATATATATATATATATATATATATAAAAGAGCTCCATGGTACTACCCAATCAGTATATTTCATGGAAAGCCATCTTCCTGGAATTCAGACACAATCGAGGAATAAAAATCAAAGAAACGGCAGGAGTTCCCATCTGACTGTTGGCGCTGGCGACTGTCAGAGAGGCAGGGAAGAGAGAGACCCAGACCCCACCTGGTCCCGACTGCGTCAGGCACGGATCAGGCCTCTGAGGGTGCGTCCCCTGGGCAGGACAGGCTCAGCAGACGTGGGGCGGCGCCCTCGGACCCTGCACCCTCCCTGCTCACTCCAGCCGCCTCCACCTCTCCCACTCCACAATTCATACCTTCTGGGTTTCCCCCACCCCCGCCCAAACCGCACCATAATCACAGAATCAGTGAGTGTCACCGCTCAAAGGGACCTCAAAGCCCGCCCCCAGCCCCAAGCATTTGAAGTGACACAATCTCTGACAGGCCTCCAGCTCTCAGCGCGCGCGCCAACTGATTCAGCTCCATCCATTTCCTTAATCCTTCCAGAACACACGCCCCGAGTATCCCCACTTTCCGGAGCAGCTACAGGGAGCGTCATCCAGCAGCTCACCAGCAGGGCTGGGGACTACACCCAGGTGGGCCAGCCCAGAGCCTGGACTCTCACGGACCAGACGCCCTTGAGAGCCCACGGCCTGGTCCAGAGCTCCAGGGCACCAGCCCGGCCTCCCGGGACCGCGGAGGCTGGGGAGGGAGTGCGCGAGAGCCGGTGTGCAAGCTCAGCCGCCTGTGGCTCCCCAGCCCCGGTCCCGGGCTCAGCTTTCCCAGCCAGGTCACTGCCAGCCACCAAGGCTTTAGTCCCCCTGCCTCCCTGCCGGCGGCCAGCAGCGGGTGGGCTCAGGCCGCGAAACCACAAAGAGTTCATTTTCAGAGACTGGCCAGGCTGGCTCTCAGCAAGCTGGCGACTCCCGGCTCTCTTCTCGCTCTGCATCTCGTCTCCCAGGAGAGGGCGCGAGAAGTGAGCCGGCGACACCGAGTTCCCGAAGCCGGGAGCAGCCTCGCTAGGGGCAGCAGCCACTCCCCCCCTCCACGCACACCTGGGCCAGCCACCGAGCAGCAGCGACACAGACACCGAGAGCTGGGGGGGTTCGGATTAAGTTGCAAAGCGCTTGAGAGATTGGGGATGACAAAAGGGGCTTGGAGACTCATTAGGAGCAGCAATGAAAGCTTAATTCATAAAAGCAAACATTTTCCATCCATCAACCTGCAACTAGTTAAGGGCAACGTTTGAAAGAAATCTGTGCGTGGGGAAGGGAGCCAAGAGGAACAGGAAATGTTTGAAAGAATGTAAACTATTTCAGTTTCATAAAAAGTAACAAGTAAACAGTTATTACATGCAAATAATGCCCTGGTTTTAATTAATGCTGAAAAGTCAAAATATGTCTGACATTTGCGCGTATACATTGAGGGGCTTCGGAGGAGAAGTGGTACCCAGATGCCCGCTGCAGAGTGGGGCTGGCGGCTTGGGGGAGCGGAAGCCCCGCGCAGGCCTTGCTCACTGGTGAGGAAAAGCACAGCTCTGCGCCGGCCGTGCGTCAGCCCGCGCCGGGTCCGGGAGCGTGGGTACCGGGGCTGGAGGGGCGCCTGCCTCGGGAAGGGAACTGCAGGCTTCAGCCTCTTCGCCACTGGCCCCTCTTAAAGGGACACGGCACGGCCTCTCCACCCAGGAGCTAAGGGGTGGCGGCAGTCCCAGCAGCCCCAGGCGGCAGCCACCGGGGCGTCTGCTCCGGTCCTGAGAACAGCACACCAGCCTGACCCTGGGCGGGTGGGCGGGAGCCGGCAGCCTGAGCACCCCACGCTAGCATCCAGAGGTGCATTAGTTTCTCTTCTAAGCCACCTGGAGGGCTCTGGGAGACCACAGCTGGGGAGAGCAGAAGCAGACTCCGCCCCGGGGCCGGGAACGCCGCTGGGCAGCTCTGTCCCCAGGCCAAGGGCTCCTCCTTGGAGCCTCCTGCCTCTCTGAGCTGGTGATGCCACGGTCATGGTGCAGCATCCTCCCTGAGACCAGGGGAGAGCGCGGCGGTGCCGGATGGCCGCAGGAGCCGGCAGGCGCCAGGAGCGCGCCTTCACATGGGTCTGTGACACCCTCAGGGGTGGTCCAGGCGACTGCGGACCAGCTGGGCCTTTGGGGTGGGGGAACCCCAAGGCCTCTCTCTCTCAGTCTCCTTCCCCCTGCCTCCGCCACGGCCAGCACTGGCCACCCGCCCCCTTACCTCGCCCGCTGCGGCCCACGAAGCGCAGGTCGTTGAACCTGGCCACCTGGTTCTTCATGACCGCCGAGGCGTTGCGCAGCTCAGCCGAGTAGTTCTCGTCGTTGCCGGCCATCACGGTCACCACTGTTCCGTCGGGCACGTCCCCCAGCGCCACCACCTGAGGACACAGGGGGAGCGGGGGCCGCTGAGAAAGGAGGGGAGGGGCCGGGCGAGGGAGCGCCCCAGGTCCCAGGCGCACTGCGGATTCCTCAAAGGAGGGACCAGGAAGGGAACGATCTTTTTCCGCCCAAAGGCAACAAAAACAAGACGGAAGCCCTGCCTTCCGCCCCGCGGTCCTGGCTCCGCTGGCTAACCCGCGTCCCAAGAAATCTTGCTTTCCGCCAAGCTACCTGTGCTGGAGAGCCGTGGCTCGGCTCAGTCACGGTGCGACACACGGTTCCTCTGCCTTCCGCTCGAGCCAGAGAGGAATCTGCGTGCTCCCAGCAAGCAGCCCGCCAAGTCAAGAGCATCAACAGGAATCATAACGGCACTGCTCGCCCCACTCATCCACGCGAGGGCCACTCGGGGCCTGAGACGTGGCCCAGGCCCCGTGGATCAGCCTCCACAGGGCCTCGATTCATTACACAGAGAAAATGCAAAATGCAAAAAATACGCTGGTGCCTTGAGAGGGGTCCTCAGGAAAAAAAATAAAAAACCCTTTTAAAGTGTGTGTGTGCATGTGTGTGTGCGTGTGTGCGTGTGGGGGCAGGCTTTCGTTAAGAGGAAGATGCACCTGCTGGGAATTGCAGGGGGGGGCTGTGCCCCTCCACTCCATCTCCCCCACCCCGGGGAGGGAGAGTCAGATGCCTCCTAAAGGAATCAGACTTTGCACAGAGCCACAGCCATTTCAAGGTGCCCGCCGTGCGCAGGGACTGGGGATCCAGATGGTAGAGATTTCGAGGAGAAATGTTTGGGGTCTGATTAAAAAGGCCAGATTTCCTGTCAACATCCTGTCTTCTTCTAATTTCAAAGATTCCTTTTAAGCTCCAAGTGACAGTAAACCTCCGATCTGAGGACGAGTGGCACACGGGCCTCCCCCCCACCCCCCACCCGGGAGATTTAAGATGTCACCCGGGAGACCTCAAAGAGCCACTCATCCTTTTTTCCAACTCGGAGTCGCCTTAATGGGCGCAGGGCCGGCCTCCACTGCCTGCGGCGGCGGTTTGCAGCCACCTCGGCACCCCCCGCCCCCCGCCGCCGGCCTTTCCGGCCCGGCCCTTTCTCACGGCAGCTGCGAGAGGTTTAGGGGAAAACCGGGGCGTTTTTCGTTTCATCTCGCTGCCCCCTTAAACAAATGAAAACGAAACAGTCGCCCACTCCCTGGCACCGACGGAGCTCCTCCGAGTCGCCGGGGGACTGCCAGGGGCGCCGCTCTGGCCGGCGACCGCGCAGGGTGCGGGAGCGCCCCGAGTCACAGCCTAGGGTGCCCCCCTCCCCGGGAACGCCTCGGAAGCCAGGGGCCGGGGTGAGCAGGAAGTGCCTGCGAGGAGGCGCAGGAGGGCGGTGCTAGGCCCGCTCGCCCCCCACTCCCCACCCCCGGGGTCCTCCGCCCGGCAGCCCAGGGATCCCGATTGTGGGGGGGGATCGGAGCCCCATCCGCCCGTTCCTCCCGCAGCGTCTCCACGCAGGACTCCGCTTAGCCCGGGTGCAGGGGGCCTAAGCCTTGAAAGACAGCCTGCGGGGCGCGCAGCGACGCCGCCCAGGTACGGCGCGCAGTGGGGTCTCGGGCGCGTCCCCTCCCCACCGCTCCGGGCCGCCGGGAGCCCCGGGGACCGTGTCCTCCGCCCCGGCCCGCACTCACCTTGAAGGCGACGGGCAGCGTCTTGTTGCAGCGCCAGTGCGAGGGCAGCACGGAGCAGAGGAAGTTGGGGCTGTCGGTGCGCACGAGCTCTCCCGCGTGGTCTGCCAGCACGTCCACCATCGAGCGCACCTCCGGCCGGGCG
Source organism: Oryctolagus cuniculus (assembly GCF_051225735.1). Lineage (NCBI taxonomy): Eukaryota > Metazoa > Chordata > Mammalia > Lagomorpha > Leporidae > Oryctolagus > Oryctolagus cuniculus. Next base: position 147,075,354 of record NC_142873.1, on the reverse strand, counting down.
CGCCCGCCGGGCCCCACGGCCGCCTGCGCGCCCAGCGCGCCGCTGTTCTCGCCCATCTTGCCGCCGCCGCCGCCGCCGCCGCAGGGGAAGGCCGTGGAGGGAGGTGTGAAGCGGCGGCTGGTGCTCGGGTCTACGGGAATACGCATAACAGCGGCCGTCAGAGCGCGAGGCGGCGGCGGCGGCGGCGGCTCCCCACTGGGTGGCCGGCGCGGGCGCCTCCTCGGCCGCGAGAAGCGGGAAAGCAGAAGCGGCGGCGCCGGCCCGGGCCTCGGGGCACAGGGGGCGGCGCCCGGGGACGCCCCGCCGGGGCCCGGCCGCCGCCGCGAGGCCTCGCCGCCCCGACGGCCGCGCGCAGCCTGCCCGCTAGCACCGCATCCCCGGGGCGCGGCCCGCCCGCGGCCGCCCCTCGCGGCGGTCCTGGCTGCCCACGCCGCGGCGGGGCCGTGCGGGCTCTGCTGCCGCCGTAGCCGCCGCCGCCTCCCGCCCCCGCAGCCCGCGCGCGGCCGCCCTGCGACTCGGCAGCCGCAGCCCCAGAGCAAATCCTAGAGAATCAAGTGGCGGCGCCGCGGCAGCCCGCGCGGGGTTAGTACCCTGGGGCCAACGGGGCGGGGCCGGCCCGAGCGACGCGCAGGGCAGCCAATCGGAGCCCCCATCGCGGGCACCTCGCGGGGGAGGAAGGGGCCCCGCCAAGGCCGCCCAGCTGGGGAGGGACGGGAGGCCCCGCCCCGCGGAGCGCGCCCTGGGCCGTAGCCCCAGCGCGGTGGCATCCCGGGGCCCGGGGCGTTCCGCGGAGACGGGGACTGACTCTGGAGACGCGGTGGGGGCGCGGGGGTCGCGCGCGAGCCCTCCTCGCCACCACCTCCAAGGGCCGCGTCTGCGCGGCGCGGGGCCGCAGCCACTTCTCTCCGCTCCCCAAGCCTTGCTGCTCCTCGCTCGTGACGCCTGCACCCTCCTCTGGGCGCGGGGAGCCTCCGGGAGCGAGTTCCCTCACCCCGCGCCCGCGCGCCCTGGCCTGCTTTGACCCAAGAGGCTGCACAGCACTGGGGGATCCCGCTGCCGTCGGGGCCCTGCCAGCGGCCTCTGCAGCTCCCAGCGCTGTGCGGCTTTGGTCCTGGCCTCGGTGTCTCCCGTGCCAAGCTGGGGACAGACGGGAGGGAGTCCCCCACGGGCCCGCCGCCGGCTAAGTCCGGCGGTGCCGTTGCTCTCTCCGCTCTCCCTTCAAAGGCAGGTGACAGAATCGCGCAGGCCTTGGGGCGTCGCACTTCGTTGGGGCGGCCTGTGGCGCCGTGAAGGCCCCGCCGGGGCCTGCTGTCCTGACCGTTTCCCTCCACGCTTAGCCCGCGTCCTGCATGATATGGGCGCACGTCTGTGGCGAGGAGTGGCCGCAAAGCTATGGGCCCCGGCTGCCAAGGGGGAGGCAGTGTTCTCCCTCCCGGGGCATGAAAAGTCGCCCCGGCGGATCCCAGCTCACTGCTCCCTGGGCCCCTTCACTCCCGAAACGCGGCGGCCTGTGTCCCGGCCCCGGGTTCCTGCTCCCACCCTGGGCCGCACCGCGCAACCACTCCCGGGCTTTATAGCAGGCAGCCCCCTTCTCTCCCGCCTTCTCGGGCCAGCGGGTCTAGGCAAGGGTTGCAGCAGGGAGCGGGCGGGAAAGACCAAGCCCCAGTTCACTCTCAGTTACACCCTGGATGTGCTCCTTGGACCCCGGGGAGCAGGCGGCATCAGAGTCTCCACGTTGCTTTAGAGAGGGGGCTGGATTTTCGTTTCGTCCAGAGCCCCGCAGGTGCAAAACAACGAATTCCAAGCCTGGGGAGCTGCAGCAGGGCAGTATCTCACTGCACCTCCCAAGACCCGGTCCTGGACCTGACCCCTGCCCCGCGCTCGGCATTTCGTGGTCTCCAAACGAACTCGAGCCCAGCCTTTTTTCCAAGGGGCTCTGGCCCAGCCCCGATGCCCTGGAGCGCTAGCCTCTGGCCGGGTCCCCTGCCAGCCCCTCAGTCCATCTGGAAAGTGAGTGTAGCGAGAGAGTCCCTGACTGGACCAGTTTGGGGAGCTGTCAGCCGCGGGGGACGAGGCCCGTGCGCCCTCGGAGACGCCGCCGTGAGCAGCACCACTGGAGGAAAGCAAGGGATCCCGGCCTTGGCCCTTGGCCAGCGGGATCTGCAGGAGCTTCCTGGGGAGGCGCGCACCGTGTCGTGGCCAGGAAGGGCTCTGGGCCCTCCAGCGGCTCTGGGGCCGCGGCCCGTGGCTTCTGGGGTTTGTCAATTCTATCCCTCGAGTGGTTTCAGTTTGCACCCGTGCGCTTTCCTTCTCCCTCCGCCTGAGTTCTGCCTCTCTCCCCACGACGGGGTAGCAAACGGATTTCCTGAGAATGGGGCTGTTCTGGGCCCCGGCCCCGGCCCTCCGGAGGGCGCTCGCTGCCCGTGGGCGCGCAATCCGGAGAACGCGGGTTGCCGGCGCGCGGGTCCCCCAGCCCCGCGGTCTCTGGGGCCTGTGGGGCAGCTGCAGTCTCGGGAGCCACCGCTAGTGGGTGCCTGTGCCCCGCCCGGAACGCAGTTGCGGGGCAGGGCCCAGCGCACAGATGCGCGCCAGCTGCGGTCCCCGTGCCCGGGCGCGGCGGGCAGCCTCCTACCAGCTGCCCTTTCTGCGCAGACTGCCCATCCACTTCCTCCTCCTCTGGGCGGCCACGTATTGGACAAGCCGGTGTCCTGGCGTCGGAACGCCGCCCTCGCAGCCTCCGAGGGACGGGCCAGGCACCCGAGGGCCCCTGCGCCCGCGCGACGGCACTTAGTCCTCGCGGGAACTGCAAAGCCCTTTCCCGGGGGAGGGTGGGGGCAATGCAGGGAAACAGGCCGGGCGCTCTCCGATTCCTACCTGTCTGCCTGCGGCCGCCGACCCTCTTCCTGCCCACCCCGGGCCGACAAACCTGCCCCCTTGCCTTGTTTGCAGTGTGCCCTTGACGCGTGGAACACCCTTTCCCCGGGCTGAGGTCTCCTTTCCCTCTGCCATCTGCCCCTGCACAGACAGCGCCATTTCCCGCCAGGGCCCCCAGCTAAGAGCGCCCCAGGCTGTCCGCAGCGGGGCGTGGAAACGGAAGGTCGGGACACTCCTCCTCCCCTACCTTGGCGCCCGGGCGCCGAGCTAGGTAAACCCGGACCCCGTGTGGAGCCCCAGGCTGGGGTGGGGTGGGAGGATCCGCCTACTGAGGTCGGTCTACCAGGAGTGCGCTCTGAATGCGTTCACCGCAGCGAAGGGTCCGCTGGGTCCCGCCCCCTCCTTCCAGCCTCAGGAGTGGCCTGGGGAGGGGCAGGGACCCCACCGGGTCTGAACAGACGCGCCCGGGCTGTGGAAGAACTCGGGTCTGCAGCGCCCTAGCCTGAATCCCCGCAGTGATGGAGGGGCAATGGCTGAAATCCTCCGCTTGACCTGCAAGGTGGGGGAAGTGCTTCTGTAGCGGCCTCCTCTTAGAGGGGCGTGGGCCCCGTGCTTAGCACCGGCCTGGCACACAGGGGCTGCGCCGTCCGTGCCGGCTGCAGCCATTTTAGCACAAAAAGAGGCCTGTCGCCCTTGCTGGGGGCTTTTGGCAACCCCCCGCCCCTCTTGGGGCCTCAGAGCCTTCATCAGTGAAACACTCTGTTCTCATATTCACAGCCCGCTCGAACTCGAACTCGAACTCAGAACTCAGAGCCGAGTCCTCGGCAGTCCCGCCTGCCTGGGGGTTGCCTGGGGCGGCCTGCGGGGAGGTGGACACCACCTGGGAGCTGCCCCCAGCACAGGTCACAGGTGCCCGAGCTGGGGTCTCAGGCCCCAGGCTCCCACACCCTCCCTCTGGAAACCTGTTGGCTCCGATCCTGCCCGTGCTGTCCCCCCAGGCAGCCACCTTCCCAAGTAGCCGCTGGGCCTCTTTGACTCCCCGGTCCGGGGAAGAGGGCTCTGGCTGGACGGAGGCCTGAAACCTGCCCCGCTCTGGGCTAGTTCTCCCGGGACTCCGGGGAGGCCTTTCTGCCTCTCGCTGAGCCTGGGTCTCCCGTCCGAGTGGTCTCCGCTAACCACTCCCTTTCACCTCCTGGGGTTAAAGAGGGGGAGGGCGTGGTGCTGCGCTGCGCTGTGCAGTGCCGCCGCGGGAGGAGGAGCTGCTGCCCCGAAACCGGGACTGCTCTGTGCCTGTGCCGGGTGTCAGGTGCCCATGTGCTGACATGTGTGCAAAGTGTGTACGTGGGCAGAAGGCATCACGCCATAGAACATATCTGACCATAAACTAGCCAGGAACATTCGTGAAAAACCGTCACATCTCAGTCCAGAGGTTGTCCCCTGCAGGGTCCGGGCCACCACCAGGGAGAACCCAGCTGTGGGGCCGCTTCTCTGGAGAGATCCAGTACTTGTGGAAGAGCAAGTGTGCTTCTCCAATTACAATAGATCGCTCTCTCCCCAGGGCCAGTCTTAGAAGGGAGGGAGGAGCGCAGGGGAGTGCACGGCGAGGCGGTGAGGCCGCAGCCGCCGTCTGTGCCAGGGACTGGCTGTATGGCTTTTGCCCAGGGTTTGCGCCCCTCTGCGCCGGGGCCCCTGCCAGGTGAGCTGAGTGGTACCGTGTGCTCGGTGCTCGGCACTGTCCAGCAGGTGGTACACTCACTGAACCAGGATTGCCCCAGGTCTGCCTGGCAGAGGAAGCCGGGAGCCAGGTGCAAGCCGGCGCCAGGGGCAAGGCAGTCACCACTTCCCAGCTCCTGAGGGCTGAAAGAGGTTAAGAGCAGCAGGGGGCACGGATCCAATGCAGCCCCGGGAACCTCTCAAATTCTCAAACCCCGTCCCAGATGGTCAGCGCTTGCCAGGGCCTCCGGGAGCGACCTGTGCGGAGGCTCACTCACCGGGCGCTCCCCTTCGACCTCAGAAACGGGGCGGGGAACGTTGAGACCAAAAATGGAGGAGAGGCGCAAACCAGGGTCTGGAATGAGCTCGGCAAGGCCAGGGAGCGGGCACTGAGCGGCCCAAAGCACGAGGGGGCCTGACCTCAGCCCTGCTTGAGCCGCGGCCCGAGCCCGGGCCCGCGCCGGCGCGGCAGTACTGGGCGCGCAGTCTCCGAGCCTGGACGCAACCCGCGGCGTCGGCCGCCGCCACGGCAGAAGCGCGAGAATCGGCCGCGTTCTCTCTGGGCCTCAGTGTCCCCGTGCGAATGCGGAAGGTGCGCTTCCCCGGCCCTCTGGGCGCCAGGCCGGCTTCTCGCGGTACCCCAGACGGGTTGGGTTCTGCGGTGACCACAGGCTGGAGCCCGAGATCCTCCCTGACACCCAGCGCCTTGCCACCTCCTGGGGGCCGCAGCGAGGACCCCAGCGCCAGCGCCTATCCCGCCGCGCAGCGCAACAGAAGTAAGGGGGCGCTCCGCGTGGAGGATGGGAGCGGGTGGGGAGAAAGGAGCAGAGAGCGCACGCGGAGATCCCAGCTCACCGGGCGCAGAGCGCGCTGCGTGCGGGGCGCAGAGCAGGGGCCGCGGGCACCCTGAGACGCCAAGCCCCAGGGCTCCTACCATTTGCTTGGACTTCCCGCTGCTGTCCCTGCCCTTGTCTTTTGTCGCCTACAAATCGGGGAAATAATTCTAACAGAAAAGCGTTCCTCTATGACTTTGATGACCGATCTTTGCCTGATAATGCCCCTAACGTTCTGGGCAGGCGGGCGTGGGCAGGGAGTCCCCCTCTGCAGCTCGCCCCCTGGTGCCTCTGCATTTTACAGGTGGGGAAACCCAGGCTGAGAAAGCCAGGAGCTTCCTGTGAGGGCCCCTGAACCTGACAGGTTCAAACCAGAGCCCTTTCAGCCACCCCAAGCCAGCTGCATCCGGGTGGTGCAGGCAGGCAGCCGGCCACAGGGCCTGACTGGAGCTAGGCAGGGCAGGGCCTTCAAATGGGAGGCCTCCTATGGTGGGGTGGAGCAGTGGTGAGATGGGACCTCCAGGGGCTTCTGGGAAAGATGAGCCCCGTCCGCAGCCCCAGGCGGGCAGAGAAAGGACTCCTCCAAGTGCACCTGCCGGGGAAGAACATTACTGTGGGGTGGCTGAAGGTATCTCCTCCACGGCTCAGAGAGGTTGAGTCACTTGCCCAGGGTCACACAGCTTGGAAACCGTGAGGCAGCCTGGCCTGGGATCCCAGCTTCCTGCCTATTGCTCTCTCCTCTCAAGGCTCCTACTCAGAAGTGCCACGTTGTGGTGATGGGCTAGAAGTAGGCTCCTGGCATAGGGACCTTGGTGGAATTCAGAGTTTTAGGGGCTCAGTGGGACTCTTAGGTGTCAAGTGCAAACTGCCATTTATGCAAGGGGGAAACTGAGGCCTGGGGAGGGAGAGGGTCTCCCTGAAGGTCACAGCCTAGGCCGCTCCAGGGTCTGGGTGCCCCTGCCCCTCCTGCCACCTCCCACGGACTCTGGTCCTGGTGCCTTCCTCGTCCACCCCCACCCAGCAGCTCCTGGGCCCGGCCCGCCCCATTAGGGATTTTCCACCTCCCCCAAAAAGGTTCTAATGACTGTCAGTCCTGTGAAGCTTTGATTGATCTCAGAGGCCGATGGTGGAGGAGACGGGGGCTGTGGGTTTACGCACATGAAGATTACGGCTGCATTTCATGTGGCGGCGAAGGAACGCCTCAGACATTCCTGCCAGCAATGAAAGCCACATGGCTTTCCAGCATCGCCCTTGGAAAGGGGAAAAAGCACAGGCCTTTGCGGAAAGAGATCAGCCCTGTGCTGCATGCATGGCGTGCGATAAAGACGGGCTCAGCCAGGTGGAGAACAGTCCGTCTTTTATGCCGTCCTGATGGCTACTGAGTGTGGCAGGGACCCTGCACGCCCGCCCCCAGCGACAGCCCTGGGCGACGGGGGTGGCACCCACAGGGGAAGGGCCTCACCCCCCACCTGACTCGCTGCGAGCCACCCCAGCGGGGCCCAGAGGCGGGGCCCTGCTGTCAAAGCTTGAGTTCATGCCCTGCTGCTGCTGCCGTGAAATTCTTAGTGCCCTTTGACCAGTCCCTCCTGGGCCCCCAAGTGGCCAGCCCGTCCTGACCACGCCTGCGCCCACTGGCCAATCACCAGCTTGCTCTCAGTGCCCGGGGTGTGGCTTTTCTTGAGCATCTGCCTCTTACGCCCCCCTCACCTGAGATGAACTTCAGATCGACCCCGCGAATCTGGCAGGTGCAGAAGCTGAGACTCGGAGAGGCTTCCATGTGGCGAGGAAGCCTAGGCCAGAAGCCAGATCCTCGTCCCCGGAGCGAATGCTCTTAGAACCCCTGCACTAGTTCATCTCTGCCACACCCAGCAGTGGTGACACCTGCTCGGACCTTTCGCTCGCCAAGCATGACTGAGACCCGAGAGGGCACCTGCCCAGGCTCACGCACGCCCCAGGACCTGGGCCTGCTTCCCTGAGGCTGGTGGTGGGCTTGCAGCTTCAGAGTTGGGCCCTCTGTGAACCCAGGAGCTCTCTCTCCGAGCAGATCATGGCCTTGAGTCTGGCCTGCTATGTGGCCAGAGCCCTGGCTCCTCCAGCTCTCCCTTCCAAACATCTGTAAGTCTTCCTTAGATCTTCTTCCTCTCCTTCCTACTCCAGTTTTCTCTGCTCCCCTGATTGGCTGCTAAGCAGCTGCACCTTGCATTTACAAATTTTAGAAGAGATTACTTTATTGAAAGGCAGAGTCATGGAGAGAGTGGGGGAAGACAGAGAGAGAAAGGGATCTTCCATTTGATAGTTCATTCCCCAAATGCCAGCAAGGGCGTGGGGCTGGACCAGGCTGAAGCCAAGAGTCTGGAATTCCATCCAGGTCTCTCACATGGGTGGCAGGGGCCCAGGCATTTGGGCCATCTTCCACTGCCTTCCCAGGCACATAGACAGGGAGTTGGATCAGAAGTAGAAGTGGAGCAGTGAGGACTTGAATTAACACTCATATGGGATGCCTGCGACGCAGGTGGCAGCTTAATCCACTGCGCCACTCACACCTGGCATCTTGATAAACTCAGAGGAGTCCAAACCTTCACCGGGTCTTAGAGAGTCGGGGCTGACTGGAGCCCCGAGGCTGTTGTGTCCTCTAAGCTGGGCCAGGCCTGAGGCTCCTGCCCCTGGCCACCAGCTCCAGGGGGCCTCGCCCTTGTTCCTTGCTGGGTGAGCCCAGGCAAGTTCCTGTCCTCTCCAGGCCTCAGGCGCCCCTCCAGGGAGACAAGGGCAGTGGCTCACACGGGATCCCCAGGAGGCGTCTCCAACTCCAAGCTGCTGTCGCCTGCCAGCCCGGCTGCCCTCGCAAGCCTTTGGAGGAGCCGCCACAGCACCGGCTCTGCTAGCCTGTGCTGTGTTCCCCATCCTGTCAGCTCACCCGTGCCCTGCGTACCCCCCGCGTCAGCTCACCCGTGCCCTGCCCCCTACTGTGCCCACTTGGAGAGCCCGGGGCCTGGAAGTCACAGCTAAGGGTCCTTGGCAGGCACTCAAGGTCCCAGGCTGTGGTCTGAGTGTGCCTCCAATGCCTCTGTTGAAACCTGATCCTCATGGTGGTGGCATTAAGGGGTGTGGCCTTTGGGGAAGTGACTGAGTCACGGGCTCTGCCCACATGAATGGCTTTGTCTTGGAGAGGGGCTGGAGGGGACCTGGCTTTAGCGAGCTGCAGCCTGCGCTCCTCATCAAAGTCTCTTTGCTTCCGCTCCCTGGCTCCAGCGTCCCCCCAGCATGGACTGAGGAGGCAGCAGGTGACGGCTGAAGTAACCGGGCCCCTGCCTCCCACGCAGGAGTCCTGCATTGAGCTGCTGGCTGCTGGCCCAGCCGTGGCTACGGTGGGCACGTGGGCAGCGAACCAGGGCACGAGAGCTTTCTATCTGTCCGTTTCTCTTTCTCTCATTTTCGTGCCTCTCAAATAAATAGTTAAATGAATATTTTTAAAGAGGGAACTCACGGAGGCCAGCACCTGGGGACACTGCGCTCACGCCCTGAGAGGACCCGGCACGAGGCGCCGCCTTGGGAGTGGAGATGAGGCCTTGGCCAGACGTGGATCCTGTCTCTCCTGGCCCCCGGGGCCGAGAGGGACTTTTCTGTGTCTCCATTTCTGTTTCTAAGTCACCCACTCCGTGTCGTTACAGCAACACACATGAGCTGAGACACTTGGGAGAAAAATGTGCCAGGTGAGCACAGTCCCGTTTAGGCCACATCAGTATTTCCATAAGCAAGCTCCCTCTTCCGCGGGTTATTGAACCAGGAAACCAGGAGGAGAGGTTGGGCCCTAGGACCTGAGGGGCAGAGGAAGTGGAAGCCAGGGAGAGAAAGGGTCTGCCAAGCCCCAGGCATGCGCACAGCGTGTTCCTGAACACAGCACACAGAGCACACGTGCTCACGGACACAGCACACAGAGCACACGTGCTTCTGGGACACACGAAGCTCATGTGCTCCTGGGCACACAGAACACACGTGCTCCTGGGACACACACAGAGCACGTATGCATATGGGCACACAACACAACACACATGCTATGGCATACACATAGATCACATGCTCACAGGACAGCACGCAGCACCAATGCTGCTGGGCTCACACAGAGAGCAATGCTCTGGGCACACGTGCAGTCGGTGTGTTCATGAGCTCTTGCACAGCACATGGGGTCATGGGACACTCCCCTACCCACACGCACCCCCAGCTCCCCTCTCTGTCTGGACAGGCGCTGATGTGATGTGCCCACACCCACAAGCCACTCAGTGCCTGTGTGTGCAGACACGTGGAAGGGACCTCTCCCAGTGTAGACACAGACACAGGCCCCCTTAAAGAGCTGTGTAGACAGCGGTCCATACACATTGGGGCTGGAGTCAGAGCAGGGCTCTGAGTACGGGTCCTCGCATCAGCTGTGGGACAGGCTGAGCCCTGGCGGTGGAGCCCTAGGTCCCCACCCCTGGAACACTGGACAATTCCTGCTGCTCCCGGGAGTGAGATGGGGCTCCCGGCAGCAGTGGGCCCTCAGCCTCGCCCCGGGACGTCCCCTTCATTGACCCCGTGTTTCTTGGTGAGTTCTGACGGCATCTGGGACTTTGTCCTGGACAAGAGCAGGTTGGGGGCCGGAGCGGGGGGGGGGGTGGCACGAGCTCCATTTGCAGATCAATGGAGGGGCCTCCTGGGTGCTGAGGCTAACAGGGGTGCCCCAGGGTGTTGGGCTCCACGAAAGGAAGAGAAGCGTTGAGAACCGGGTGGGAATAAAAGCATTGAGAACTGGGTGGGAATAAAACAACCCACATCCCCCTGGAGGTGGAGAGCTCCCCATTATGGGAGGTATTCAAGGAGAGGCCAGATATTGTAGAGGGGGTTCAAGTGCTGGACGGGACGGGAGGCTGGACGCCTGTGGCCAGCCCAGAGTCAGCGTGGGGAGACGTTCACTGAACACGGGAGAGAGTGGCTCCACCGCTGCAGCGTCCGACCCAGCGTGCACCAGCCCTGAGTGCCCACCGCCGGCAGCCGTGTGTCCCGGGGGCTCCCCAAGCCACAGTTCCCCCAGGTGTAAGATGGGGAGAACAGGTCATCTTCCTTCTCTTCCCCGCCCCTGCAAATGCTTCCAGCAGCTACCAGGGCTCATTTCTCCTATTGTTGATCTTTCAAAGTTGTCCCCAAATTTCTGCTCTTATCAATAGGACATGACCTTGAAAGCAAAAAGCACACAGACAGGCGAGAGAATGGTTGCTACGGAAGCTAGGAGAGAGGTCCCCACGGTCCCTGTCCCACAGCAGGGTGGGGAGGGGACCTAACCGAGTCCCGCCGGGGCTTTATAATTTAAAGCCAGGTGGTGGGCATGTGTATGTTATACGTTCTTCTGGATCTATATCACATAATAAAAGACTGAAAAACTATTTTTAAAGGAAAGCAAAAGATAAAACATAGAGAAAGGCCCTTGCCCCCGAATCTTTGAGAAGAAACAGACCCACGTGCTTACATTTGCATAGAGCAGTGCAGCTGTGTGCGGTGCCCTGAGCCGGGCACATTTGTTCCTGGCCACGTCATTGCTTCAGCCAGGTTGTCCTGTCCACCTGTTCACTGTCAGCCACGTCCCCCGGTGGCCCTGGAAGCCACAGCGCCCGGCCACCACGTGTGCATGTGTGCTCAGCTGCCAACACTGCTGCGCACTCTCTCCACGGCAGCGCTCCTTAGATCCCACCCACAGCCCCCACGTCCCTGGGACCTGGCCGGGAAGGGCAGAGCTGGGGTGAGAGCCTGAATCTGCCCAGGGTGACACTGGGACTTGCTGTCTGCAGTGGCCTCTCCCGGGGCCAGGCCCGTCGATTCGTGACCAGTGCCGTCTCAACATGTATCTGCACTCACGGTTTCCCATAGCTCACATGGCCATTTGCACTGGGTACCACTATGCCCCCCGTTATAATGGGAGGAAGACTGGGGCACAAGGTTAGCAGCCTTTTCACGTTCACACTCGAGGTGGGTGTCGGGGTTGAGCTCTGACCCAGGAGGCTGTGCTGCCTGGCCCAGCTGCGTGGGGGTCTCAGACTCCATGGCAGTGAGACAGAGCTGTGACCCCTGGGGGTCCACAGCCGAACCCTGGGACCGCAGGCCAGCAGTGGAGTTGCTGGGTGGGAGGTCTGTCCCCAGAGTGATGCCGACCCTGGGTCCTGAGCTGTGTGCCCGCCTCCTTTCCAGCTCTGTGGCCCTGGGGGAACAGGAAGGTGCTGCGGCTGTAGGCGGAGCCCAGGAGAGCTGGGGCCCATGGAGCCCTGTCTGGCGAGCCCCGGCCACAGGCTCCGACCAGGGACGCTCTTGGCCATTGCTGTTGGCATGAGCTTGTTACTGGCAAGAAGGTGACATTCGTTGCCTGTGGGTCTCTGGCTGCCCCCGAGTGGGCTTCCAGAAGCCCCCTGCCTGTCCTCAGGCCCCAGGACCCTCCCCCTGCCTCTTCTCTGAGCCTCGGGGGTGGGCATGAAGACCCATGGATGCCTGGGCTTGTCCTAGTGCCCTGGAGAGGACTTGCCCGATTCCCGCCAGAAGCCTTGCACTGAGACGGAGTGGACAGGACAGAGGAGGCGCAGCACTGCATTTGTGCCATCAAGACGCATCTGCTGAGCACTACTCCGTGCCGGGGGTATTTTAGGAGCTAGGGCTGCAGCAACGGCCGGGAGCGCCGCGAGGCTTGGTGGTGCTTGGCTCCAGCACAGAAGACGGAAGACAAACGAGGAGGCAAATGAACAAACCCAACCCGTCCTGGACAAGGAAGGAAATGGGAGTGTGTGTGAGTGTGAGTGTGTGCATGTGAGTGTGTCTGCCTGTGTGTGTCTGTGTGTGAGTCTGACTGTGTGTGACTCTGTGTGTGGGTGAGTGAATGTGAGTGTGTGTGTGTGTATATGACTGTGTGTGTGGGTGAGTGAGTCTGTGTGTGTGAGTTTGTGCCTGTGTGTGTGTGTGAGTGTGACTCTGTGTGTGGGTGCATGTGGGTGAGTGTGACTGTGTGTGAGCATGTGTGTATGTGTGTATGTGTGTGTGCGTGTATGTGAGTGTGACTTTGTGTGAGTATGTGTGAGTGTGTGCCTGTGTGAGCATGTATGTGAGTGTGACTCTGTTAGTGTATGAGCATGTATGTGAGTGTGTGTGCGTGTATGTGTGACTGTGTGTGTGCATGTATGTGCCTGTGTGTGTGAGTGTGCAAGTTTGTGCCTGTGTGTGTGAGCATGTGTGTGCATGTATGTGAGTGTGACTTGTGAGTGTGTATGTGAGTGTGTGCCTGTGTGTGTGAGCGTGTATGTGTGACTCTGTGTGTGTGAGTGTGCATGTGAGTGTGTGTATGTGAGTGTGCCTGTGTGCGTGTGTGTGCATGCATGTGAATGTGACTTTGTGAGTGTGTGTGAGTGTGTGTATGTGAGTGTGTGCCTGTGTGAGCGTGTATGTGAGTGTGACTCTGTGAGTGTGAGTGTGCGTGAGCATGTATGTGTTTGTGCGTGTATGTGTGCCTGTGTGAGTGTGTGCATGTATGTGACTGTGTATGTGGGTGAGTGTGAGTGTGCATGTGTGAGTTTGTGCCTGTGTGTGTGTGACTCTGTGTGTGAGCATGTATGTGAGTGTGACTTTGTGAGTGTGAGCATGTATGTGAGTGTGACTCTGAGTGTGTGTGAGCGTGTATGTGAGTGTGTGTATGTGAGTGTGCCTGTGTGCGTGTGTGTGCGCGTGCGTGTGAGTGTGACTTAGTGAGTGTGTGTGTGTGTGTGAGTGTGAAGGCACCCACGTGGCTGGGTGGGTCAGCTGGCCGAGGGCTCATCATGGATCCCTGAGGCGGAGCAGTCAGGGAGGTCTCTCGGGGGAGGTGAGACCAGAGCAAGGACTGAGAGTAGAGAAGGAGCCGAGGAGGAGGGGAGCGGGGAGCAGGCGAGAGTGCACCGCCCGTGGCCTCGCTGCCCTGTCCCTGTTCCTAAAACCCTGCTCCCTTTCCTCTCTTTTGCTTCCCCTGAGGCGGGAGAGGGAAGGAACCTGCCCAGCGTTGCCTGGCCTCGAATGCCGAGGGCAGACCCAGGCCGCAGCTCCCGGCCTGGTGCTCCTAGTGCCCGGCTCCCCGCCCTGCCCCCCGTGTTTGCCTCTGCCGTGCAGGCCACAGGCTGCAGCTGCCCAGTCCGGCTGCGGGCGCGCTCCCCAGAGGTCACGGGCTGGGCGGGGGGCCCGGGCGGAAGGCGCCCAGCCCTGATTGGAACAAGGTGGCTGCCCTGGAAGCCGGCCGGGTTCCATTGATCTTGCCCGGTGTTCCAGCCACCGGGCGGGGCCAGCGCCGGGCAGGCTGCCGGCTTTCCCAGGTGTGGGGACACCCTGGGGGGAGGGCTTTTCATGTGGTCGTGGGGCAGGCCTGCCACCCAGCACGTGGCGGGGGCCGGGGCCGGGGGCCTGGAATGAGGAACCCCACAGCCACGAATGCCGGGCTCCTGGGGACAGAGTGACAGACTTCGCCCCGGGGGCTCTCCCGGCGTGCGTGCCGTGTGCTTCTGTGCCTTCCATCCTCTCTCTGCCCACACAGTGGGGTCCTGTGGTCGCCCCACTTACAGATGGGGAAACTGAGGTACAGCCCAAGTCGCACAACTCTGAGATCTCCCACGGGGGCGGCAGGGGCCTGGCTGCTCAAGCCATCACCGCTGCCACCCAGGGCCTGCGATGGGGGGAAACTGGTGTCAGACTTGGAGCTGGGCATTGACCCCAGGCCCTGGGACATAGAACGCCACTAGGCCAAACACTCCCCTTGGCTGTGAGGCTTTTGACCCAGGACCTGAGAACTGCGGCTGCAGAGTCTCGGAGGGTGGACTGCGCCGGCCGCGATAGGGGGACCTCGGGGGTCCTGAGTCCGTCTGGCCCCTGGGTTGGAGACACAGATCTGCAGAGGGGGCGGGGCATGATGAAGTCACGAGCTGGTCAGAGGCCACGGGCAGTGCCCCGCCAGGACTTTCCCCCCTCCAGGTCACCCTGGCAGCTCGGCCGGTGCCTGAAGACAGCTCCTGGTCTCCTGGACCCCCAGCCAGGACCTATCTCAGATGTTAAGCCAGCACATGGGAAGTTCTTTCAGACGCCTAACCAGAATCCCTCCTGCTGCAGGGACGCCTGCCGTCTTCTTATCGGGAGACGCTTTGGAGGAGACGGGGGCCTTAGACGTTGGTGAAGAGTGCGGATTCCCTGGCAGTGGGGGTGGCGCACTGAGGCCGCGTCCCTCACCGGTCTAAATGTCTTCCTCACTTCCTGCTGCTCTACCTGGGATGCTGGGGCCTTGCTAATAGAGGCCACTGGCAAGAGGCCCGGTGTGGGACCAAGGGGCAGGGCGTGGGGGCAGCGGAGGGCCAGGATGGGGAGGGGCATCCTCGAGTCTGTCTTTCCAGTGGGCCTTGGTGATCTGCCTGCCTCTCCTTCCAGTTGGCCCCTCCCCCACCTCGCTCCAGCCACACTGGCCTCAAACCTGCCAATCATATCCCCAACCACAGGACCTTTGCACTCTCTTCCCCTCGAGCAGGCCCCTGTTGCCTCCTCCAAGAGGCCTTCTCTGGGCCTGTGTGGTAGGCAGGGTGATGGGCCCAAAGATGAACACACCCTAAACCAGAAACCAGTCACGACTCTGCCATTTTATGGTGAAGGTGATGTCACCGACGTGATGAAGATTAGGACTTTGGGGCGGGAGATTGTCCTGGCTTATATGGGCCGGTGTAGCCAGTGTAGTACAGGTGGAAGGAGGAGGCAGAGAAGGACAGTCAGAGGGAGGCGGGGCCTGGAGGACCCCTGGGACAGCCAGGGAGAGCAGGAGGAGGAGCCTCCGCCCCGGGTCACGGCTTTGAAGCTGGAGGTGGGGCCGAGGGAGGCAGGCGACCACCAGGAACCAAGCTTTCCCCAGAACTCCAGAAGGCAGCGCGGCCTTGGCGTAGGCTTTCTGCTGGTCGTGACCAGCCAGTGCGCGTGGCCCCGGGAGTGTGGCCACAGTGGCGGCAGATCGCCGGCCCGACGCACGGCTCCATTGGAAACAGACCCTTTGCGCACACGCGGCCTCCTCTCCCCTTGCAGCCACTCGCTGTCCCGTGCTGCTGCCTCCCTCCCAGCGACCCGCACGGAGCCCTGCGGTGAAATGCTGCGCACTGCTGGAGGGTGAAGGGGTCCCCAGTATTGTGATTATTCACTGTTTACCTGAAATTCAGGTAAGCTGGGTCTCCCGGCCTTTATCCGGGCAACTCCAGCCCCAGCCCCTGTGGCAGTTTCTGAGTATGTGCTGGGTGGGACTTCAGAAAGTTTGTGTAAAAGGAACCTCAAGATCTGGGGCAGATGCCATGGCGTGACGGGTAAAGCCGCCGCCTACAGTGCCGGCATCCCATATGGGTGCGGCTCGAGTCCCGGCTGCTCCACTTCCAATCCAGCTCTCTGCTATGGCCTGGGAAGGCAGCAGAAGATGTCCCAAGTGCTTGGGCCCTGCACCTGCATGGGAGACCCAGAGGGAGTCCCTGGCTCCTGGCTTTGGCCTGGCCCAGCCAGGGCTGTTGTAGCCATCTGGGGGAGTGAATCAAAGATGGAAGATCCCTCTCTCTCTCCCTCTTTCTCTGCCTTTCAAATAAACAAATTAATCTTAACATAAAGAAATACCGATTGAGTGAGTGAATTAAATCAGTGAGCGAATTCACATTCGCTTCCTGCCTAAAAACCCTCGCTGGCTTCCAGAACACCCGCAGGACCCTGAGCACGAAGGCCCAGAGCTCAGTTCACAGCCCTCACCACCTGCCAGACACAGTGCTGTGTGCTCCGTCACTTTGCCCAGTTCTTGCAGCAGCCACCAAGTCCACCAGCCCATTTCCCAGACGAGGAAATTGAGGCCCAGGAGGTCCAATGAGTTCCTCCAAGTCACATGACCATCGAGTGGCCAAGCTGGGCAATTCCAAGCTCTTGAGGACCCTGGCTCCTTGGAGTGGACATTGGGGTGCGGAGGATGAAGCCACCGCTTGTGACACTGGCATCCATAAGTGCACCAGTTCAAGTCCCGGCTGCTCTGCTTCCAATCCAGCTCCCTGCTAATGTGCCCGGGAGGGCAGCGGAAGAGGGCGAGGATGGAGCTGCAGTCACATGGGGAGTGAACCAGTGGATGGAAGCTCTCTCTCCGTGTGCCTCTCCCTTTCTCATTGTCTCTCAGCCTTTCAAATAAATAAATAAATCTTAAAAAAAAAATAAAGACCCTGGCTCCCAGAACCTTCTGGCTTTACCTCCCACTTGCTCCTCCTCCCACAGCGGCCCCCTTCCTCTCCAGGAGCCCCTCCCACTCTCTGGCTGCCAAACTCCTACTTGAACACCCAAGCCTCGTCCTTATTCCCCTGCTGGGGGAGACTGGCTCTGACACTCCCAGGAGGGCTCGGTCCCTGTCTCCTCTCTCTTCCCACGGCTTCCTGTCCTCACCCACTGGAAGGAAACAGCCACTGTGACCCAGCGTTAGTTAGACCCAACTACCCCAGCCTGCGGTGACCACCCTGGGGACACGCATGGGTCACACTCAGCTCTTTGGGTCTGCGTGGAACTTAGAACCGAGCCTGGCTCTCTGTGGGGGTCTTTCCAGGAGCATTTCGGAATGAATGAATGAATGGATGGATGAATGAATGAGTGAGCATCTTTCCCACCGTGGGCCTGAGCGCTGGAGTCTCGGAAAAGGGGAAAAGCCGCCCTTCATCTGCCCCCACCTCTTAAAACAAAACACATTTTTTTCCCGAGTATAAAAATAATGTGCATTCATTAAAGAAAAATTGGAAAATAATGAAATTATGAAGAAGAAAATGAAAACCACCCACAATCCTGCCACCCGGAACAATGGCCAGGGTTTCGGGTTAGGCCTGCAGGTTTTCCTGCTGCACGGATGGCTGCCGCCCTCCCCGCCTGCCGTCTCTGCGTCTGTCCCAGCGTCGGGAACACGCAGCGCTCGCTGTCGGGGCTCTGCGTTTGAATCCAACCAACACTTCATGTGTGTTCCCCCCGTGACATCAAACCCACTCCCGGATGGCAGGGACCGGACGTGCTGGGGGTGGGGTGGGGGAGGGACCACCGCTGTGTCCCCTCGTGGTCAGCTGTCCAGGGTGCTTCTGGGTTTCTGTCATTAGCGAGGCACTGCAGGGAGCACCCTTGCGTAGTCTTAGCCACATCCCTGATTGGCCCTCCCTTAGGACGGGGTCTGGGGCTGGGGCGCTGAGCCCAGGGTGTGTGTGGGGGACCCTGCTGTGAGCCACCAGCCCCATCCGCCCCCTCCCTGTGGTGGCCTACACAACTCCGCTCCCCCCAGCTGCCTGGACTTCTGGGCTTCTTCCACCTCTCCCGGAGACGAGCCGCATCCACATACGTCCCCCGGGCCTCCCTGTGTGCAGCCACGGCTGAGGACAGCCACTCATGCCGCCGCTGGTGTCTGTGCTATGGTCCTCAAATACTTGTTCCCAACCAAGCAGCCACAGAGATCTCCGTGGTTCTCGGGGAGCTCGTGACCTTGGGCCCGTGCGTGACCTTGGGCCTGTGGCGATGCCACACTTGCTGGGAGTTCACTGGCTGGGCTCGCCATGTCCACACAATGACCCTCGGAGCGTGGGATGGCTGTCACCCACCTTGCGGATCAGAACACTGAGGGTCTGCAAAGCCAGGCGGCCTAGCTGACGTCACAGAGGATCTGAGACCCACCCCAAGTCTGCCGGGGTCTGGTGGGAGGCCACATGAGGGGAACAGTGGGTGCTGGGTATTATAATGTGGGTGTGCAAAAACAGTGTCCCACAGCACCTGCTGCCTGCTGCCAATGGGCCACAGTCCCAGAGTCACCCGGAAGCAAGGACAGGCTTGGGCCTAAATGCTGGGTAACCGGATCCTGCTCCTGTCCTGAGAAGTCCCTGCACCTCACCTTCTCCATCTGAAAAATGGGAGAGCAGGGATTTATTTGACAGCCTCATGGGCTCGTGGCTGCTCTGGGCAGAGCGGGTGGCGTAGCTCAGAGCTGAGTCAAAGGGAGAGAGAACCGTCCCACGCGTCGCTGGCCGCAGCCGGGCTGGAAGGGGCTGGAGCCAGCGGGGCTCGGCCCCGGCTGGCCTGGGAGGCACCCGACGGCCCCAGATGGAGGCTGCCTTCCCCGGCCGCGGCAGATGGGAGGCTATTTTTTAACCGACCCCACAGGAAGACGAGGCCAGAAATGAGTTCAGGGGGTTAACCCAGGCCCCTGGGGGCCCCTCCTATTTGCATCGGCTTGGCCTCGCCACCCAGGGAGCTGTGTGCACTTCACCCAGGCTCCCTGGAGCCTGCCAGGGCTCCCAGCAGCTCAGCCCGTCACAGCCACAGCCGGAAGGTGCCTGTGTGGCCCGGGTGCGAACAGGGCCAGCTGCCTCCCTGTCTGCTGGCTCGCGCACTCTCGCTCGCTCTCTCTCCTCTCTACCCTGCCCTCCCCTGCTGTGATGCAGCTCCACCGGGCTAGCCTGGCTTCACCTCTGCCTTCTTCGTGGGGGAACCCGAGGCAGGGCCCTTGCCTGCCAGGCCTCAGCTTGTCCATGTCAGAAGTGGTCTCCAGGCATCTCTGAGGCCCCCCCCCCCCCCGCAGCCGCTGGGAAACTGCGTTCTGAGCTGGGCCCCTCCGTGCCCTCGGTTCTGGGCTCCCCACCCCAAAGCACGGGCCCTGGGCAGCGCCCGTGGAGGTGTCCAGGGACTCCCGGAACAAGGAAGGCTCCCCGGCCAGAGCAGTGGGGCACGTCTGCCTCCCTTGGGGACACCAAGGGACACCTGGTCCTGTGGCCCAAGGGAGCCTCCCTTGGTGTCCCCAGGAAGTGGTTCCTGGAAAGCCACTGTCTGTCGCGGTGGGCGCGACTGCTGAACTGTGTGCGTGACCTCACGGTGGGCGTGAGCACACAGGCCAGGCGGCCCGACGTGGAGGCAGGTGGGCCAGGCTTTGGTTGCTGTCCCAGGGGAGGCTTAGGCTTGCACGGAGGCCGAGCACTCCCACCAGTCCTACCCAGAGCCCCCGAAGGCACAGCCGCGTGGGGGAGGGTGATGTTGGGGGCGGGGCTTCCTCGGGGAGGGGAGGGGAGCAGCCTGGGCCTGGCCTCTCATTGCCTGACTGCTTAAACAACACGGTTAACCACACTGCTTCCATCTCCGCCCCCTCCCCTGCCCCCCATGGTACAAGTACTATGACACGGCAAGAAAACTTAGAAAACACAGAAAAGCACATTAAAAAGGCTAAAGCCTGAATTTCTAACGCCAGAGCGACCACCGGCAGCACCTGGGAGAGCCATAGCACCTGGGAGAGCCATAGCACCTGTGGCCCTCTGAGGTCATCCCTCCGAGCCCCTCCCATGCGGCTTCCCCATCCTCCACCACCCCGGGGAGGGGAGAGGGGCTGGGTCTCCCCAGTGTCCAGGAGAGGAAGCCAGGGGAAAAGAAGGAATCTCCCTCCAGGAATAGGCGGAGCAGCGGCAAGATTCGAATCCAGGTCCGGCTAATCTGAATGCACACACTTCCGCAGGGCCCGGGGCTTACGCCGCAGCCTTGGCTGCTCTGGGCGAGGTATTCATTTAGCCAGTCCTCCAGTGGTGTCTCCGGGACCTGTCCCAGCCCTGGGGACTCGCGGGTGAACACGGCACACGAGGCCCCACGCGAAGCACCCAGATGGCCACAGGCTGACCCCTAACCTGAGCCACCAGGTTGTCGCTGAGGCCCTGCCCTGGCTACTGACCAAGCTGCAGTCCTGCCTCCCTCATCCAGCCACAGCCTCTGTGGTTGTCATTGGCCACAACGTGTGCAAAGTGCAAGGCTGGCACCCATCTCCCCGGGACCACTGTCCATCGAGGCAGGGACGGGGAGGCCATCTGCAGCCTGCCCACTGGGGCCTCCACCCTGCCTTTGGCCCTGGTAGGCTGGGAAGCCACAGTTAGGCGTAGGAACCAGGCTCCTGTCTGTGCTGGGCAGGCCCAGGGCGCGGGGAGGGGCCAGCAGGGCTGAGTTCGGGGCCTGCTAACCACGCTGCAGGAGGGTTGGACTGGCTGGCTCTCTGGGGGGCCCTCTGAGCTGGGCGCTGGCCGTGGCCTCCCTCTCTTTGCGCCTCGGTTTCTCCAGCTGTGTTATGGTGAAAGAGGGCCCCGTCCCCCTCAAGTGCCATCTGCATGGGCCACACGTGGGTTTTACCACTTTCTCTCTCTTGGCCCTGAAATGATTGCTGGCCAGGTGCCCAGGTGAGGGACCTGGAGCCCAGGGAAGGCCCGACTCATCCAGCGAGAAAGGGGCGGTGCTGAGTCGCCCTGTAGGACGCGGCTGAAGGACACAGCGGCACCAGCTCTTCACGAGAAGGGGCCCAGGGGAGATACGGGATGCTCCCTGATCAGAGGGAACCCCAAAGCTCTCATCTCTGTGGCGAGGGGCACAGGCCCCGGATGCAGGCTGCCTGCCTGCCTTTGAACTCCAGTTGGGTGACCTGGGCAGGTGGCTTCACCTCTTTGTGCCTCTGCCTTCTCATCTATAAAATGGGCTTCCCAACATTGTTTTCTGGGGTTGCGAGGATCCAATGAGCAAAGCCACATGAAGTGCTCAGTGCACGCGTGCAGTCAGAGCTGTCACAGTGTCCGCTGCTCACATCGTAACTGGGTTGAGATGTCGGAATCTGTATTTTCCGGACAATCACAATTCATTAATCTCAATTTCGAATTCTCCTTTCTGTATCCAGTGTAGTTTCCTTTTCATTCCATACAATTTCCTAGATCCTTGAAAAGGTGACCGACCACCCTGCGCCCGCGACCCCTGGTGGACAGCACGCTCCCCGGAGCTTCTAGATGCTTCTGTTGGGTCTCGGTTGGCCGGGAGCCCTTTCGTTTCAGATAACAGGGCCGAACTCGCAGTGCGGGAGGCTGCCTGGGCTCCTGCCTCCCAGCTCAGGGCAAGGGGGCGAGAGCCGTAACTGTCGGCTGCCTCCGTGGAAGTCAGCTCCAGGGACACGCACTTGCTGGCCAGCAGCGTGAATATCCCCATCTCACAGATGAGGGAGCTGAGGTTCCCAGGGGTTAAGTGGCCGCACAGTCCAGAGCAGCCAAACTGGAAATCAAACCGCAGCTTCGATTCTGATGCCCGCGTTCCTCTTCCGTGTGGTGATAGGAAAAGTAAAAATAGATTCCGCTCCGGCAGGATCGCTCTCCCACCATGAGCTTTTAAAAACTGAAAAGGTTGGGGCTGCCCTTGTGGCACGGTTGGGGCGGGGGGGTAAAGCTGCTGCTTGCAGCGCCGGCGTCCCCTGTGAGAGCGCTGGTTCGAGTCCCGGCTACTCCACTTCTGATCCAGCTCTCTGCTACCGTGACTGGAAAATCAGCAGAACATGGCCCAAGTGCTTGGGCCCCTGCACCCACGTGGGAGACCGGAAGAAGCTCCTGGTTTCTGGCTTCAGCCTAGCTCAGTCCCAATTGTTCCAGCCATTTGGGGAGTGAACCAGCAGAGGAAAGATTCTCTCTCTCTCTCTCTTTCTCTGTGTCTCTTTCTGCCTTTCAAATAAATAAATCTTTAAAAAACAACCTAAAGCGGTTTGCCCTCCGGAGCTGAATGTAGAACTGCAAATTCTCATCAGCTTCCCTGTGACTCTGAAAGCTGCGTGGGCTTCTCACGCACGAAGCTTTGCGTGGAAAAACGAGGAACCCCGTGATCTCCTCTCTACCGGGGAGAGACCCCGACAGCTGGGCACCCACTCCCTTGGATCCGCTGGCGCAGGCCAGCTAGGGAGTCACATGGGCTTGTTGAAATGAAAATTAGAATGAAAATGAAAGATCAAAAGTGCGGTCCTCCTCTGGCCCAGCCGCCTTGCAGTGACTGAATATTCCCACGCGGCCGGGGGTTCCCACGCGGGGCACTGGGGGCAGGGGGCAGCAGCACGGAGGGTCCCGGTGACAGCGCGGTTCTAGATTCTTCCGAGGCACCCCCCCCCCACGTCTGCGTAACCGCTGTTAATATTAGTGCGGCTCCCAAATGAGTCTCCCCGCGCCTTCAACATGGAGGCACGAACAAGACCTGGGCCGGGGGAAACAGACTGGAAGGAAGCGCACTGCACAACGGGGGGTTTTCTCTGGGTGCCAAGATGGCGGCGTTCGTTTTTGGGTTTCCTGGCTCCCGCAGGCGTCCTGGGCCAGAGCAAGCGGAGGAGGCCAGGAGCGGCTGTCCCCGATGCTCCCACAGTTTCTAAAATCCTCCAGGTGTGAGCCCACTCGAGACTTACTTTGTTGCTGTTTGATTTTAAAAATTAGCTGCCTTTATTTTTATTTATTTGAAAGGCGGGGGCAGAGGCAGAGAGATCTTCCACGGATTCACTCCCCATCTAGATGCCTGCGACATTAGCCAGGCCAAAGTCAGGAGCCGGGAGCGCCACCCAGGCACCTAAAACATGGTGCCATCACCACGGCCTCCCAGGTGCACATGAGCAGGGTGCTGGAGTCAGGACTTGAACCCAGGCCCTCCTGTATGGAATGAGGGTGTCCCAAATGACATCACCAGTGCTGTGCCAAATGCACACCCCTCCTCTGTTTTAATCTCTTAACTTGTGCCCAAGTCGCAGAGGAAGAGAGATAGAAGGTGGTTTTCAGGGCAAGGGATCTGTCGGCCAGGCCGGCCTCGTGCCCAGGAGCCCGTGCAGACCCCAGGGAAGGCCCGTGGTGGTGCAGTGTTCCGTGACCACCGCCCTGGAATTCTCAGCATGTTTTGAACCCAGGGCCCTGTATTTGCGTTTTGCACCGTGCGCTGAGTCGGAGGTGCCCCCGGCCGGGGTGGGTGTCGTTGTCACAGCTCTGCTCTCTGCCCCGCTCCTGTCTGACCACGCACGTGCCTACCCACGAGCACGCTGCACGTACCCCGCTGCTCAGATGCATGTCTACACCGCAATAAAGATGGGCCTGGCGGGCAGGTGCAGCAGGACACACACACACACACACACACGCACACACACGACGTGTGCTCCAGGTGCACGCCCACGCTGGCCTATTCCAGAGAACTGCCCTGTGCACCACGGGCACTGCCAGTACAGGTCCTGCCCGACCGGAGCCCTGGCCGTCCCCCAGCCTGACCCAGCTTCCTCCAGCCTCCTCCGCACAGGACCACGGCCCCTCTGCCGTGCTTCCCCGTGCCCCTCCCTCCTCCTGCGCCATCTGCAGTCCTTGCCAGATCCGTCTGATTCCATCCTTTCCTGGAGAAGGACCTGACTGTGTTCTGGTCGCACAGAGGATGACGTGAACCACCTCGTCTGGAGGAATCAGGGAGGGCTCCATGGAGGTGGTGTGGCTAGGCCATCAGGAGGAGGAGACATCTGCCTGGCCAGATGCTGGGCTTTGCGTTTCCTCCCTTACACGACCTGGGTGAAAGTCACTTCCCAGCTGCACAATGAGGGCGACAATAACGGTGACACCTGCTACGGATCGCGATGGCGAAAGGCGATATGCTCACCAGGGAACCGCCACCACGCCTGGTGCACAGGGACGCATGGACAGAGGTTCCCTCTCCCTTCCTCTCCCGGGGGAGCTGCCGCTGGGCCGCGCCACCTGCCCGAGTCTTGGCAAACAGCAGAGAGGAATTAACGGGGAAACGGGAACACTTAGCAGTCCCCAGGGCTGAGGCTCCAGTCGGGGGCGGGGCACAGCTTCTGCAGCTTCCTGGCCATGGGGCCCAGGCAAGGCTCGTGGCCTCTCGGGCCTCAGTTTCCCCACCTGTAAGCTGAAAGACAGTGGGGACTTTCCACAGGACAGAGTGTCGGCTCTGCATCCTCCGTGCCCCAAACAGCGCTTGCATGCAGTAAGTGCTCAATAAATGTCCACAGAGTGACTCTGATTTGCCCATATCCGAGCCCAAGTCCAGGGAAACGTGAGAATCCAGGGAAACCTGGCCTGCCTCTCCCAGGAAGGTGTCTCCAGCTTGGGACCTCAGCTCAGGTCACAGGCGTCTCCCGAGCACCTGCTGTATACACGCTCTGCCCAGCCAGGCCAGGGAGGAGGGCTGCTGGGAGCGGGGGCTGGCAGGAGCCCTGTGATCCGGCTGGAGCCCAAGCTGGATGCAGCATGGCTCCCTGGGAGGGTGCAGCAGCTTCTTCCTCTTTCTTTCTTTGGAAAAAAAAAAAATTCTCCCTAAATCTGCCAGTAATGGACGTTCAGTGTTTACAAAGCCTGGGAAGCACGTCACCGCCGACAGAATGCAGAACAAAGCTCCCTGCCGGAACCGCACTAGCGAGGTCCCAGAGCCCACGCCAGGCTCTTGGGGCTGTGGGTGCTGCCCTCAGCCACCGGCACCCTGGCAGTCGGGTCTGGGGACAGGGACACGGCCCCAGCGCACCTCTGCTCAGGCGCCCCCTCCCAGCAAAGCGAGTGGACCAGGGCTCTGGGACCTGAACTCCTGCACTCCCAACAAGCCCACTGGGCAGCGACCCCACCCCCTGCCCCGCTCCGGGTCACCACGCCCCACGGTGCTGGCCACCCTGCGGGTGGGACGTCGCGCAGTCTGTCCTTGCCGCCGCCTACACGTAAGTCTGAACCTTTGGCCAAAAACCCGGTTCCCAGACTCGAAAGAAAACCCCGAAGAGGAACCTAAACCTTCGTGCTGCCTGCACCCATTGGCCAGGAGCGCTGGGGCTCAGGCCAGCAAACGTTTCACAGAAGCCAGACAGCCCAGGGGGAAGTGGCGCGCAGCTGGAAGCCTGCCGGGCGGCGGTGTCGGCTCGCTCACTTGTTCAGTCACTCTTCCTTCCCTCCATCACTGAGCAGGGGGCTCTGAGTGGCTCCCGTGAGCTCCTGGGGCAGGGGCACCCTCTGGATATGTGTGGGGGAGGCGACATGGACGACAGTGACAGGGTCCCCCAAGGCCAGGAGTGGAGGGGGACAGGAGGCTGGGGCTGGACGGGAGGGGGCAAAGAGGGTTTCTCACCTTCACCTCCCGCTCAGAGCTTGAGAGACTTTTTTTTTTTTTTTTTTCAGAAAAGGACAAAGAGCATCAATAAGCAAGTGTTTCTGGCACTTATGGGAGGGAGCTTGATACCCAATACACATCTCACCAAGTCCACCCAGCAAGCCTTGCGCCGGCTCTACTCCACTCCCCCCATTTTACAGACAAGCAAACCGAGCACAGAGAGGCGCGGCGCTGCTTCCACGGCCACGCAGGCGCAGTGTCTGTGTTTCCCCCTCATCACGGGGCAGCTCTCCCTCCCCTCCCTGCACTGCACCCCAGTCGGAGCCAGCCTGGCCCCCTCCCCCAGGCTTCGGGGCCAGGCCCACCCCTCTCTGCAGCCTGCCTTTGGGGCCAGTGTTACAGGGTTGGTGATGGGTTGCCCAGCTGGAAGGCCGGCTCTCTGGCTCCTTGCACGGGGCAGACGGCTGGACCCTGCAGGGACAGCGGCGGGACCGGGCCTCTCCTGAGGTCACTCCCATCTGTGCGCCTCAGTTTCCCCGCTCTCAGACAAGGGGGAGGCAGCGTCTGCCCCAGCCCCAACAGTCTCCTGGGCCGACTCCCGGTCCTCGTGCTCAGCCTTCCTGGGGCCAGGCCGGAGTCTCATCCCTACTCCAGCCCCGCAGCCGAGGGCTTGCTGTTCAGGGCCGTTGATGGGGGAGGGGGGGGTTGTGCAAACTCTCTGATGACTAAACAGACCCCTCTCCCTTCCTCCTCTCCAGCAGGGACGACTCACTGAGCTCCAAGGTGGCCTTGGGCCGGAACACAAGGAGTGGACAGAACTTCCTGGGGGCTGCAGGGGGCCCCAAGGTGACTCCTGGTGGGGAGGGGTGCTGTTTGCATGCAGCCTTGAAGGTTGGGGCCGAGAGACCCCCAACCAGTGGGGCGCCGGGGGATTTGAGGAAGGATCCACAGAGGTGGTCTCCCCAGGAGACTGCCCCCCTGACCCCTAAGTCCAGAGCTCTGTGTCCCCACGGCTGGAGGAGCCTGGCCTCTCTTGGGCAACGCTGGGGTCAGAGGGTGCTGCTAGCGTCCTGCCTCTCAGAGCCTCCTGCAAGTTCATGTCTGCAGGCCCCTCCCAGCCCCTCCCCCTCAGGTAGCCCAGCAAGCATGGGCTTTGATGCTGCCACCTCCGGGCCCAGGCGTCAATGGGCCCTCTATATGACCAGGGGGGCTGCAGTGGGTGCGGGCGAGGCCGGGACACACAGTCCCAGTGTGTGGGGCCGCCACTGGCCCGCCCAGGCCCTGTGGGCAGCGGGGGGCTCCCAGGAATGCCCTCCCAGCCCGGGGGTGCCCTTTGGACAGGCAGGGTGGTCTGGGGAGACGGGTGTGTGCTGGGCAGCCGCGGCGCCAGGCAAGGCCGCCGTCGTGGGCGCCGAGTGGCCGGCAGGCTGGCCTCCGGGGTGCTTGCACTTGGGGTGACCAACTGTCCAGGGTTACCTGGGGCTTTTGGTGTCAGCCCCGCGAGAGCCCCTTGTTGCCAGCTCCTGCCCTGAGCTTAGGAGGGGACAGAGCCGCGACGGATGTGGGGAAGGTCCACGCAGCTTCCTTCCTGTCCAGTGACGTCTGAGTCAGACCCCCCCTCCACACAGCCCGCCTGTTGCCTGAGAACCAACCCTACCCATGGCCGAGAGAAGCCTGGCCAGGCAGGGGAGGCCCCGCAGACGGGGCAGCCAGGGCTGGGTACCCCTCCAGCACTGCCCCCCGTGCAAGGCCTCCAGCCCCATCCCTGCCTGCCGGCACGCCTTTGCCCAGCCCTTTCCCTCTGCCAGGGGCCTCCTTGCCCCTTCCTGTCACCTTGTGCCACTCCTGCATGGAGGGGGTTCTGCCGGAAGTCCCCGAGCTCGGCCCATGCCCCTCCTGCAACTCCCAGCATCCCGTCCTCCCCCGCGAGCTCTCTGCAGCGCCATTGTCTTCCCTGCAGCCCGCCAATTGCACGGTGGAAGTCCTGCCCCGCTCTGCCCGTTCCCCTGCTCCCGGCACGGGGCCAGGTTCGCTGCCTTCTGCCCCTTTAATGCCCTCAGCAGCCCATGGGGTGGGTCTGGTCAGCGCCGCTCACCCACAGGGAAACTGAGGCTGCCTGTAGGCTCCTGGTGGGGGACGGGGCCCCAGTGTCACTCTCCACTCCCAGGCCAGGCAGCCTCTGGGGCTCCTCTCCATCCGCCTGCCCTGAGGGCCCCCACAAGGTGCAGTAGAGGGCCTTGCTGCCCTGGCGGGGGGTGGGGGGGTGGGGAGGGAAGGCGCCCCAGGGAGTGCTGAGAAGGGCCTGGGGATGGCGGGGGCCACAGCTCACTAGGCGAATCCTCCGCCTGAGGCGCCGGCACCCTGGGTTCTAGTCCTGGTTGGGCATTGGTTCTGTCCCGGTCGCTCCTCTTCCAGTCCAGCTCTCTGCTGTGGCCTGGGAAGGCAGTGGAGGGCCCTGCTCCTGCATGGGAGACCAGGAGGAAGCACCTGGCTCCTGGCTTCAGATCGGCGCAGTGCGATTGGCCACTTGGGGGGTGAACCAACGGAAGGAAGACCTTTCTCTCTGTCTCTCTCTCTCTCTCTCTCACTGTCTAACTCTGCCTGTCAAAAAAAAAATAATAATAAAAACAACAACAACAACAACAACAAAAAAACAAAAAAAAGAAGGGCATGGGCACACTCGGGATATAGGAGCTGCCCCTGAACAAGGTACCATGGGCATCCTCAAGGCCACTGCGCACCAGGGGCAGAGAGGGAAACTGAGGCCCAGAGAGAGAAGAGGGCCCGGCCACAGGGACATAGAGTGCCTGAGATACAGCCCGAGGGCTCATCCTCCCCATCTGTCAGAGACAGGAAGAAGCACCCCGAGGCCCCCTGGGAGGCCCCCACACTGTCGAACTCCACCCCCGGGGCAGCTCTTCCGTGGCTGCTCCGCGCCCCTGCACGGTTGGGCGGGAACCCAAACCTCGCCCCCATGTGCACGCAGGGCAAAGCGGTCAGGGACAGGGGTTCGACTCTGCAGGGAGTCCAGGGCTCTCGGCCCCAGGCGGTGAGGGCAGGCAGAGGCCGCAGGGGCTGCTGGTCTTTGCCAGAAAAATAAACCAGGGGGAGGGGGCTTCAGGAGCTCTGTGACAGAGCTGGGGACCCACCCAGGGAGACAGAGCAACCCTCACTGGGGACCCGGCCATCTCAAGAGGCAGGGAATCCACCCCACTCCTCCTCATACTACCAGCAGGGCACGGCAAGGTCCACGGACTCGGATGGAGTCACACAGCGCACGGTGCCAGAGGCAGAGGACGAGACCTCTGGCTAGCACGCCCCGAGCTGCCAGTCACCGGGGGGCTTCCCCCAGCCCCAGCCCCAAGGACAAGGCCCCTGGCCAGCACGCTCCGAGCCACCCCATCACTGAAGGGCTTCGCCCAGCCCCAGCCCCAAGAGATTCTCATTCCAGAGTCCAAGGTGGGAGTCAGGAATCCAGCGTCTCGAACCACCTTGGGATGGCGGGCAGGAAGGCGCTCGCTGAGGGGCTGGGGTGGGACAGGTGGGCCTGGGGAGGTGGGGGGGACAGGACAGGTGGGCCTGGGGAGGTGGGGGGGATGGAGAGGAGGAGCGAGGGTAGGGGAGGCCTTCCCCCCAATGCATCAACCCCGGGAGATTCTGCGAACGTTGTAGCCCTGGGCTCCTCGACTGGCAGAGGCCATGGGGGTCCGTGAACTTGGGCTGGAAATAATGACATCATTCCCTGATCTCTCACTGAAACCGAGGGTCCTTCCCCACCGCGGTCGTGTGCCCACGTGTCGTGAGGGCTGCCAGGAAGCCTTCTGCTCCCTGGCTCCCGCGCGTCACTGCTGCACGAGGCCGGTGGCTGTGCCACCACCAAGCAGCTCCTATGAAGGGACACATGGCCACCGGATCATAGAAGCGCTTTCTTTCCGAGTTTGATAATGGCATTCCCACAGATGTGCTTTTCTTTATAATCCTTTGTGTTTTTTTTTTTTTTTTTTTTTTTTTTTTGCATTTAAAAATTTGACTCCAAGATGTACAAAGTCTGAAGGCTTTTAGATTCACCTCCCAGCGGGGTGAGGACCCTGGGTGGGCGTGTAGAATTGGGGCCCTGCGGAGTGTACCCTCAGGCTGGACCTCTCTGGGGATAAAACCGGCAGCTGGGACCTGGTGGGATTTGGGAGCAGAACTGGGCAGGAGAGGGCTCAGCGTGGTGGACAGAGCTGTTCCGCGGAAGCACAGGGAACCCTCGGTCCCCAGACCCCAGACCCAGACCCAGACCCAGACCCAGACCCGAGACCTCCCCGCCACCCAGGCTTCTGCACCTGAGGCACCTGCGGGGCAGCGATCAGGCCGCTGTGCGCGCCGTGGGCCAGAGCAGCCGACTGCCCCTCCCTCTCCTTTGGTGCCACCTCTGTGGCCCCGGGAGCCCTTCAGCCCCATCTCCCAGGGTTCCTTTGTTTTAAACCCTGCATTTCTCCATCGTGCTCACGGAGGGAGAAGCGTAGATTACAAAGACGCAGCAAATGGTTTTTATAAACTCTTATTTTCTTGCCACAGAACTGCCTTTAATTAGCTCCGAGGACTACAAAGGGAACACGTATAATAGCAGCAGCTTGAAGGCAGGAGCCCACGGCCCCGGTCCCAGACGGGCCGCCTGTCACCAGCCCCAGCCAGGTTTGGTGGGAGCACCCCCATGTCGGGGACGGCGGCCTCCCGCCCCCACCTCAGTCTCTGCCCGCCCAGACCCCACCGGCCCCTACTCCAGCCCAGCCTCGGCGAAGCCTCTGGACGACAAAGACCCACATGGGCGTCGGGCCCTGCCCAGAGCTGGCCGCCAAGTGCTTCCTCTGAGTCACCCTGGGAGCCGGCAGCAGGGGGACAGATGGACAGAAGTGCAGACGGACAGTCGGGCCGGCTTCCGTGCCCCGTTGACCACCTCGGCGGAGGGAGGACAGCCACTGCTCCCGAGCCCAGGAGTTCTAGAAAGCCTTCAACTCTCGTCTGGCAGAGAACTGGTCCCTTTGAGCAACCCAAAAGCCCGGCCCCCGTCTGCAGCCCAGCCTCAGCCTTAGGACCTCACTCAGGGCTCAGAGAGGTTAAGGAATTTGCTATGGTTGCTCAGCAAAGTGGCTACTGTGCTGTGGGACACTCAGCTTGGGGGACGCTCAGGCCCCATCTGGGCTTCTGCTGGGGACGACAGAGGCGGCTTAGGAGGCTGCCTGAGGCCAAGGCCCATCCACCCTGAGGGCCAGACCAGCAGCAAGAGGCCCCTATGAGGTCCAGCCTCAACCAAGTGGAGAATCGGGGACACAGCCCAGACCTCAGGGTCCCTCCAAGCCACGGATGGATGCAAGCACCCCAAGAAACACTCTCTCTCCCCCATGCCTGGGCTCACAAGGCTCCCCAGGCCTGCCCCCCACCCCCGAGGCAAGCCAAGGCGGCACAAGTTCTGCCCTGAATCCAGCAGCTCCCCTCCTCCTGCCGCCCCCCCTCACCCGGGGACGCCGCCAGGGAAGGCCGCCGGGGGCCCACAGTGCTGCCCGGCCTCCACCTGCCTCCCACGGCTCTGCCTGAGCCCAGGTGCAGGGGCCACACTCTGGCAGGCTGGGGGCTGGGCTGCGGGGCCCCCAGAGCCCCACGAGAGAAGCAGGAAGCCGGGCTCTCCCTCCACCCTGCACCCTCCAAGAGCCGGCTGGGGGAGCTGCTGCCCGTGGCCCACTGTCCCCACAGGCTGCGGATAGAAGTCCCACTCCGGGAGACCACGGAGGCCACTGGCCCCTCTTCCCCGCAGGCTCCCTGAGGCTTGCAGGGTCAGGTAGCCAGGCCACGTCCTTGGGCCAGGGTCTGGGTGGTGGCCGCGGCTCCCCACCCGCGAGGGCCAGCCGGGGCCCGGGCACGCGTTACTCACCGCGGATGAAGGCCGGCGAGTAGGCGGGGAAGGAGTCGAAGATGCTGTTGGAGGCCATGCCCCGCTCTGCAGCCGCTTCAGGGGCTCGGCTGGGGCCGGGCTGGGCTGGCCTTGTTAGAGTTTTTTTTTCCTGACTACTTTGGAGAATGAAGGGGGGGGTGTTGGTTTTGTTGTTTGTTTTGTTGTTTTGTCTCTTTTTTTCCCCCTGCTGCTACGAAAAAGAAAAAAGGAAAGAACGCGAGAGTGTGTGTGAGTGAGCGAGAGAGAGAGAGAGAGAGAGAGAGGAGAAGAAAAAAAATCCCCCAGGAAAGCAGAGTTTCTGTTTGTACCCAAGAATCTGGATCCCTGGTCCCACAGGAATGTCTACCCACAAATTCTCAACAGCAGTTGTGTGCAGTGTATCATTAGATGGCGGGAAGGGGCGCTCGGCAGCCAGGGTGGAGGAGGCAGCGAGGCCCCGCACCAGCGCCACGGGGAATGAATGAATGAGGCTTACCCTCGACGGAGCCCAGGCTCCAGCCGGTGCGAGGGCGGCCGGGGGGTGGGGACGACCGGAGCCAACCAGCTCCCGCGCAGGGCCCTGGAGGCGGCCGAGGGCCTGGCCTTGTGGTTCTGTGGTCGAGGGACCAGGCCTTCCCAGTGTCAACCCAAGCCCGGCACACAGGATGCCAGCAGCCAGCTCGCGGCCTTGGCCCATTGGCTGGGGCGCGGTCACCTGGGCCGTGACGTCATGGCCTCTTAGAAGATCTTGTGGCTGCCTTTCTCTGCCTTTTGGAGAGAGAGAGAGGAGACAGAGAGAGAGAGAGGGAGAGAGAGAGGCAGGCAGTGGCTTTTATTTGTGGGACTGGCCTCAGCACGCGGCCCAGAAGCAGAACTGAAAGCGGTTGGAGTGGGGGCGGCCGGGGCGGCGGTTTGGACCCAGTGTGGGAGACTCCTTCTTAATTAAGGCCAGCGTTGGCCTGGGCGGGCCGGGAGCCCCGCCGGCCCCTCACCGGGCGCCGGGAGCCGGGTGCCGCCGCGGGCGCGGGGCTCACACCCTGCCATTGTCCTGCACCGCCTCGGCCAGGCAGAGGCGGCCACATGTGTGGCTCAGTGGCACTTCAGGGGGTTTTATGGGAGCTGGGATTACGTACAAATGGGAAACACATGAGGCGGCACCGCCAGCCCTCGTGCCCGGCAGAAGCCCCGCCTGCGAAGGCGGTGGCGCAGTGGTGCCAGGAGGCCAGGCCTGAGCAGGGCTCTGAGGCCCCGGCTTGTCAGTCCGGCCCACCTGAGCCCACCTGAGCCGCCCCAGGGTCCTTGGCACCACCCCAATGCCCGGGGGTCTCCTTGCCTCCTTGCCCAGTGCCTCCGGCTGAATCTTTCACATCCCAGAATCGTCCCGGCTCACAGCGGCTCAGGAGTAGGAGAGTGGAGGGCGGCCGCTCAGCCGTGCACACTGTGTGCCCGGGGCCAGCTAAGGCTTGGGGCTGGGGGCTGGGGAGGACAGAGAGGGCTTTTTCCGTTTCCCTGGTGAGCTCTACTCTCCCATTTCACAGGCTGAGGCACTGAGGCCCAGGGTGGTGCGGTCCGCTGGGCTAAGGTCACATGGGGCTGGATTGGAACGCCAGCCTCCCACTGGCCAGCCGTGACGTCGCAGCTCACGTCCGAGACTTCGGGAAGTGCCCCCTGCAGCCTGGGCACCACCCCGGCCCCTCCCAGCACCAGCCCTCCACCCTTGGACACACGATGGCCTCTGTAGGCCAAACAGGAGCGGGGGGGTATGGGGAGGAGCAGGGGGCTTGTCCAAGGTCACAGAGCCCCGCTTGTGGCCAACGAATGAGAAGCCCTCCACTGGGGGTGGCTCCTGGTGCTGGGGCGGGGGCAGGGGGTTCTAATTCGGCCGGGGAGGAAGCAGGTTTGTGGTGAAAACCACAGGGCTCTGGAGTCTGATTTGGGCTCCAGCCCCAGCTCCGCTCAATCCGAGCCTCGAGGCCTTGGAGCGAGTCACTTCCCTCCTCCTCGTCTCGGTTTCCTTTCCTGTAAAACAGGGATAACACCTTGGTTGACGGGGCGGGTGCCAGGCGCCGGGTGCCACAAACATGGGTTTCCTTGGCTCAGTCCCTGTGACGCCATTCGGGCTCCGTTATGAGTCAGCTCAGGTACGGAATCAGCACCAATGGGCGAGGTGGGGGGTGGGGGGCACAGACTGCCCCACCCCCACCCTGTGTTGTGCCCGGGCAGGGTCCTTGGAGATCGGGGCCCTGATTCGGCTCAGCGCATTCTGGGGTCTCCCATGCTGTAGGACACTCAGAGATCGACACGGTGGGGAAGACCCCCCCCATTTACTGAAGCGGAAACGGAGGCCCCCCGAGGGGCAGAGACTCATCCCGGCTCCTCGGGTGAGTCAGTGGGAGCCGGGCCCCTGCTCCCAGCCCGAGAGTGGTTTCCACTCTGCCCACACCGCCTCTAGTTTCCAACCCCACCCACTTGGCTGTTTTTTTCCACACCGAGGAGCAGGCCCCCAGGCCCCCATAACTTGATCACCCAGAGGGGCTCCTCCTCCCCAGAAAGCTGAGGCGAGGCCCAGAGATGAGAAGGAGCCCAGGGGCTGCAGGGGCCTGGCGGTGCACCTGTGCGGTTCCCCGAGGCCGAGGGACGAAGGTCTGCTGAGTGCCAGGCTTGACCCTGCCCTGGAGGGAGTTGTACCCACCACCTGCCCGCCGGAGGCGTGAGCTGCCCTTGGAAACAACCCCCTGGAAGCCGCTTTAGAGGGGCAGAAAGAACACAGAGGCTGGAAGCAGCCGTCCCTGAAGGCGGAGCTTGGTTCCTACCAGCAGTGAGACTATGGGCCAGCGGCTTTACCTTTAGAGCCTTGCTTTCCCTGTCTGTGAAATGGGCCCCACCACAACGCCCATCTCCCCAAAGTGTAAAGAGGAAGAAATGAACAAATAGTTGTGAGTTTCCGTGGCACAGTGTGGGTGCCCAGCTCCAGGGAGCTCCTGTCCCTTTAACTTCTGGTTGTGTGTTCCCTCTGCACGCCAAGGAAAGTCAGGTTTCCTCTTGTTCTTCACTGCAAAAAATGAAGTCAGGTTAGTTAAAAAAACAAAAAAGCAAATTTGATTAAAGAAGGGATCATAGGAAACAGTATCTGAAAAAATCACAGAAATTGTATCTTGGAGCCGGTGCTGTGGCGTAGCTGGTAAAGCTGTCGCCTGCAGTGCCGGCAACCCGTATGGGCGCCAGTTCAAGTCCTGGCTGTTCTACTTCTGATCCAGCTCTCTGCTGTGGCCTGGGAAAGCAGTAGAAGATGGCCCAAGTCCTTGGGCCCCTGCACCTGTGTGGGAGACCCAGATGAAGCTCCTGGCTCCTGGCTCCTGGCTTCGGATTGGCGCAACTCCAGCTGTTGCGGCCAACTGGGGAGTGAACCAGCGAATGGAAGACCTCTCTCTCTGTCTTTGCCTCTTTGTAACTCTGCCTTTCAATTAAAATAAGTAAATCTTTTTAAAAAATTCTTATCTTAAACCCACGAGCGTTGAACTTCCAAGTGTGCCTTTGGCAGTTTCCTCTTGCTCTTCCGGCTAAGCCATCCCAGGAGGCCTCTCTTTCTATCTCTGGCTGGGGTTTCTTTCCCGGGAAGGGGAGAGAGCCCACCTCTCCTCCCCCGCCCCACCCCGGTCTCACAACACCTGCCCCAGCCCTAGTGCAAGGTCTTTTTCAGCCACCTGCCTTTGCCAAGTCTTTCCGAAGTGTCCATTGTGGTTTTCGTTCAATCGGGGCTTCCGGGCAGTGTCACAGGGGGTCAGGGTCCACCCAGAAGACGGCCACCGCGGTGAGTGTTGGAAGCAGTGACGGTGATTCCAGGGTTATTGGAAGCACAGGTGAGGGGAGAGCACAGGGCCTGGGAGAGAGGGGGGTGTTCCCACAGCGCCCAGCACAGGCAGGAAGCAGGTGGCCCAGGCTGGCATCTGCCGGAGGGAGCGGGGCGACCACAGAGATGTCCACGGAGACCTGCACCAAGGGGGAGAGATGGCATGACGGGGCAGGGACACAAGGTCAACTCGTGGGGGCGAGTCGACAGCGGAGAGGCTGGTGTGGCAGAGGTGTGGCACCCCGGAGGGCCCTGCTGGCCAGCGGCACGGACTGGTGCACAGCGTGAGAAGTGAGTGTGGGTGACTCCCACAAGCCAGTGGTCTAGGGGTCAGTTAGGAAAGCACCTGCTAGGAGTGACGATAAAATCTGTTTCCTCAAGCAGGGTGCAGAGCTGCTGTTTCACCGTGACCTTGGTTTGCTGCCATTGGGGGATTTCCTTGCCAGTCAGGAGCACTGGACACAGAGCACTGTGCTGAGCTTCACCATGGACAAAGGGGGCGCACCCCAAGCCCACCGCGTTCCCCCACTTTTCACACGAGGCAAAGAAGACTCACCCCGGGGATGAACCCCAACTTGGAGTCTCACAGGACACAGGCCGGGCAGAGACAGAGGCTCAGCGGAAGGGCCTAAGAGGGGTGGGAGCACAGGTGTGCTGCCTCCACCTGCAGCCCGGCCCCCAGATGCCCCTGACTTCTGTTGTCTCCCATGGGAGTCGAGGTGCTGGGGCGTGGGTGCTGGAGGAGCTGGGCTTGGACCCCCACCCTGGCAGCTCCGCAGGGTGGGCACTTGGCCAGGGCTGTCCGACCCTCACCACCCTCCTCTGAGAAATGGGGGAAGTCAGAAGCCCCTAATTCTAACCAGGGTGTGGACGAGGAGAGCACGGAGCAGGCTAGGGAGGAGGGGACAGTGGCTGCCCTCCCGCTGGGTCCCTCAGGGCCCTGAGCGCCCAGGTTTCTGAAGGCCGAGCCCGGCCAAGGGTCTCCGCCTGCAGCCCCCGGCACTGCAGAGGCCGCGCTTGGGTGCCCCGGGGCCTGGCGAGCCTTGCCCACCACCCTTCGTCCCTTGGGGGCCCAGGCCCTCAGGGGAAGAGAGAAAACCCCAAACACTCTCCCCTTCTGGCAAACAAAATGATCCTTCTCCGGGCCTTTGGGTGGAATAACGTATTTTTTAGCTTCAAAGAGTTGTGTCAGGGGCTCAGACCTGCTGTGCGGTGGGCTCTGCGTGGCCGCCCTGGGCTGGGGGCGGGGGCAGGAGGGCACACGGAAGACTCCCCCACCCCAGGGCTGGCAGAGTGAGGGGACTGGGAGGCCTTACCCTCCAGATGCCGGGCCCAGAGCGCCTGCCTGCCCCAGTGCTGGATCTATTTTTCGGGCCAATCTCGTCCCTGCTCCCATGTCTTCTTAGAGTCCTCCCAGCAGGAGCCTAACTCACAGTCACCAAAAACCCACACAGAACCTGTTCTTTTTTTTTTTTTTTTTTTTTTTAAAGATTTTATTTATTTGGCAGGTAGAGTTACAGACAGTGAGAGAAACAGAGAGAAAGGTCTTTCTTCCATTGGTTCACTCCCCAAATGGCTGTGATGGCCAGAGCTACGCTGATCTGAAGCCAGGAACCAGGTGCTTCTCCTGGTCTCCCATGCGGGTGCAGGGCCCAAGAACTTGGGCCATCCTCTACTGCCCTCCTGGGCTACAGCAGAGAGCTGGACTGGAAGAGGGGCAACTGGGACTAGAACCCAGCGCCCATATGCGATGCCGGCACCACAGGCTGACTATTAACCAAGTGAGCCTCGGCGCCGGCCCCAGTGGAACCTGTTCTTCCCACGTGCCAGGCACCTTTCCAAGAACCTCACTTACCTCGCTGAGTTCCACAAGCATCATTTAAAAAGTAATTAATTTACTTGTTTATTTTCACTTGATTTGAAAGGCAGAGAAGGGATCCCCATCTGCTGGTGCATCCCCCGAATGCCCACGGTAGCCGGGCCGGATCGGATGAAGTCCCCCCGCGAGGAGCTCCACCCAGGTCTCCCACGTGGGTGGAAGATACTCACGCACTTGAGCCGTCACCTGCTGCCTCCCAACGTGCACAGGAGCAGGAAGCTGGGTTTGCAAGTGGAGCCAGGACTCGAACCCTGGCACTTTGCCCGATCCGGGATCCAGGTGTTCCAAGCTGGGACTTAACTTTTGTGCCAAATGCTCATACTATGATTGTTTAAAAGACAAGGAGCTCAGCGAGGCTGGCCCCCAGTCCAGCTCAGAAGGGGCCCAGCAGAGCTGGGCCCCAGCCAGTCTACATCACTGGTATTCAGCCACACTCGACAGCCGAGCAAACGGAGGCTCGTGAATTCCTGGGCTGATGAATCTGCTAAGAATGATCTAGATAAATGATTCATGGTGAGGCCATTCTCTCTCTCTCTCTTAAGATTAATTTATTGATTTGAAAGACAGAGGGGGAGAGAGAGAGAGAGAGAGAGAGAGAAAGTTTTCCATCCACTGGTTCACTTCCCAAACAGCCCCAATAGCTGGAGCTGTGCCAATCCAAAGTCAGGAGCCAGGGGCTTCTTCTGGGTCTCCCATGTGGGTGCAGAGGCCCAAGGACTTGGGCCATCTTCTACTGCTTTCCCAGGCCATAGCAGAGAGCTGGATTGGAAGTGGAGCAGCTGGGACTCGAACCAGCACCCATGTGGGAGGCCAGTGCTGCAGAGTCCTCCAGGCCCACTCTGACCTCTGGGCGCCCAGCATGTGGCACCTTTGACCTCCATAGCTGCCTCTAACCAGGGGGCCTGTGTGTCGGTGGGGGGTGGGGAGGAGGTGCTGTTACCCTCCTCTCCCCATTTTACTGAGGCATAAGCTGCGGCTCAGCAGTGAGGGTCTGGCTCGAGTTATGGTGCTGGGTGGTGGGGAAGCTGGCATTTGACAGAGGGTGCTGGGCCCCCAGCCTTCACGGGAATCCACCCTCGCAACCCCCCCTGCCGTCCGGCTCCCTGCCCCGTGCTTCCCGGGGGTGGGGTGGGGTGGGTGGTGGGCGGCGCAGGACTGGAGTTGCGATTTCTGTGACTGATTCGGTCTGAATGTTTTCTTGCCTCGCTCGCTCCTCCCTCTTTCTCTTTCTGCCTTTCAATTATGATGACCCCATTTGCAGGGGTGTGCCGGCCTGCAGATTTGCTGACCCAGGCAGAAGGGAGGGGGTCTCATTATGTGGTTGGGAAATAGCGGGGCATTTTGTATGCCACCGACCGAGCATCCCAGGAATTTCAGCAGCCCTCCAGGAAATGAGGGGATTAGCTCCCGCCCGGGACTGTGGCTTCCCCATCTCCCAGTGTGCCTTCCCCACCTCCTAGTGTGCCTTCCCCTGGCCTTTACCAAGGAGGCTCGGAGCCTCTGCGCACACGGGCAGCCCTGGAGAAGAAGGGGCTGCCTGGGGTAAGGAGAGAGCCCTGGCCAGCGGGGCTCAACCCTGCAGCTGACATCAGAGAGGGTCGGATGCTTGTCCTGGGCCACACCGCCAAGGCTGAGGTCCACGTGACCCTGACTGTGGTCGGGAGTGGGGGGGCCTTCCCCAGGGCCGGGCTCTGGGAGTCACTTGCTGAGTTCCGTCAGCCAGGCTCCTTCCCCCTCTGCCTCCTCTTCCTCATCTGCGGAACGAGGGGGTGAGACCCCTGCTTTGATCTCGATCCCCCCAGAGGTGCACCTGTGTCTACGGAGAATGGTCCAAGCACTTTCCTTAGGAGGTGACCCCAGGAAGCAGGGGTGAGGAGAAGGGCGAGTGAGCCAGGAAAGGAAGGCCCTCAGAGGGTGCAGGGGTGAGCAGCTCAGGACCCTGGGCACTTGGAACTCAACCCCACCGGGGCCCTCCCAAGTGGAGCCTCGGCCCCAGGGGCCAGCAGGCTGGGGTATGTATCCAGCACTTCTGCCACTGGGTGGCTTCTTATAGGGGTGGTATCCACCAATGAGCAGCGCTGCGCGCCCCTGCAAAGTTCACTCAAGGCCACCTGGTGCTTCCAGGGAGCTGTCAATCATCAGGCCACGTGACTCCTAAGGCAGCTTCCATGTCCTCACTCAGCCAGGGAGTGGTGTGTTGGCACGGCAGGTGGGGGATGGCGTCACCCCTGTCCGTGCTCCATACGCCGACACCGCGTCCCTGGAGAGTGCCCGGGGCACCCCGAAGAGCAGGCTGAACTGGGGGAGGGCTCTCTCCTTTTCACCTCTCTGACCAGGGACTGCCACTTTTTCTTTTCATTTTTATTTTAGCATCCCCCCTGCTTCTTTTCTTAACATTATGCAACAGTACTTGTATAAAAGTTCACGGAAAATATGTGTTGTGAAAAAAACTAGGCACGGCTTACACAATTTTTGCCCCAAAATAAACTTATTTTCTAATTCCAGTTTCCCATGAACTTTGTGATTTATCATCGTATATGCTCACGTTTTTAAAAAATTTCTTATTTATTTTCATTTTGTATGTGAAAGAGAAACAGAGAGAGACAGAAAGTTCTATCTACTCTCCATGCCTGCTGGGGTGGAGTCAGGCCAAAGCCAGGAGCCTGGAATGCAATCCAGGTCTCCCATGTGCTGAGCAGTGACCCTAGGACTTGAGCCAGCTCCTGCTGCATTGCCTGCTCCACCCCACTGCGTGCATCAGGTAGCTGGGATTAGGAGCAGAGCTGGGACCCAGGCACTTTGGTGTGGGATGTGGGCATCCTAAGTTCCTCTTTTTTAAAAAATTTTTATTTAGGGGGCCGGTGCCATGGCTCACCAGGTTAATCCTCTGCCTGCGGCGCCAGCATCCCATATGGATGCCAAGTTCTAGTCCCGGTTGCCCCTCTTCCAGTCCAGCTTTCTGCTGTGGCCCAGGAAGGCAGTGGAGGATGGCCCGAGTGCTTGGGCCCTGCACCCACATGGGAGACCAGGAGAAGCACTTGGCTCCTGGCTTCAGATCAGCATAGTTCCGGCTGTAGCAGCCATTTAGGGGGTGAACCAACGGAAGGAAGACCTTTCTCTCTGTCTCTCTCTCTCTCTCTCACTGTCTAACTCTATCTGTCAAAAAATTTTATTTATTTATTTGAAAGGCAGAGTTACAGAGAGGCAGAGGGAGAGGCAGAGGCAGAGAGAGAGAGAGAGAGAGAGAGAGAGAGAGAGAGGGAGGTCTTCCATCTACTGGTTCACTCCCCAAATGGCTGCAATGACCAGAGCTGTGCCAATCCAGCTTCCTCTGGGTCTCCCACGTGGGTGTAGGAGCCTAAGCACTTGGGCTATCTTCCACTGCTTTCCCAGGCCATAGCAGAGAGCTGGATCAGAAATGGAAGAGCTGGGACTCGAACCAGTGCCCATATGAGATGCGAGCACTGCAGGCGGTGGCTTTACCCGCTACACCCAACAGCCTCACAAGTGCGTCTTAACTGCTGCACCAAACGCACACCCTGCTCACAGTTCCCAGAGTCAAATATCTCTGTACGGCTCTCCTCTCATGCTCAGAGAAAATCATTGAAAAATTTTTATTATTTATTTTAAAGGGAGGGAAGGAGAGAAAGAGAGAGAGAGAGAGAGAGAGAGAGAGAGCGAGCTTCCAGCCATTGGTTCATTCTCCAAATGGCTGCAATGGCTGGGACCGGGCCAGGCTGAAGGCAGGAGCCTGTAACTTCATTAGGGTTTTATGGGAGCAGGGGCCCAAGCACTGTGCCTTCCCAGGGGCGTTAGTCAGGAGCTGGGTTGGAAGCAGAGCAGCTGGGACTTGAACCAGTTCCCTGATACAGGATGTCAGCGCCGCAGACGGCAGCTGTTGTACCACAACACCAACCCTGGGAAAATCACTTTTAGCCCCTTTAACTTTTTTTTTAAAGATTTATTTATTTATTTGAAAGCCAAAGTTGCAGAGAAGCAGAGGCAGAGAGAGAGAGAGAGAGAGAGAGAGAGAGAGAGGTTTTCCATCTGCTGGTTCACTCCCCAGATGGCTGCAATGGCCAGAGCTGCGCCGATCCGAAGCTAGGAGCCAGGAGCTTCTTCTGGGTCTCCCATACAGGTGCATGGGCCCAAGGACTTGGATCATCTTCTACTGCTTTCCCAGGCCATAGCAGAGAGTTGGATGGGAAGTAGAGCAGCTGGGACTTGAACTGGTGCCCATATGGGATGCTGGCACTGCAGGCGGCGACTTTACCAGCTACGCCACAGAGCTGGCCTCCCTTCTTGAACTGTTTAAGAGTGAAACAAATCCTTTACCTCTTCAACTTTTAATATTTTCCCTATTTCTCTAAATAACATTCTTGTCAGGCTCCCTGTGATTCTTCCAGCTTCAGGCATTATCTGATCACTTTCCCACCACTGGCAAGAGGGGTTGGCTCCCCGTCATCCTCCCCTGCCCTCCAGGCATTCATAATTTTGTTTGGAGTAACCGTTGGTATTTCCCTTTTTACAACTGGATTAATGCTCTCCACAGCAAAGCCAGAAAGTGTGCTGGGTACAAGTCCTCGCATAGCTTTGTTTTTTTGTAAGAGTTGTGACTCAGCCTTTTGTTTGCATCACATGTGTGCTGATCGCTGAGTCATCCCCAAGATCTCTGCCAGTTGTTCAACTCTCTCGTTACGAAATTCAGGAATATCAAGTGTCCCCGTTCTCTTTACTCCGCCTTACACCAGCGCCCCTGTTTCCTGAACCCTTTCTCCTTCTTGCTTTACTGCCTTATTTTGAAATAGTAAGTACATCTTCCAACCGCTTCCTAAGAAAAGGTGCATGGGCGGTAGACTTAGTGGACGTCTTCATGGATAGTTTGGCTAGGTATAGAAATGACGGTTGAAATGAAAGTCCTTCAGACTTTAAGGTAATTTCTCCATTGGCCTCTTGTGCTGCTGCTGCTGAGAAGTCTGGAGATGTCCAGATTCATCACATCTGAAGAGAGCCTTCTCTCCTTTCTCTCTGAAGGCTGGAAGACGGTCTCTATCAGGTCTCTTCACTACTGCTCTAGACACTCAATTAATTCTTCTGATCTAGATGCTAAGTTGATTAGTACTGGGTTGGTTAAAATCAGTTTTCTCCCTCCATTTTCCACTATTCTTACTTTAGCTTCTAAAGAATTCTAAAATTCCTATCCTTTCTTATTTTCTACCTCTCTGTGTTTCTTATTGTCTTTTGGGGAGATACTTTCATTTTTTTTAATGCCTCTGTTGAGTTTCTCATTTCTGATATATCATTTGGATTTGTATTTTTTGTTTTCAAACTGTAACATCTTGGAGATGGTCCTGTGGTGTAACGGGTAAAGCCACCACCTGCGGTGCCGGCATCTTATATGGGTGCTGGTTCAAATTCCGGCTGCTCCACTTCCAATCTGCTGTGGCCTGGGAAAGTAGTAGAAGATGGCCCAGGTCCTTGGGCCCCTGCACCGGCATGGGAGACCCAGAAGAAGCTTCTGGCTCCTGGCTTCAGATCTGTGCATCTCCTGCCATTGCAGCCAATTGGGGAGTGAACCAGCAGATGGAAGATCTCTCTCTCTCTCTCTCTCTCTCTCTCTCTCTCTCTCTCTGCCTTTCCTCTCTCTATGTAACTCTGACCTTCAAGTAAATAAATAAATAAGTCTTTTAAAAAACTGTCACATCTTATAACTTCCTGTTCTTTTTACATCCATGCAGTGCCTTCTCTTATCTCTCTGAGGATACTATTGACAGGATTTCTTTTTAAAGATTTACTTATTTATTTGGAAGGCAGAGTTACATGGAGAGAATAAGAGACAGAGAGAGATCTTCCATCCATTGATTCACTCCTCAGATGGCCACAACCGCCAGGGTTGGGCCAGGCTGAGGCTGGGAGCCAGGAGCTTCATCCGGGTCTCCCACATGGGTGTCAGGGGCCCAAGCACTTCAGCCATCTTCCACTGCTTTTCCTAGGCCATCAGTATGGAGAAGGATCAGCAGTGGAGCAGCTAGGACTTGAACCAGAACCCATGTGGGATGCTGGTGTGATAGGCAGCAGCTTAACCCACTAAGCCCCAACACCAGCCGCAACAGAATTTTAAATAAATATTTCCTTTGAGTTACTTATTTTTTCTCATTTATTTTGTCTCCTGGAGGAGCTCATCACATAGCTGGAGATCCTTGGCTGCTTGTCCCTACTTAATAGCAGGGTGCTAGAGGCTGATGGAAGCTCTGGGTCGCTGTGGACTCTGCCTGGCCCTGGCTCTCACAGATGGTCTGGCTCGGCCGTCTCCGTGGTCAGTGTCTTCAGGGCTTCCATCTCAGCCTGCTCACCCTCCCGAGGGCAGATGCTTCTGAGCTGCTTGGAAGGTGCCAGACCAGTCACCAATGCTCTGGGCGAGGGAGGATTATCGCGCACGTCCCAGAGTCCTTCAAGTGACACTAAGGGATAAGTTTATTTTGGTGCAAAAATATTTAAATCCATGCATACACTGTCTTCAAACTATTCATGAAAAATGCACATTGTGCATAAACTATGGATGGATTGCAAATGTTTTGTCACCAAAATAAACTTATCTTTTAATTCCATCTTTGCATGGACTTTTGGAAGTCTTTCCACGGTCCCTCCCTTTCCACACAGCAGCCTCTGCCTCCTATGTAGCCGGCCCCTGCTGTCCAGAGTCCCCTGTCTTTGTCTTCCCTGTAAACAGATATTCTGCTGGACAGCGAAGTGACCTGAGGTCTGGCCACTTCCCAAGTGGACTTGCAAGTCCTCGTCCCTCAGCCTCTGGTCCGCCTGCTTTTCCAGATCTCCCCCTTCTGCTGCCAATCCCTGAGGCCTGGGAGGTTCTGCATTGAGAGTGGAGGTGCTTTCTGGCTTTTCCACAACTGGGTCTGCAGGGACTCGGGTCTCCCGGCTCTGCCAGGGCGGGCGTGGAGGCAACTAAAAAGGTTTGCAGAAAATTAAACTGAAAGATGCGCCTATCTTGTTGCAAGCAATTCTGAAATCCATGCACGATTTTCTCATCAGACACATTTCCATGAACTTATTCATTCATTTAAAAATGTTTATTTCTTTCCAGAGAGAGAGAGAGAGAGAGAGAAAGAGAGAGAGAGAGAAAGAGAGAGAGATCTTCCATTCACTGGTTCACTCCCCAAATGCTTGCAAGAGCTAGAACTGGGCCAAAGTCAGAAGCCAGGAGCTCCATCCAGGTCCCCTGTGTGGGTGGCAGGGACCGAAGCACTTGAGTCATCACCCACGGCCTCCCAGGGCGCACGCCAGCAGGAAGCTGGATCAGAAGCAGAGGAGCCCGGACTCAAACCAGCATTTCCGTATGGGATGGGGGCGTTCCAAGAGCAGCTTAACCAGCTGCACCACAACGCCGTTGGCCCATGAACTGTGTGAAGCCTCCTTGCATGCATGTACTTCAAGGTATTTGGCACTAAAATAAACTCACCTTTTACTTCCAATTTCCACGAACTCTGAAGTGCCCTGTACAGCTGCTCTCGGGGCTCCCACACATGAATCCCGTCGTCCTTTTCTCTGTTCTCTGCGTCCCTGTAGGCTTAGGCTTAAACCAAAACAAACAGCAAGGACACCACCAACCAGCTGAACGGCAGCACTTTGCAGACAGCAAGCCGACGGGGCGCACACGTTCCACCCGTACTGTCTGCTCCGGTGGGGGGTCTTGTTTGAGAGGAGGAGTCCACATATACTGTCTTTAGGGTTGAGCCGGGGCTGAGCCAGTGCAAAGCCAGAAGCCTGGAACTCCACATGGGTCTTCCACGTGGGTGCAGAGGCCCAAGCACTTGGGTCCTCTTCTGCTGCTTTCCCAGGCCCATTGGCAGGGAGCTGGACGGGAAGTGAAGTGGCTGGGACTTAAGGAAGCGTTCTGA
Source organism: Oryctolagus cuniculus (assembly GCF_051225735.1). Lineage (NCBI taxonomy): Eukaryota > Metazoa > Chordata > Mammalia > Lagomorpha > Leporidae > Oryctolagus > Oryctolagus cuniculus. Next base: position 147,030,452 of record NC_142873.1, on the reverse strand, counting down.
CATGGGTGCTGGTGTCGCAGGCGGTCCGGCCCCATGTGTGGGCTTTCCATAGAACACAGTTTCCCTGACCATTTTGAAGACCGACTTCTGGTGCCAGACCCTGTGTGAGGTGCTCAGGACCCAGTGGTTGGCACACAGACAAGATGTCTCCACTCGGGACATGCGGTATCTGAAGGCAGAAGTAGGTGACAACCAGTAATGTCACAGATCATTACTCCACTGTGTCACAAAGGCCTCTCGGATGAAGGGACAGTTACAGGAGAGGTGGGGACAAGTGCAGGCTCCGGGCTGGGACAAGCAGGTCTGGCGGTGGGAATGGCCTGGGCAAGGGCCCAGCGGAGGGCCGCAGCCCCCCAGGGTTAGGCATTGGTGGAGGCTGAGGAGGAGGGGAACGGGCCACGCAGGTCGGCAGGGCCCGGCTTGGTGGCTCTGACAGTGGACAGAGGTGAACCGAGTGTGGTTCAGTCCCTGGCCTGGGGGAGGGGCATGCCTTGCTCAGATTTGCATTTGGAATTCTCTCCGGGAAGCCAGCTGAAGGGCTACGGGGAGAATGGGGCTGGGGTGTGCTCCGGCAGGTGCATCCCAGGGCTGGGGGACAGGCTCCCTCTGCTTCCCTCTCCGCTGGCGCTTCCTTGTAGGTAGCAGAAGGCCCTGCCCCCTGCCCCAGCTCCTTTTCCCACCAGAGAAAGGGCAAGCCTTCCCAGCCCTGACCCCCTTCCTGCCTGAAAGTGATGGGTTCCACAGGGCTCCCCCAAGGGCCATGTTCACATCCTAATCCCCGGAACCTGTGGATCGTATCCCACCGGGGACCCACGTGAGTTGTGGGCTTTGATGGAGGTGTGCAGGCTGTAGCACCTTCCTGGGTATCTTTGGAGAAAGGAGGCACAAGGGAGCCAGCGCAGGCAGGCACAGACAGACAGGGAGGCCCTGGGCCAGCAGGCTTGGGGAGAAGCTGCAGGGAGCCGAGGCGAGAGCTGATTCTGCCCCGGGGCCTCCAGAGGGAGCGCACACGGAGCCAGCCTTCGGCCTCACGGAGCCCTCTGTAGGCGCAGCTCTGCAGGCCACTTGCTCTGCAGCTGTCTGCATGCTGCCCAGCCCACTGAGTGCAGGCGGAGGCCCCACTGGCCAGCTGGGACCGAGCTCCGGCTATGCAGGTTTCTGTTAAGAGGGTCCAACACCCTGCACCTCTCCGCTCTTTCTGGAACGTCCAGCTCAGGCCTCAGGCCCTGTAACTGTGGGATCCATGGTGGTGGAGCTGAGTTGAGGTGAGTTCCCAGCTGGAGGAGACCTGGGCTCCCCGGCCAGGGTGACCTGGTTTCCATTCCCTCCTCTGCCCGTGCCGTGCTGTGCCGTAGGCCATGCACCCCCAGCAAGCGACACAACCCTAGGGTCTGTGAAGTGTGTGTGTGGGGGGGGGGGCGGGGTTGTGCATGGCCCAGGCACAGGCCCTGGGGAGGTGACACCTGCGGGGTCAGAGAGCCCGAGGCTGGGCCTGCAGCTCCCAGGGCTGGCTGTGCCTCTCGGTGTTCTCTGAAGCTTTGTTATCATTTGGGGGTCAGGAAGGCCTCGAGGAATTGGACTGGGGACAGCAGGTGCACAGGCGGTATCAGCGGTATCCCCCGGACCCTAGGGAGCAGCCACAGACTCAGAGCTGCCCATCAGCCCACTCAGGGTGGCCGCGCCCTTGACCGTTGGTCGTAGCAGGTCCTAGACTCCGGGAACCTCAGAAAATGAGGTTCCTGGGTGGGAGGAGCCTTCCAGTCTTCCTGGAGGGGTTGAGTGAAGGATGCCCCCTCCGGTCCCTGTTCCTAGCCCCCCCAGCTCCCAGCCCCCAGCTCCTGCTCAGATCTTGAATGGCTGCCTTTCCAGACCAAAGGCCCCGAAGTTGCATCCCAAGCCCTGGGAGTGGGGAACGGAGCAGGCAGGGGGGACCCGAGCTCTGTGCTGTGAGTCATCCCTCGCCCTCACCCTCCCGCTGGCCAAGGCGGCACAATTTGTGCCCATTTAGCAGATGGGGCTGAGCCCCTGCTCTGAGTGACCCTGAGAGCCGAGCCCCCCCCCCCCGGCCTGCGCCCACTGGCCAGGCTCTGACTTTTAGAGCCTCTCTTGGCCCGGAGCCTCTGCCTCCTCCACCTGCTTCTCCCCTCCCCCTGCCCGGTTCCTAAACCAGCATATTCAGGCCCGGCCTAGCACCCCAAGGCCAACACGGGATCTCTCGCTCCTCCTTCCTGCTCCCAACGACTCCCCACACCCACATCACAGGGACAGACCCTGTTCTAGAGGCCCTGCTGGCGCCCAGGACGCACAGCCGGAGAGCCCTGCCTTGCTCGCAGCTCCCAAAGCGGCCTGGAGCTCCTTCCCTTGTGTCTCTCAGACTCTCAGGCCCGGAGCTGAGAGAGGAAGGGGCTCACGCCGCGGCACTCGGATGTGCTCACAGGTGTGCCGAGGGGTCTCTGGGGATCCCCGCCCCAGCATGACTCCCTCCAGCTCCCCTGTCCTGTGCTTGGGACCACCCGAAAAGGGCCCTGGGCTTGGCAGAGCCAGAGGAGCAGCGGCTACTTCCCGTGTGGCTCCCGGGGGCAGAGGCGGAATGGATGGCTGGGGAGGTGTGTGCACGCACGTGTCTGTGTGTGTTGCACAGACATCTAATGGCACCTGCTCTATACCAGGCACGAACCTCGGTCCTAAGATTCACTGTGATCCAAGTGAAGACTCTGATCCCTTGGGGACCACGGGGACCAGCAGCCCTGTGCGCCCTGTGTCAGGTGCATCCGTGCTTTGGGGGAAGCCAAGCAGAAAGAGAGAGCAGGAGACAGGGAGGGCCACTGTCAGCGGGGGTTTGGGGAGCAGAAGCACAGGCTGGGGCTGGGGCTGGAGGAAGGCCCCCCCCCCCCCCGCTTCCCCCCGCAGGAGGTCGGCCAGGCAGCTGAGGCCCTGCGGGGTGGGGGTGGGGGGCTGGCAGGAAGAGTTTGACATATTCAGGATCTGCCTGATTTGGCAAATAAAGACAGATGGTGCCAAACAGTTCATGGGATTTATTTAAAAACTACATCGTTTACTGGAAATTCGAATTTAACAGGACACCCTGTCTTTTACCTCGGCTGGGACCTGAGACAGCTGGGCCTCCAGGCGGCCGGGGCTGAGTCAGAGGGGCAGTGGGGCTCCCTGCCATGGTATTTGCACTTGAGCCTGGCTGGGCAGGGGGAGAGGTGGGCTCCGACTTGCGCTTTAGAAAAGTCACCTGGGGTAGGGGGAAGAGTGATGGGTCAGGGGACAGGGACACGTCCAGGCTTCGGTGACACCCAGGAGAAGGTGAGGGAGCTAAAACAGGACAGTGGCTTCAGGGAGGGCAAGGGGACAGGCTTGGGGCATTTGGGAAGCTGGGCAGCAGCGTTGAGGGCTGAGAACGGCCCTGGGCCTGTGGGCCAGACACTGGGGGCCCAGGGAGTGAGGGGTGGAGCCTCCAGGGGCGCAACCTGCTAGGTCTGAGCTGTGCAGGACCTGGGTCGACCCCCACCCTTCCCCAGGCTTGAGGAGGTCTCCTGGTGGCCGGGGGCTGGGGAGTGGGTCCAGCTGGAGGCAGACTCGCAGCTTGGAGCCCAAAAGAGGGGACCAAAGGATTCTGGGGTCCACCTCTGGCCCAGACGTGGCTGCGGGCACAGCGGGCGTGAGGAGACTGGGGCAGAGGGCGGGCGGCTGGAGTACATCAGCCCCTGTGGTAGGGGGCAGCAGTGAGCTCGGCAAGGTGGCTGGGTGGGCTCCAGGGCCGGGGGCGTCTGGGGTGCGGGTCTGGAAGAAGGGCTCCCCAGTGGGGGCCAATGTGGCATTGATGGGTTTGGTGACCAGAATTTGCAGGTGACTTAACAGGGCCAATCTCAGGAGGCAGGTGGCTCAGCGCAGGGGCCCACGCCAGGCGGCACTCACTTCCTCACTCATCCACTCACCCTCCAGGGATCTGTTCCTGGCTCTGGGCAGAGGAACCTGCCCTGCCCCACCCCACCCCCAGGAGCCAAGGGCCTGGGCAGTGGGGGCCAGAGGGGGTGGCCAAAGCGGCGGGGACTCTATGAGTCAGCATGTGGGAGCCACCTTGGTGGGGGGGAGTAGACAGAGGGGTGGCCTCTCTGGAGGGCTGCAGGGAGGTGGCATCCTCTGGGGACAGTCAGGTTCAGGTAGCTGGGATGTGCAAACAAACTTCTTGAATCTCCAGCAAGGTGAAAAGCCACGGCCTACGGACTCCAGGGGCCCTGTGGCAGGGTTTGGGGTGACAGGTGAGGGGTAGAAGTGAAGGCACAGGAAGCTCCAGGGGCCATCAGGGAACAGAGCGTGGCTTCGGAAGTCCCAGGGCCCCTTCTGGCCCCAGAACGGCTATGTTTTTCTGTCCTCTCCCCATCAGAGCCCCTGTCCCCCACCCCAACAACGGAAACACACATCCCCCCAAGGCCTGCTGGACCTGTATTGAAAGCTCCAAGCAGGCATCGGCCAAGGGGAGGCAGCCGCGATGGGGGGATTCCAGGCGCCAGAGCAGAGGGGAGAAAGCCGTCTCCCAGCCCGAGGCTGCCAAGGTAGCGGGGCCTGCCCCTGTCACTCTGGGGCCCCGCCAGCCCCAGGGGCCCAGTAAAGGCAGCCCGTGCCGCCGCCCTCAGCAGCACTTCCGAGGCCGGGCAGCCAGGAGCAGGAGAGCAATCGAGCCGCTTGCCTCGGCCGGCAGCGCTGCACGCTGCACACGAAGCACATCAGATAAGCGTCTTTTCTTGTATGTGGTCAAGGTGTCAGACAGGCTGGCTGCTGGCTGCTTCCCTCCGTGGTGCTTGGGGCTCAGCTGGGCCCCTGGGAAGCCTGGGAGGGGGCGGGCAGGGGCTGCGCGCTCATGGAGCCGGGGTCGGGGGTGCAAGCCTCAGCCTGCTGCAGCTCCAGGAGATGCTAAATGCTGGCCTCTCCTGGTCTACAGCCTCCCATAGCTCCCCAGGACCTGCACTGTCACCTCCACACTCCACAGCCTGGTGTCTGCAGCCGGCAGAGCCACCTCCTGCTGCTTCTCACCGTGTATCTCGCGCCTGGACCCACCATAGCATGCACCTGTCAACCTGCAGGCCACAGCACACAGGGCCTCCTCCTCCTGGGGTCCCCTCCTTTCTTCCCGCGTTTGTCTAAATCCTGCTCTTCCTCTAAGACCCAGGCCCCAGGACCGCCCCCAGGAAGCCCCCCGATGCCCGTCTCTTCCGTCTGTTTTCTGTGCTTTTGGTAGCCAAGCTGTCGGCCCCCAGGGGTCTGTGTGGCCCCCTCTTGTCTGGCCCTGTGTGGCAGGCGGCCCGGGCCCCAGTTAACTGTTAGCTCTAATATGCACGTATGAAGCACTCACTAGGTGTAGGTCCCCTTGAGTCTTTGCGATGGTGGTGTTGGTGCCACCAGCTCCATTCTCCAGGCTGGGAAACTGAGGCACAGAGGGGCTCAGGGGAGCCCCAGAGTCACGCAGCCGAGAAGCCTCAGAGCTGGGGACAGCTGAGGCCTTTCTGAGCCCAGAAGCTGGGTCTCTCCACTCCGTGCTTGGTTCTTCCCGCTGGACACCCCGGGGCCCCCCAAGAACCAGGAGAGGCCGCTCCCACCCCAGCCGGAAGCCCACCTGCTCTTCCTTCTTTCCCCCATCCAAATGACTCGTGTTCACGCCTGACTCCTGGGGCCGCTGCTCTCTCCGCGACACTCCCTTGCCTCGTTCCTGGACCAGGAACCTGAACCAGGAAGGTGGGAGGTTAGCATGGCCGCCCGCCTCCTGGCCCCAGACTGTCAGTTTGGACACTTTTGGCTGTTGCAGGGGACAAAAACCCAGTTGTAATGGAATTCCTATTTGTTTATTCCTCTGCTTTGGAAGAGAGAGAGAGAAAGGAGAAGTGGACAAAGACCCCCCCCCCCCCCGCACTGGTTCACTCCCCAAATACCCACAGGTGCCCAACCGGGCCTGGACCACGCTGAAGTCAGGAGCTGGGAGCTCCATCTGGGTCTTTCACGTGGGAGGCAGGGATCCATCACCTGCCGCCTCCCAGGGTGTGGGTCAGCCGGAAGCTGCAATCACGAGTGGAACACAGACTCGAACCCAGACACTCTGATATGGGATGTGGGTGTCCCAGGCAGCATCTAAGCGGCTGTGGCAATGTCCACCCCTCTGTTGTGTAATTTTTGGTGCTTATTTGGCCAGGCCAAACGTCTGGTCGCATGCTAGTCTGGGCCTTGCTGTGAAGGTGTTTAGATGGCATGGACATTTCACTCAGTGGGTTTGGAGTAAACCAGATTCACCCCACCCATGATGAGGTGGGCCACGCCCAATCAGGTGACGGCCTCGAGGGCTGGGGGCGGGGGGGAGACTGACCCGTGCACACACCGGAAGAGGACTTCCTGCCCGCAGGCTGCCCCGGGACACGTGCAGCGCCATGGACCCTTGCCTGCAGCTCAGTGTGCAGCCTGCCCTGCAGATCTGGCTTTGCAAAATCGCAAGCCGATTTCTGCAGGGGAGGCCCGAGCCCCCTCCCGGAGCTGCTCCTGCGTGCTGGCTCCGTCCTCCAGCAGGCTCTGCACGAGGGCTCAGCCGGCTGCGGGCAGCCCTCCGTGACTGCTGCAGGCGGGGAGGGTGCCAGCCAGAGTTCCGGGGCTGGCACTCGGGCTCGGATCAGTGGTGCCACCGCTGGGGAGCAGATTCCCTGACTCTGGCCGGCCGGGGGCCAGAAGCCCTGCTTCCTGTGGCCTGACCGTGAGGCCTCCATATTTGCCTGGAAGCGGATCCCCAGCCTTAAAGGGGCCTGCGGAGCTGCCGAGCTGCACCCGGCTGCATTGGAGGGGCTTGGGCTGCCCGCAGGGAGCCTGGGCAGACGGCAAGTCCTCCGGGCCACCAGCTCACCACCATGGGCCCCAGGGCCTTTCAGCGCCTGCCCCCATCATCTTATCACACCCCCGAGTGGCTGCGCACCCCCACTGGCGGGGAGCTCATCACCTGTGGAAGCAGCCCGTGCAGTTGGGGCCCGCTCACGTCAAAGTGAAGTCCGCCGCGGCGCCTCCTCTCAGCAGCCCGAGTCTGTGCGCACCCCTTCCTTCCTTCCCCGGCTCTGGCACTGTGCCAGCCCCCACTGCCCCACGGCCTCTCGGCCTCCCATCAGCCGCTCAGGTGCTGAGCTGTTACCACGCCTTCCTCCGGAGCTGGGCACTCTCACTGCACCCATTTCACAGAGAAGGAAACCGAGTCTGCGGGCGTGAAAGGGTTTTGCTGAAAGTCACCCAGCTGTGACAGGGTGAACAGGAAGTCTCCTGTGACTCCAAAGCCGGGGTTCTTTGTCACCAGGCTACCCAACCTTCAACTGTTCCTCACGGTGTTTGAGAACCTCTGCCCTTCTCCAGGTGTTCTGGTCCCAGCCAGCGAGAACAGGTCCTCAAAGCGGGGGGTGCCCAGGGCCGTGATGGTCAGGGCCCCCTCAGTCCTTTGACGTCTCTCTCCAGTTTGGCAATATCATTGACTCACACACCTGAAAATTCCTGGAGAAGGTGGCTTCAGGCATGGTTGGATCCAGAGGCTCGGGCAACCCTGCCTGGTCCCAGATGAGCCTGTGCCCCCTCTGCACGCGGCTCTTTGCGGTCTTGGCCTCATTTCCAAGCCGGCCTTTTCCCCGGTGGTCCTCGGCACCTGAAGCTGCACATTCTGTGGTTACTATCTCTCTCTCTCTCTTTTTAAATTTATTTTATTTATCTGAAAGGCAGAGATACAGAGAAAGAGAGGGAGAGACAAAGACAGGTCTTCCATCCGCTGGTTCACTCCCCAGATGGCCTCAATGGCCAAGGCTAAGGCTAAGCCATCCTGAAGCCAGGAGCTAGGAGCTTCTTCTGGGCCTCCCACATGGGTGGCAGGGGCCCAAGCACTCGGGCCATCTCCACTGTTTTCCCAGGCGCGTTAGCTGGGGGCTAGATCAGAGGTGGAGAGGCCGGGACATGAACCGGCGCCCATGTGGGGTGCCAGGGCAGCAGGTGGCTGGTCCCAGTTTACTGTTTCATGCAGGTAAAGTCCCAGGACTCATTCTCTTTGGCTTGGCTTAGATCACGTGCTCTCCCTCCAACCAATGACTGGATGTAGGATGTAGCGCCCTGATTTGCCAGACCTGGGTCACGTGCTCATTCCTGGAGCTGTGGAGTGACGTCATTGCTACCCAGACCACATGGCCCAAACGTGGTTGCGCAGGGGTGGGGGTGGGGGACGTTTTCCAAAGGAGAATAAAGGTGCTGTTGAGGGAAGCAGTGAGAGGGGAGGCGGGTGGGGGTGCAGGGCAGGCGCTGGGGGGCCCAGCGTTCCCTGCTGCTGGGGCTGGTGGTGGGGAGACTCCTCCTCCCTCGAGGAGCCCACAGTGGCTGCATCTCCGAGTGCTGGCCCCGTGCCCCCCACCGCAGCACAGCCTGGCCTGTTCCTCCCACCTCTGACAGTGGCTCTTGGTACTCTCAGAGGAAGGTTCCTTTGTGTGTCGGGGTGCGAGGGGAGGTCTTCGTCCATCTTGCTCACTGTTGGGCTCGAAGCACCTAGAAGAGTGGCCGGCCCGTACGCTCCTGAATAGTTGTTGAATGAAAATAGGAGACCGGCCTGTGGCTCCAGCTGGCTGAGCCCCATTAGCCAGCCCCCTGGACAGCCACCTGTGGGGTCGCACAGCACAGCCAGAGGTCAGCATGCAAGAGCCCTGGGCACAGCTGTGACTTTCTTTTTGTGACAGATAAGGAACACAGGGAGGGCTCAGAGGGGTCACACAACTTCCCCGAGGTTGCACAGCCGGGGCATGCAGAGCCCAAAGCCTTTTCCTGCAGGGCAGCCGGCACCACGCAGAGGGCGGGGTTCCCGTGCACTGCTCGCGCCCCCTGCAGCGCGGGTGTTAACACGTCCCACTTAACTGGTGAGCAAGCAAGAAGTCGCTCAAGGTCACACTCAAGCAGATGGCTGAGCTGGGATTTGAATCCAGAGTTGCCTGAGGGCGGGTTCTTCCTGGGTACCCAGTGCTGCCTCCCCGAGCCGTTCTTCCTACCCCTGCCCCCAGCCCCACCGACCCTGACCTAACCCCAGGGTGGGCACTGCCCCGGGCGCCAGGGATGCAGCCAGACTGCGCGGGCAGACTTGCCCCAGCAGAAGCACACGCTAGCATCAGAGAGAGAATAAGCCACGGTGCACAAACCGAAGTGGAAAAAGTCCGCAGGTGAAGAGCATTGGGAAGGGAACACAAGTCAGGGTGAGAGGACCGGAAGCCGCCTGCGAAGCCTCCCTGGTGAGGGACCTGAATGCCGTGAGTGCAGGAGCTTCCCGGGCAGAGGGGGAGCCTGTGCAAAGGCCCTGAGGCAGGAGCAGGCCAGGCGTGTCCAGGACCAGCAAGGGGGCCAGCGTCACTGGAGCAGGTGAGTGAGGGGCAGGAAGGGAAGAGAGGAGTGGGGGAGACACGGAGGCTAGACCCGTGGAACCCGAAGCCCAGGGCCTTCCAAGGCGGTGGGAGCCGCTGGAGGATTTTGAGGACAGGAGGGAAAGTCATCTGACGCATGGTGTGAAGAGATAGTGCGTGGCGAGCGGGGAAGCGGGGAGACCCCTACCATGATCCCGGCGGGAAACGACGGGGGCTGCAGTGGGTCGGGGAGAAACAGTCAGAAGGGTTTGGAAGGAGGCGCCATTAGGACGTGGCGGGGGTGGGCTGGGTGGGGAGGAGTCAGGGTCGCAGGCAGGCCTCCAGCCTGAGTGAGTAGCCGGAGGTAGCTTGCATTATCCTAGAGGGAAAGCCCCGGGAGGCAGGCGCGGGGGCAGAGTTAAGAGTTCGCAGTGGGCACTGCTCTGTCTGAGATGCCGGGGCGTGGAGCACACCGGGCAGTGCACTTAGGGATGAGCCTGGGGCTCAAGGGAAGTGGCAGAGCTGGAGACGAAAGGGGGGGAGGGGCAGTGGCAGCAACATTAAAGGCCCGGGCTTCGGGGTTGGGCGTGCAGCACAGCCGCTGAGTCGCTGTTTGGGCCGGCTGCGTCCCACGCCAGAGCGCCTGGTTCCATCCCAGCTCCTCTGCTTCTGATCCAGCCTCCTGCGAATACACAGCCTGGGAGGCAGCAGGTGGCAGCTCAAGTGCTTTGGTCCCTACCACCCACCTGGCAGATCTGGATAGAGTTCCAGGCTCCTGGCTTTGACCTGTCCCACACCTGGCTGTTGTGAATGGAAGATCTCTCTGTCTCTCTAAAATAAAATGAGTAAGGGGGCGGCGCTGTCACACAGCGGGTAAAGCCGCCGCCTGCAGCGCTGGCATCCCATATGGGTGCTGGTTCAAGTCCCAGCTGCTCCACTTTTGATCCAGCTCTCTGCTATGGCCTGGGAAAGCAAAAGAAGATGGCCCAAGTCCTTGGGCCCCTGCTCACGCGTGGGAGACCTGGAGGAAGCTCCTGGCTTCGGATCCGCGCAGCTCCAGCCGTTGTAGCCATTTGAGGAGTGAACCAGTGGATGGAAGACCTGTCTCTCTCTGTCTCTGTAACTCTGCCTTTCAGATAAATAAAATAAATCTTTCAGCTGGCGCCGCGGCTCATTAGGCTAATCCTCCGCCCTGCAGTGCCAGCACACCGGGTCCTAGTCCCGGTCGGGGAGCCGGATTCTGTCCTGGTTGCTCCTCTTCCAGTCTAGCTCTCTGCTGTGGCCTGGGAGTGCAGTGGAGGATGGCCCAAGTGCTTGGGCCCTGCACCCACATGGGAGACCAGGATAAGTACCTGGCTCCTGCCGCAGCGGCCATTGGAGGGTGAACCAACGGCAAAAGGAAGACCTTTCTTTCTGTCTCTCTCACTCTCACTGTCCACTCTACCTGTCCAAAAAAAAAAAAAGTCTTTCAAAAAAATAAAATGAATAAGAGAAGAAAAAGGTCTGCGCTCCACCTCGAGTTCCAGCTCCACAGGTGGAGTCTCGCTGGCTGCCCGGCAATCGCGAGGTCGCAGGGATCGGCACCTGCGTGCCCTGGGGGCAGCCTCTCGGAGTGCACGTGGCTTCCCCAGAGCAGCACAGCGGGCCTGGCTGCGAGTCTGAAAACAAGGTAGCTCACCATCTGTCAGGACAAGGGACAACGATCCCAACTCTAAACAGCTCAAACCCAGCGAAGCACAAGACAGGAGTGCTGGCATTACGCCGGTTCTTAGAGCTGGCAGCACGCGCTGTGCGTCATCGGAAGCCCCCCTGCCCCTCGTCCAGTTCTGATCTCCTGCTGCACTCCCGGGCTCGTCAGAGGGGGTCACCAGCAATGCGGCTTTCATCCCAGTGCAGAAAGAGGATCCCTCTCGGCTCCAGTGCCAACAGCAGTCCCAGCTCTCTTCCGATAATCTCAACCAGCCTGGAGCCCTGCCCTGGAGCACGTCAGTAGGGGCTGGGATGGGAGGGGGTGGAGAAGCAGCCCCTCCCCTGCCCAAGCCTCTCAGATGGAACATGGCGGAGGGGCGGTTCCTCACCAGAAAGTCCAGCTGTTTTGCAAGGAAGGGAGGATGGGTGCTGGGGTGCTCGGACACTAGGCGGCCAGCGCTGGGTGGCAGCTGCCTGATGCTTCCGAGCAAAGCTGGGTGCAGGCAGGGGGCTGCCTGGAGGCAGTGCCAGTGTCGGGGAGCCTGCACCTCCACCCTGCCTCTCTCCTCTGCGAGTCCTGGATACCGTCCACTGATGACGCTGCAGGGACCTGTCGCCGACTCCCGAGGGCCGAGGGCCTGCCTTCTCTTTCCAGGTTGAGCTTGGGACTCCCCCGCCAGCCCCTCGGGGTTCTGAGCCAACCTCCAGGTCTTGCCATTTCCCCCTGCGTGCCCTCCTTACCATCTCTGCACACCGGAATAGGCTCTGTGGGCTCCCCGCCCCCTCCTGCCAGCTTCTGGAATGCAGGGAAGCCCCTGGCTTTTGTCCTCGTCCCCTAGGCTGGGCAGGTGAGCGGGAAGTACTGGGTGAACAATGAGTGATGGAAGAATACATTCTAATGGGATGACACCAGGGAGGCGGGACGCGGGACGGCAGGATGGAAGAACGGAGGGAGACGTGGCACAAATGTGACTTCGATCGGGCGCCTCCCCGGATGCCCGGCTTCCCAATCGGGGTGACTCGCTTCTCAGCACCCGTCGTTTCTGGATGCGCTGTCTCATCTCTGCTTCCTGTGCGTCCAGGAACTGCGTCACAGTCGCCTCCAGCTCCCTCTGGCCCTCCCTGCCGGCTCGGGGCGCTCGCCCAGAGCTCAGCCACCGAGGCCTACACGCACCAGTGCCAGCCCCGCCGGGAAGCCTGGCCTTTTCCCCTGAGTTACGGCTGGCAGAGGCCCAGATCATTTTTCTCGGGGGTGGGGGGCACTGCAGACAGAAAGGGGAGGTGGGGGTGACTTAGGGAGATGGACGTTGGGTGGGCACCTGCTCTGGGTGGGTGCTCCACACGCACTTTGAGTGCATCCTGCCCACAGCCCTCCAGGGGAGTCTGAACTGAGGCTGGGGGAGGTGGAGCGACAAGACCAAGGTCACGGAGCAGCTGAGAAACACGGCTGGACCGGGACCTAGGCAGAGGTATGCGAGTGGTAAACCAGCTCTCAGAGAGAGAGCGAGAGAATGGAAAGCCTGGCTCCGTGACGTTTGCCAATTTCCACGGTGTAAATACACACCTCAAGGCCATTTTCAAGCTCCCGAAAATGGACCTAAAAGTTCCAAAATATCTCATAACTGCTTCTTCCAAACCCATAGCAGGCAGCTCCAGTGACCACGGATAAATTTATCTGACTTCTTTTATTTCTAATATGCATCTTCCACAAACTTTGTGATGCCACTGTGCCGTGTGCCGGCTGGGCCGCGCCCCTGCGAGAGCCCTCGGGTAGCGGGGGGGCGGGGACCCCCAGTTTCCACTTCTGTGGGCCTCACTTGGTGCTGCCTACTCCCTGCACCTGCTCCCCACCAGCCCGGGGCCCACTCCCCATGCTTTCCCCCCGCCATGGCGCCCCTCCCGGCACCCAGCTCGGCCCGGTCTCGCTCTGCTTTGTCCGCCCTGTTTCCATCTGCAGGCTTCTCTCCTCTCCTCTGGCCCTGCGCTCTGCTTCCCTCTCAGGAAACATTCAAAGTCTGTTCGCAAAACAGCACCGCGTCTGACTTGACAGGGTTTTTTTTCCCCCTTGCTGCTAGAGACCATGATGCGAGAAGGCCAGGTTGAGCTTCCTGTGTGAGCTGATGTGTGGGCTCTCTGAGCAAAACAAGGGTCAGGCTGTGGGCCCCCAGGAGCCCACGCCAAGGTCGCCTGGAACCCCGTCCCAGCAGTGCCGTCCACCGGGTGCCCAGGCCACGCCTGCCTGCCGCTGGCACAGGTTTTCCGGCCAGCCACATGCCAGGGAGAGAGAGCTGGGACAAGCACAGTGTGTTCCTCTGGGTCCCATGGTCACGCCCCATTTCCCCAGGCCCTCGCCACCCTGGCCCTGCTCCACTCTTCCCGCTGTGGGTGTGGCTCGGGGCAAGTGCCTCTGCCTCCATGGGGCTCAGTTTCCTTGTCTGTGAAATGGGGGTGAAGGGGCAGGCTTTGGGGTCTTGCGTTTCCAAATGCTTGCTGGAGATGGAATTAAAGGTTTATTTTGGTGCAGTTTTCTGAAATCCATGTGCACGAAAGGGCTTCACAAAGTTTGTGGAGGATGCATATTAGAAATAAAAGAAGTCAGATAGGCCGGCGCCGCGGCTCACTAGGCTAATCCTCCGCCTTGCGGTGCCGGCACACCGGGTCCTAGTCCCGGTCGGGGCGCCGGATTCTGTCCTGGTTGCTCCTCTTCCAGGCCAGCTCTCTGCTGTGGCCCGGGTGTGCAGTGGAGGATGGCCCAAGTGCTTGGGCCCTGCACCCACATGGGAGACCAGGATAAGTACCTGGCTCCTGCCGCGGCGGCCATTGGAGGGTGAACCAACGGCGAAGGAAGACCTTTCTCTCTGTCTCTCTCTCTCACTGTCCACTCTGCCTGTCAAAAAAAAAAAAAAAAGTCAGATAAATTTATCTTCTTCCACTGTGTCTTTCCGCGAACTTTCCAAAACCCCTTCACACGTGGGGAACGCACCCAGTGGAATGGCAGGTGAGTGGGCGGTGCTGGGTGACGTGAGTGGCGTGAATCACATGTCTGGCACAGAGGCAGCTGGGAGGCAGGGCAAGGGAGGTGCCGGCGGCAGGTGCCCCGGCGAGAGAGTGAAGCTGTGAACCCCTGGCCCATGGAAACAGCAGCTGATTCGCTGAGTGGCTTCACTCCTGATCTGTAAAATAGAGGTGCTGACAAGAGCTGCCACGCGGGAGTGTCACGGGCGTGAAGGACCGAGAACAGCGCCTGGCACACCTGCTCTCGTTGCTGATGAGGCTTTGCAGGGTCCTGCCACAGCGTGGGTGTCATGGGAGGACACCACCCCACCCCCCAAAGGGTTCATGCCGGGTATTTAATCCACACCCCGTGGCGTCGAGGGGGCGGAGCCAGGGTGTCAGTGGTGGGGCTCTGGGTGAAGTGAGGTCACCAGGGTGGAGCCCCCATGGGTGAATGCTGGTGGCCGTGCAGGAAGAAAGAGGGGCCAGCGTCTGGCAAAGATGACAATGCTGCTGGCGACGACTCACCCCGTAGTCGAGTGGCTGGGTTCAAGGCCGGGCCCTGCCTCCGATTCCAGCTCCCCACTCGAGGGCCCTCTGGGACGCAGCGGGTGACCACTCGAGTCCATGCTTCCTGCCACCCCCGAGTTCTGGGCTCCTGGCTTCTGCTGTTGCAGGCAGGCAGGGGGATGGAAGACTTCTCCCTGTCTCTCTCTCTGCCTTCAAATAAATGCATGCACGCGTGCGCACGTGCACACACACACACGTACATATAGGTAAGTATGCATTCATTCGAAAGGCAGAGGGAGAGCAGAGGAAGCAGACAGGCAGCCGGCCCACGCCTCTCCTGGCGTGATGCCCCTGGGACTCCGCCAGCCGGAAGGCCCTCACCAGGCGCAGGCCCTTGGACGTCTTGTCTTTGCAGGTTGCCCAGCCTCGGGTGCTTTGTCCTGGCGATGCAATGCGGACTGACACAAGGAGGCTTCCAAATGCCCACAGAACACACACAGCATGACAGAGCTATGAATGGAGTTCCAAAAAAAGGTTTTTTGCAACAAAAGAAACAAGTGTCTGTCCATTTTCCCGTGAGCGGTGTGACCCACCCTGGCTTGGGCCTACTCAGTGGAACACGTGTTTCTCGGATAATTTTAGAGGCCTCTGATGGGTACAAGCACCCCCCCCCCGAGATGCCTCTCGATGGGGCCCTGGGGTCCCACTCTGTGAGCAGCTTGGGGCTGGGACAGCCCCCTGGGGAGTGGGGGAGGATGCTTGGAAATGATGGCCCCTGACCCAGGCCTGGCCGCCAGAGGCTGCCCAAGCCCTGGCCCCAGGACACTGGTTTGCAGCCAGCATGTGACCCACAGTGGGCCCTGGGGGACCCCCGCCCATGCAGCGATGGCAAGCCGCCTGTCATTCCCAGCCCGCCTGTCCGGATCGCCTGAGCCATGGACATCGCTCTTCACTTCACCGAGGAGGAAGCAGGCGGCAAGAAGCCGGACTTCAGGTCCTGGTTCTGCGCCTGCCTTGCTCCCGGATCCCGGGGAAACCCTCATTTATCCAGCAGACAACCATGAAGTGCCAAGTGCAGGGGAATCCCGAGGACCACCGACACATAAGCCTCATCTCTGACCACAGCTGCCGAGTTACCCCTGAGAGAAATGTTGTTGTTGCCATTTTACAGGTGGGAACATGGTGGCTCACAAAGCTCACACGGCTGGTGGGTGCTGCGATACGAACCCGGGGGTCTGGGTCATCGTGCGTGGCCCTGGACGTCTGCAGGGGAGGGGCCAGCATCCTGTCTTCACCGAGCAAGGTGGCAGATGGTGGTGGCTTGTGGTCCTATTCTCTGGTTCCCTGATTCATTCTGGTTTTCAGGACACAGAATGGGCTGCACTCCAGTGCTGGGAACCTCAACTCTGACCTCCCTGGTGTGCGACCCTGGGCAGGTTCCCCTCTTTAAGCCCGACTTCCTGTTAGGGGTCGAATGGCTCCCACGCCCCACCACTTTCCCACCTGGCTCTCAGCACCCCTCCCCCCCACATGGCTTCCGTGCCTCCCCTCCCCACCTGGGGACCTTCCTCTGCAGATTTGCTTGGACAACCTGGCCTTGCTCCCTGGATGAGGGGAGGCAGACAGCCCAGGCAGGCGGGACCCAGACGTCCCAGGATGGCAGAGACCCACCCCACCCCACCCCACCCCCGCTCCTGCAGGCCTGTCTGGCACATGAGGGGCAGGCCCTGTCTATCGATCCTCGCTGTTGGCTGTTTTCCTCCCAATCTGAAATCGATGGAAAACCCGGCAGAGCTGGGAGCCAGAAATCACCCTTGAGTTTGAGAAGCCGGGCTTGGGCAGGTCAGGCTGTGCTTGCTTGCGGCATCACCAGGCAAGGCAGGGCCGTAGAGCATGCTGGGAAGAGGCTGGGGCCAGGGGCACCCTGGGGCTCGGGGCCAGGCTGGAAGCTTTGGCAGCCTGGCTGCACTCCCCAAGGTGGTTCGTGGGGTTGGCCTGGCTCTTGTGGGACCCATTTCACACCCTGGCCCCTGCCACTGCACCACAGCGTCAATCTCCGTCCCTTCCTACACACCCCACCCACTTCTAGCAAAGGACTCGACGATCCCCTCCCCCATCCTCAGCACCTGTGCCTGTCCCCCAGGAAGACGGGAATACAGCTCGTCCTAGGGTCATGTCTTTGGCTCTGTCTCTAGGGTTGGGGGCTGGCCCCAGGAAGGGGGCCTCAGGAGCTAGGTCTGCAGGCATTTCCTGGAACAAGGAGCCCTGGGCTGCTGGGCAGGTGAGACCCCAAGCCTGCACTCCCCCAGTGTCTGGCCCTCAAGATTGCCATCTGCAGGGATGGGGAAAGGCCCCCCTTCCAGGCCCGCAGGGTCGCCCGCCCGGGCTGTCTCTTTCTCTCCACCTTCCCTGATGTGGCCCCGGCCCCCTCCTGTCTGTCCTGCTCGCTGCAGCCCCCTCATGGTCTCCTGACGTGGACGCTCCCCGCTCAGCAAGCTCCCGGGCTCCCTCTCGCCCACAACACAGATCCAGTCCCTTTGGTCCCATTCAAGGGTAAAGTGCAAGGTTCTCTTGGCTCTCCTTCCGGCTGCCCCTTCCGGGCTGCTCACCCGTGGCCCTGCCTACTACCGTGCCTCCAGCGCTCCCGCCACGACACACAGTCCTGCCTGTCAAGTGGGGCCCAGGGCCTCCCACCGCTTGGCCCTTGCTCAGCTGCCCCGGCACTGGCTGCAGCCTCTGCCCCCCTCCCGCCCCCTGCAGGCACGGTGTCGCCTCCCAGACCCGGGGAGACTGGGAGGTCCCTGAGGACGGGGTCCAGGTCGCATCCCCCTGGGCTTGTTTAACACAAACACAAGCTACTGCTTCCGGGCTTCCACTTGGTTCTCCAGGCGCGCACTGCACGCATGTGACCCGGTGCCCCTTGAAGTGACAGAGGGCAGGGTTGGTTCCGAGTTGGGCTGGGACACAAAGAGGCGGCAGTGGATGATTTATGCCAGTCCGGGAGGACTTAAAGTGAGTTGGATGGGATGGGCTGCCCAGGTGAGGCAGGCTGGGTTATGCGGGCTCAGCTGCTTTCGCCAAATCAGTTGGATTGGACCTGTTAGTCGGGCTGTCCTGGTTAGGAGAAAGGGTTTGTGTAGTTGGCCTGAGTTGGATTATCTGGATTGAGAGAGCTGGGTTGGCTTAAACTGGGTAAATTGAGTCAGTTTGGTTAGTTGATCTGGGTTACTGAGTTGACTTTGGGTTAGTTAAGTTGTGTTGGTCGAATTGGGTTGGTGTGAGCTGGCTTAGTTGTAGTTGGCTGGCTCATTGCATTCAACTGGGTTAATTGTGTTAGGCTGCTGAGTTGGGTTAAACTGATTGGGCTAAGTAGTTGAGTGGGTTGGTCTGGGTGGTGGAATTAGGTTTGGTTACATGGGTTGAGTTCATTCCTTGGGTTGGGTTGGTTGGTTGATTGGTTTGGGTTAGCTCGGGCAGGGTTAGTTGGGAAGAGCTAGTGGGGTGGGTTGGTCACTTGGGGTTTGAAGCATGGGGCTAGCTTAGGCGGGTTGAGCTGGTTGGCTTGTCTGGCTTGGGCGAGGCTGGCGTGGTGGGCCGGGTTATGGTCGGGCCTGGCCTGGGTTCTGGGTTGGCTTGGAGACGACCACATTGCTCTGAGTTCTGCTCCGTCTCCAGCTCTGAGCCAGGGCGGGTGGGGGGTGGTGGGCGCCTTGGCCACAAATAGCTGTGGGGAACACAAACAGTTTGGTCTTCAAAGCCCTTGGTGGCGGCGGCTGTAACTTTCCACACGGCCCCGGCAAGCACGTCTCTAAGCCTCGTGTTTAAGCCCAGCTGCTGCTTCCTCTGCACGCAAACCACAATGTGGGGGGCAGGAGAGGTGGGGAGCTGGGGGGCTCTGAGCCTCACCTCCTCCACACCAGCAGGGCAGGCCCAGCCCAGGCCCCAGGCGCTTTCTCCAGGAGAGAAAGGCTGGCTCCTGTTGTGGGGGGGGGGGGAAGGGGGTCTCCTCTTCCCTGTGGGAGCCCTTGCATGGCCAATGCGCCAGGCCTATTGGGCAGGTGCACCCAGGAAGGACTGCAGGGAGGCAGCAGCAGAGGTAGGGCCAGGGGTGTCAGGGCGCCTGGCCCTCAGCTTCCGCACGGCAGTGTTTGAAGCAGGGCTGGGCGCTCATGCACTCACTCATTCACGAAACTGTTTCTTTAGCACTCACTAAGCGCAAAGGCTCGGCTGGCAGGGGCCAAGGGCAGGAGGGACGGAGGATGTGGCCATGGTGCCCCCTCCCCCTGTTTTCTCACTCCTTCTGCTCCTCCTCGAAGGGACCCCCATGGGCAGGAGCATGACAGTGGCCAAGCCCAGAGAGCCAGGCCAGGCACCTGTGCCCCCAATGTCCCTGCCCCATGTCCCCGTGTCAGCCCGGCTGACTTGCCCTGGTCCCTGGGAAGGTGGAGCTTTGACACCCCAGGGGCCTCAGCGTGTGCACTCTGGAGACAAGGAAACGAGGGGCCGGGGTGGCGCACGGTGTGCTGGAGGCACACTCGGCTCCAGGCCACACGTCCTGACTGCCCGGCCAGCTGCGGCTGCAGGGCTCGGCAGGAAGTCCGGTATGATTCACAGCCCTGGGCTTGTTACCGACACCTGTGTGGCCTTGGGCAGGGGCCTGATCGCTCAGTGTCCTCCAAGGCAGTGTCCTCAAGCCGGGCAGTGTCGGCTCGTAGGGGAACACTCAGCTCTGTGTGGAGGCGTTTGTTTTTTTTTAAAAAGGATTTTATTTATTTATCTAGAGGCAGGGCAAGAGAGAGAGAGAGAGAGAGAGAGAGAGAGAGAGAGAGGATGTATCGGGTTGTCACAGCTGGAAGGTACAATGGCACCGCGTAGAACCTCCTCCAGCACACAGCTGTGCCCTCACAGCACAGGACGGCCTGGTCCCCAGGGTCCCCGGCGCCGAGGTTGCAGACTGTTCCAGGGTGACCAGTTGTCCCCATTTTCCTGGGTCGGGGGGCTCTCTGGGGACATGGGACTCCCTGGGCTAGAAGTGGGGCAGTCCAAGGAGCCCAGGATGTTTGGTCTCAATAGAAGCCATCACTGCTTCCGCCATGGTCACTAGCACACGTGCCCGTCTGCGTGGCCAGCTCTGAGTGGGGGTTGCTGGCTGCTTGCCCACTCCTTCCTCTTGTGGGACTTGGCTCTGGTTTTTCCTGGGGGACACCGCTTTGCTGCCCCGTGTGCCAGCCACCCTCCTGAGGCTCCGAAGGGCCCAGCTCCTGTCCCTGATGGGTCCTTTCATGTAGACCAGGCTTTCCTCCAGCTTCCTGCCACCCTGCTGCTGGTCTCCGCTTCCCCCCTCCATGCTGGCACCTGCCCATCAGGGGCTCCTGCTTGGCTGCCAGGTGTTCTGAGGGCTAAGGTGTCCCCTCAGCTCTACTCAGACTTTCCTCCCAGGCCCCAGCTGGACGGAGAGCTCATGGAGGCAAGCACCTGGCAGGGCGGACCTGGGCCCCGATGCCCAGCCTAGGGCCGGCATAGCAGAGACAGCAGCAAATAAACATCCCTTGGGTAAGCTGTCTGAGCCCTCACAGGTGCCAGTCTCCATCCACCCTCTGCGAGTCCTGGAGACACCATGTGCCTCTCGGTGCACAGCCCTCACCATCTCCCTCACGCACGCGGTGGAGACCTGATGGAAGCCTGGGAGAAGCCTTGAGAAGCGTCAGGCTTGAGACAGGTGGGGAAAAGGCGGGGTGCCTCAGGTCATTACAATTACCCCAGGGACAGGTTTTCTCCATCTAGGGGCAGAGGTGATGGCCAGACAGGTGGCGGCGCCCCTCTGTGTCCCACTGCGCACATCTTGAACGTCCCCGAGCTGTGGTGCCCGGGGATTCTTGCCGTGCCTCCCTTCCTTGGGGCGGGGAAGGACCCACACATGGGCAGTGCTAAGAGGCATCAGCGGCTCCCACGGGGGCACTGCCTCCGAGGCAGTGCTCAGGCACGCGAATCCTCTCCATCTTCCTCGTCCGCCTCATCCCTGCTCCGGCCACCTCACTGGATGACAAGGGGGCTCCCACATGCAGCAGAGCCCAGCTCCAAGCTCTCATGATCCCCAGAATGAGCTGGGGGCTGTGGCTCATCCTCAGGCTCCCCCAAGTCACCCCTCCTATGGCCCAGCTCTGGCCACTGCCACGGCCACCAGGACACGGGCGTGGGCTGGGCGGGGGTGGATTTGTTTACTCTCTGTCGACGCTGGTTGCCTGTGCTTCCTGCCTGGGTTTTCCCTGCAAGATACAGGTTGACATGTCTTCCAGCCGCCCCACCGGGCCCCCGGGCCCCCACCCTCGCCCCTTGCCACAAAGCCCTCCTTCTGTGTCCCCTTCCAGGCCACCGGAAGTCAGGCTTAGAGGTCTCCAGCATCGCTCGGGTTCTTCTTCAGCAGGAAGCTGGCATCCATGGGCAGCTGGCCCAGGCTAGGGGGTCCTTTGGTCCCATTGGGAAGGCCACAGACTACACACTGGTCAGCCATTCCAGAACATTCTGGAACATTCCGGAGTCACCGTCCTGTGGCATGTAAACCTACAAAGAGATGCTTTCTGCCCATTGTTCGAGAGGAGCACCTGAATGTGGCCGAGGAGTCAGGGCTGGGAGCAGCGACGCGTCTTCAACTCCCTGCCTGTGGCTCGATGACTCAGGGAGAGACGGGGCCACACCCCGCCCTGCTGGGCGCTGGGGCCACTCTGCGGTGAGCCGTCCTCCCAAAGATGTGTTTGTCCAGCTCGCAGTCATTCCTGTAAGACCTTCACAGCTTTGCTTACCCCAAATTCCTACTGCACACAATGCTCCCCACTATCCCTGGTAGAAAATGGATTCGCTCTTTTTATTTAAGTAACTTTAGCCTCATGCTAAGAGGTCTTGTTGGTGGAGTCATGGATGTGGCCAGCTTCAGACTTGTCCCCCCTCAAGCGCATCAGAGGACAGGAAAGCGGCAGAGCTGGTCAGGCGCCCTCTACAATGCTGTCTTTAGAGAACAGCTTGGGGGGGATCCCCAGGGAGGACCCCTGAGATGGGGCGGCCTGGGCCCTTGCAGCTCCGGGAACACTGAGAGCCACTCCGTCTGCAGGAGAGACCCCTTTCTGCCCGGCCACGGGGAGCATCCAGAGATGGAAGTCCAGCTTGGCTGAGCTCAGGAGCAGGACCCAAGGCACCCCTGGATATAAGCGCAGCACATTACAGTTTACAGAACCCACTCGCAACCCCCAGGCCCACCAGGAGCAGCCGGAGGCCACGTGAGCAACATGAACAGAGCTGAGACTGGCGGTCGTCTCAGCGCACCATCGCTGGCACGGCCGGAGGTGGCCTGGTCCTGTGCCCACAGCGCCTAGGCTGCGAGCCGACTCGGGGCAGCCATGGCCGGGCACCGGCTCAGTGAGTGTTCAGTGCCCCTTTCCCCCATCCAGGTCTTCGGTTGTCCCCAGGACAGAAGTCCCACTTGGGGGGCTGAAGGGCCTTCAGCACCTGCTAACCCCCAGCGAGCCCCATCTCAGATGCCTGTGTCTAACTGTAGCCTCATAACATCCAGGCACCCTGAGAGCCTAAAACCACCCTGACATCCCCAACCCTCCGGCACCCACGCTTGCATGATCCGGACCCCTAGGCCATGGGCAGAACCTAGGAACAGGACTTGGGAGAGGACCCCGAGTGGGAGGAGACGTCAGTCCTGCCAGCCCCTCTGTGTCAGCCCTGGTCCTGGCCGCCTGCACCGTGGACCTGCGGGAGTGGTGAGAGAACACAGTTGCTCGGCCAGCCTTGTAACCCTGCCACGGAAGCCACGGCATCATCGCTTTCCTGACACGGCCCCTCCTTGGCTTTCGAGGGAGTCGCGTCCTGATAAACCCAGCAGAGGTGCAAAGCCTCCCAAACACAGAGTGCGTCAACTCTGCCTAGCAGTGCCCACGTCCCAGCTCTGCTGCCCACCACGCTGCAGTGTCCCTGTGTCCCTTTGTGCCCGCAGGCTGCCTCTCTTACAAAAGATTTATTTTTATTTTTATTTAAAAGGCAGCGTTAGAGAGAGAGAGAGAGAGAGAGAGAGAGAGAGAGAGAGAGAGACACCCCTGCACCCCCAACACACACACTTCCATGCGCTGGTTCACTCCCCAAATGGCCACACCAGCTGGGGCTGGGCCAGGCTCAAGCTGAGATCCTGAAACTCCATCCGAGTCTCTTAGAGGGATGTCAGGGGCACAAGCACTCGGGCCATCCTCCACTGCTTTCCCAGGCGCATTCGCAGGGAGCTGGACGGGAAGTGGAATAGCCAGGACTTGAACTGGTGCTTGTATGGGATGCCGTCACCCTGGGCAGCTGCTTTACCTGCTGCGCCACAGCGCCAGCCCCCAGAGCTGCATCTCCAGGGAAGACGGACTGCACAGCACAAGCCTGGGAAAGACCGGATGCAGCATCTGAATCCTGGGGTCACATCCGTGCCCGTCGTAAGCTGAGAAATCCCAGCTGGGGAAGATCCGCACTTGGCTTTGCGGCTGCCTTGAATCGGCTTTCCACTTAGTGTAACGATAGAAGGTTTCCTCAACATTCCAAAACCTCAAGTTAATTCAATTTCAGAAACCAGCGAGGTAGGTGAAGACAGGGCCGGAAGTCTCCAGCACTCATCACGTCAAGAGGCGGGCCTTACTCCCTCCCCCGCCGGGATTCTGGGTGGAGCTATGATTGCTTCCCCAAGGGTGTGATGGAAGCCACGGGATGTGGCTGCCGTGGCCAGGTCGTGAAAGCAGGCACAGCCTTTGGCTGGCCGCCTTCAGACGCTCATCCATGAAAAACCAGTGTCCACACAAGCTCCGCACATGGTAAGGGCCACAGGTGGCTGCTCTGGCTGCCGTGGGTAGAGCACACGTGCGTGTCCAGTCCAGGTGAGTCTTCTGATAACCACAGTCCACCCTGTCCTCCAGCATCCGCCCACCCTATCGAGCCCTGAGTAAGTGTCACTAAGCAACAATGTCCCAAAATGCCTCTCGGGATCCCTGACCGTGTCACCAGTGAAATGAATCGGTCATTTTCTGCTGTGCCACTTCAGGGTAACTTATTACCACACCACCTGCCCTGACTGATGACACATTGGTGTGGCTCAAAATAAAAAACTCTATGTCCAGCTGGGAGCAGCCAGGAGAAAGCTCACCCTGGGGGTGGAGTCTGCAGGGACACTGCAGCCTCTCCACTCCCAGCCTCCCCAGTGCATGCATTTGCTAAGCACCCACTGTATACCACGCCACGTGGGCAATTTAGACGATCATGGAAGAGGCATTGCAGAGGTGGGTCGGGAGGTTCACAGCCTCGCTGGGGACACGGATGCAGCTCCGGGATCTGGGCCAGGGCCCACTGCAGGTGCTCAGCCCGTGCTCCCTGAACTGAGCCCCCCACCCCCGTCCCCGCCCCAGGCAGCCAGGCTGGGGCTCATTCAGTCATACACAGATGGAGGGAGCGCTGAGTGTGCCCGGCGGCATGGGGGTACCAGCATGGTGTGAGCTGCACTTCGGGGCAGGGAGGAGGCTGGAGCCCTGTGGGCAGAGCAGTCAGCAAAGGCGCTGGCAGCGAAGGCTTTAGGGTTTTGTGATTATTTATTTAGATCAATCACTCATGTGAAAGGCAGAGTATCAGAGAGAGATGGAAAATTTGTTTTTAAGATTTAACTGAAACTCGGAATTAAAGAGAAAGAGGAAGAGACAGAGAGGTCTTCCATCCGTTGGTTCACTCCCCAAATGACTGTAACAGCCAGAGCTGGACCAGACCAAAGCCAGGAGCCAGGAGCTTCATCCAGGTCTCCCACGTGGGTGCCGGGGCCCAAGCACTTGGGTCATCCTCCACTGCTGTCCCGGGTGCATTAACAAGAATCTAGATTGGGAAGTGGAGCAGCCAGGACTCAAGCCAGCCTCCTTATAGGATGCTGACCTCACAGACAGGGACTTAATCCACTATGCTCAGTGCCGGCCGAGAGAGAGAAACCGAGAGAGAGAGAGTGAGAGAGAGAGAGAGAGAGAGAGAATCTTCTATCTGTTAGTTCTCTCCCCCAGTTTCAAACTACATGTAGAAGCCAGTGCTGTCTTCCAGTTCCCAGCTCCAGCGTAGCTCTGGCCTGTGTGGCCCTGTGACAGCTGGGGTCTATGGGAAGCAGCCTTGTGGTGGCCTGAGACGCAGAGCCCAGAATGGCCCATGTGGAAGTGCCAGTGAAAATTCCAGGCCAGATGCTTTCCGGGGGGCACAAGCGGGCCTCATGCCTTCGCACCGCGGGTCCTTCCATGTCCTGTGTGGGCGAGCCCCAAGGAGGGCAAGGGGCTTGCCCAGGGCCACACTGTTGAGACCATGACTTGAGCCGCTAATCCTGGGTTCTTTCACTCTTAGACATAAAGGGTCCCTCGGAGCTCCCCAGGGTCCCCACGCCCCCTGCCCACCGAAAGTGTTGACAGGAGCGTCGGCTTCGACCATGGGCTTCCTTCCAGGCTTTCTCCAGCTGTGGGTCCCACAGTCAGCCCTCAGCCAGACCGGGCCACCCTGGAAACAGGTCCCCCTGGTGCCTCTGAGAGCAGAGAGCCGGCGGGAGACCTGGCTGGCCCAGGGGTGCCACAGGAGGGCCAGCATGTGGGGCTCTGGGAGGAGCCCTGCGTGGTCAGAAGCCCAAGTTCCTCTGTGAACTTGGACATTCACTTCATTTACTCTGTGGATCTTGGCCGAGGACCTATGCACCTGTGCCAGGAAAACAAGGAGGAAAAAAGAAAGCCCACAGGTCATTCCAGGAGCTCGGAGTTCAGAAGGGGAAGGGATCCACGGAGATGGGGTTAAAACTCAAAGCTCGGCCGGCGCCGCAGCTCACTAGGCTAATCCTCCGCCTAGCGGCGCTGGCACACCGGGTTCTAGTCCCGGTTGGGGCACCAGATTCTGTCCCGGTTGCCCCTCTTCCAGGCCAGCTCTCTGCTGTGGCCAGGGAGTGCAGTGGAGGATGGCCCAGGTGCTTGGGCCCTGCACCCCATGGGAGACCAGGAAAAGCACCTGGCTCCTGGCTCCTGCCATCGGATCAGCGCGGTGCGCCGGCCGCAGCGCGCCGGCCGCGGCGGCCATTGGAGGGTGAACCAAAGGCAAAGGAAGACCTTTCTCTCTGTCTCTCTCTCTCACTGTCCACTCTGCCTGTCAAACAAAACAAAACAAAACAAAACAAAACAAAACAAAACAACTCAAAGCTTGACGGGGCCACGGCGGGAAGCAGAGGAGGGCGAGTGGGGGAGAAGCTGATCAGGGAGGGGCGGGGAGGGTGAGGCAGGCCCAAGCCCAGAGGGGACCACAGGCTGGAGGTGGGGCGTGCGGGCTGGGGACGCGCTCCCTCTCAGAGCACCATCCTGGGGAGGGCCGGGCAGCGTGCCTCGTTCCAGCTCAGAGTGGGCCTGGGCTGACTGCTGCAGATCTGGGACTTGATTCTGTGGACAGCAGGAGCCAATGAGAGTGTTGAGTGAGGACCTGTCTGTCCATCAGTGTGCGACGCGGGAAGAGCCACCTCTGAAGGCCCCCATGCCTCTTCTCTTCTTGAGGGCTCAGCTTCCTGCTCCGCAGACCGAGGGAATCACGCTAGGTCAGAGATGGAGAATTCTTGGCACGCATACCATTGCGTTCCAGTCTGTATCCTTGTGCCCACAACAGACATCACTAATCAATCTGTGCTCTCTCCAGCGGAGCTCAGTGTCAGTACCACAGCGCCCCAGCCGGTCTCTGCAAATCACACGGAATCTGCAGTGCCCCTGGTGAGGAAGCGGCACTCCCCACCTCCCAGGAGAGCTGTCGTCCTATCACGCCCGCTGACCCCCTCGGCCGCCGCTGGGGTGCAGTTGTCCAGGGAGCAGAGCTGAGGCACAGAGAGATCGCGCCGCCTCCCCAGGGCCACTCAGCCGTCCACGAAAGCCTTCCAGGCCTGCGCCCCGGCATCAAGGGCCTGACCCGCCTTCTCCTCTCACCCCCAGCTGTGCCCCCAGCCCAGATGAAGGAAGCCGACGTGGGGGAGGCTCCTCCAGCCTTGCCACTGTCCCCAGAGCAGCCCTGACCGCAGCCCTGGTGGTCCCAGCACGAGGAGCCCCTGGAGTCGCTGGCCAGGACAGACGCCCGGCTACTTAGCAAAGCATGCGGCTTGCTCCTCCCCCTCCTGCCCCTCCAGCGACTACCACCTTCTAATTCAATTTCCCTTGAAAAACAATGGCTTCAATGAAGAGGGAAACAGGATTTTCCGAAACTTTGTAAAGTTTTGCACAATAATTATCCCCAAACTGGCAGGCTCCCTCCCCTTTCCTCCTCGAACCAACGTCCCTGGGACATTTTCACAGAGTTTTAGTCCCAGCTGGATGTGCCTGCTTCCTCCACCCCCAGGCTGCCCACCCCAGATCAGACCCTGGGCATTAGCTGGTCAGGGGTCCCGGGGGGCTGCTGCCCTCCCTCATGGTGGCCCACCTCCTCTCTGGGGAGGACCAGCCCTGGGGGAGAGGAAGCAGAGGGGATCTGAGTATTCCCCAGGCCCAGCTGAGGCAGGGGCCAACCCCCTAGTGGCCATTCCCTGGGCTGGCTCCAGGCCCCTCCAAGCCAGCATGGTGCCCCACGGGTCGGGGCACTGAACCAGAGGGGATGGAGTTTGTCCGAGGGCCCGGCTGCTGCAGTGGGCGATGGAGTCGAGACTGAACCCCAACCCCAGACTCTGCTCCCTTCAGGTGGGGAGCCGCTGCTCACCAGCCCACAGAGCAGAGGGCGTCCCCCTGTCTTCCTTCTTCACATCTGAGGGGCTAGGGTGGCCCAGCTGCTGGGCACTGGGAGGCCTGGCAGACCACCCTCAGGCAGACACAGCCACAGGCAGCCGGGCACAGCCTAACTGGCAGCTGAGATCAAACCCAGAGCTGGAAGCTTCTCTTTGCGGAGCACCACCACCCCTCGCCTGGGGCCCTGCGTGACCCCTGCGACCTCAGCTGGGGGCAGCCGCCCATGCCCACCCCGACTGCTCACCCTAGGGACGCCCCGCATGCTGCCGAGCCGTCCCCTACCCAAGCGTGGCCCATCTGCTCACCCCAGGTGGCTTCCCCAGCTGCTGCCCGTGACCTTGACCTTGATCTCCACCAGCTCCCATCCCAAACCCTGCTCTTTTCCTGCTGCCAGAAGGTGAAGGCTGAGGAACACATTGGGGTGAAGACAGGGTGTGACTGGCAGGCCGGCCTCGCTCTCCCGGAAACAGACCTGGCCCTGGGGTGGGAGAGCCGCCTGCCTGGGCCCTCGAAGCTTCCAGGAGCCCAAGAGGAAGCATCCTGGTGCTGAAGGCACCCTGTGCCACCTGCACCCACCCCAGCCTGGGGCCCATCTACAAGATGGCCCCGCCCCCCTGGCCTGCTGGGGTCACCCCTTGTGGAGAGCCCACCCCTGGAGGGCGGGGCAGGCCCGTTCGGCCAATAGGCTGTGGCGGAAAAGCCAGCATCGTCCATGTGCAGCAAAGGGGGACGGCCAGGGGTCCACCCTGACCCTCTGTCGGATCCCTCATCCCAGCTCCAGAGGGACCTCACTGGGTAAAAGCAGCTAGGTTCTGGGACCGTCTTTCCAGTGACAGGACAGCAGCCGGTCCCTCAGCCGCCGGCGCCAGCCCCATGGCCTCTCGCTGAAGCTGTTTGCACCAGTTTTGTTAAGAAAAATGATCCCCAACTTTGAAACAGGTGAGGAGAGGACAGCAGGTGTTCTCCATGGTCTGGATGTCTGTGTTCCCCCAGATTCAAAGATGGAGACCTAGGGGCCAGCGCGGGTAAAGCCGCCTGCAGTGCCGGCATCCCATATGGGTGCCAGTTCAAGTCCTGGCTGCTCCACTTCCAATCCAGCTCTCTGCTATGGCCTGGGAAATCAGTGGAAGGTGGCCTGAGTCCTTGGGCCCCTGCACCTGCATGGGAGACCTGGAAGAAGCTCCTGGCTCCTGGCTTCGGATCTGCGCAGCTCCGGCCATTAGAGCCATTTAGGGGGTGAACCAGCAGCTAGAAGACCTCTCTCTCTCTCTCTCTCTCTCTCTCTCTCTCTCTTTCTCTTTCTGCCTCTGCTTCTCTTTAACTCTGCCTTTCAAATAAATAAAATAAATTAAAAAAAAAAATGGAAACCTACCCACTGGTGGCAGTGGGCAGAGGAACCTATGGTCAGACAGTGAGGAAGGGACCCTGGGCAGTGGCGAAGCGGCCCCCAGGGTGACCTGGGCCCTCCCACCTGGTGAGGGTATAGGGGTTGGGGGGGAGGTGGGGCGGGAGAGGGGGAGGCGGGGCCGGGGCTGGGGCAGCTGCCCCAGACCCTGACTCCCAGGCTCCAGAACTCTGTGCGGCCACTCAGTTTTCCTGCTTCTGGCCACTGTGGAGGCAGCGGGGGCGGACGAGGGGAGCCACGCGTGGTCGTGGAACGTGCTGGGTGCACCGTGCGCTAGCCGAGGGCCAGGCTGTGGAATGCCATGGACATGTGGGTTTCTGTCCAGGAGAAAACCCCAAGCTGCTGTGGACTGACACTGGCCGCCTGGTGTCCCCTCAGGCCCCCTTGGTCCCAGCGTCTGTACTTCTAGTTCTCCAGCCTCTGAATCCACTCTGCCAGGTACCGATGCCCTCATTCGTGAGCTGAGAATTTCTGATGTGTGTTCCGCCTGCACTCCGTGGAGTTAATGCTCTTCCTTAACCTGTCTGAGACTCAGCTTCGCAGCTTAGATGCCCCCAGGAACGGGGCGCTCACTACTCATCACTCCCTTACCCGGCTCGCTGCACGCGGCCGCCCCGGTCACCGTCGGAGGAGAGCCTCAGGAAGCCAAAGCCCGCATGCCCACAGCAGCTATTTCCCGTGGCTCCGCATTCAGAAAAGGAAGCTGATCTGAGTTTCACTCCTGTGGATTGAGGAAGAATGGCTGTGGGAGATGACTCACGACTGATGGTGCTCTGTGCCCTGGCCCGTGCAGTGGAGGAACTGGAGATGGTCGGGGGTCCCAGGCTCCAAGGGACCTCGCGGGGTGAAGCCTCCAGTCCCTCCCCGGCTTCCTCCCAGGACTTTCTAGCTCTGAGGGTGAAGGTCAAATCCCATCCACAGCCCCCTTTGTGGCCTCGCCCTGCCCCTTCCTTCACACCAAGCCCCTCCTTGTGCTGCTTGGGCGCATGTGGTCCCACCACGCCCTGGCCTTTACACCTGCCATCGCCACAGTGCACCCATCACCAGCTGACACCGCCTCCTCACCTTCCCCCTCCCTGCCGCCCACAGAGGCCCTGGGGGAGCCTGGACTCTGCCCCTGCCGTCCCCACCCCCACACTCACGAGCTGATGATTTGAACTTTGCTCTTGGAACGATTGGACAGTGCCGGCTTCTCTACTGGCCAGCAGGTCACAGGAGACTGGGGACACGTCTGCCTCGCCCTGCATCCTGTCCCCCAGGGCTCACGCTGGGCCCAGAGGAACAAGCGTCGGTGAGGGCTACAGAGCAAGTAGAGGACGGTCTTGTGGGTGGGAGCAGACGCGTGCGGAAGGGCCTGGGGCTGGGCCTCGTCCTGCAGCCGGAGCACTCTAGTGCAGTGTGGCCCAGGGTGGAAGTGCCTTGGCCTCTGCACACAGCTGGATCTGTGGCTCGGGCTATGGGATACGGTCAAGTGGTCCCTGTGTTTCTCTCTAACGAGAGCAGCTTCTGAGACACGAGAGACTTCTTGACGCCTGCGCACAGCCCGGCGCACACAGGCGGGCTTCCTGAGTTAGGATACGGGGCTGGGCGCTTGCTGCAGCGTTAGGGTCCTGCTGGGGACACTCACGCACCATGTCAGAGTGCCCAGGTTCAAGTCCCAGCTCCACTTCCGATCGCAGCTTCCTGCTGACATGCACCCTGGTGGGCAGCAGATGAGGGCTCAGGACTTGGGTCCCTGCCACCCACATGGGAGAACCAGTTTGAGTTCTGGGCTCCTGGCTTTGGCCGGAGCCAACCCCAGCTCTTACAGGCATCTGGGGAGTAAACCAGTGGATGGAAAATCTTCCCCTCCCACTCCCCCTTCAAATAAAATGAAAATAAATAAAAAATTTAAAGGTACATATCATGATAGAGGTGAAAAATGGAAATGTAATGGCTGCGTGTCAACAACCAAATGGAGTCCTCTGCATCCACCTCTCAGAATCCCCCACTGTCCACCCTGGGGATGCCACCTGTGCGTGTGCAACGGCTGTAATGACCACAGCCAGCATCAGGTGTGGCTGGCTCTGGGCAAGGCTATTTTTTTAATTTTATTTTAAAGATTTATTTATTTACTTGAAAGGCAGAGAGAGAGAGAGAGAGAGAGAGAGAGGGAGAGAGAGAGAGAGAGGTCTTCCATCCGCTGGTTCACTCCCCAAATGGTGGCAATGGCTGGAGCAGAGCTGATCTGAAGCCAGGTGCCAGGAGTCTCCCCCAGGTATCCCATGCAGGTGCAGGGGCCCAGGCACTTGGGCCATCTTCTACTGCTTTCCCAGGCCATAGCAGAGAGCTGGATCGGAAGAGGAGCAGCCGGACTCTAACTGGAGCCCATAAGGGATGCCAGCACTGCAGGTGGTGGCTTTACCTGCTGCGCCACAGCGCAGCCCCCAGGGTGCTTCACATATTAAGCCTCACAATGGCCCAGTGAGGTAGGCACTTGAAGCTGAAACAGAGAGATTAGGTAAAGTTGACCAAAGACACACAGCCAGTAAGCGGCAGAGCTGGGATCAGAACCCAGGTGGCAGGCTCAGGAGCCTGGATGCTTGATGCTCTGGGTTTTACGCAGGTGTCTACACTTGAGGTCTCAGGGCATAGCTGTGCAATTGTGGAGTCTGAACTTGAACCTTGGCTCTGCTCCTTCCTAGCTCTGTGACCCTGGGCAACCTAGGCACCCCTCTGTGCTCAGCCTCTTCTTCAGAACGGGGACCATGGTGGTTCTGCTTTCCAGGTGGCTGTGGATGAGCGGATGGAAAGTTCTAGAACAGAGCATGGCCCGGCAGGTGGCAGGTGCTCAGGCCATGCCACTGTCACCATGGTCACCCACACCAGGCCTGTTCCCTGGAGAGAGGACCCGAGTTCCTGCTCCCCCAGAGCGAGCGGTGCCATACTGCAGGTGCAGGAACGCACCCCTGCCTATCGCCCCCATCCGCCCTCGGCCGATAGCCCAGGGTGAGCCTGGGCTTTCTGACCTCTGACAGGTATTACGACAGCTGCACCCCTGCCAGGAGCCTGCCAGGTGCCTTCTGCCCAGGACAGTCAACCAGGGGCTCACGGTTTGGTGCCCGGGAGGCTGACGGCCTGAGTGTGGAGCCGCTCCTGGGCGTCGGTGCTGCAGCACCACCCACAAGCTCCAGAGAGGCCCGAGGCCCAGCCCCCTACAGCGCACACTCCCCAGGAGCATGTGGCCAGTGGAGACCCGCCTCCCAGGGCGGTCACCCCTGCTAGCTCCACAGTAGTCCAGCACGGCCTCCCTCTTTTTTTTTTTTTTTTTTTTTATTTTTGACAGGCAGAGTGGACAGTGAGAGAGAGAGACAGAGAGAGAAAGGTCTTCCTTTGCCGTTGGTTCACCCTCCAATGGCCGCCGCTGCAGCCGGCGCACCGCGCTGATCCGATGGCAGGAGCCAGGATCCAGGTGCTTTTCCTGGTCTCCCATGGGGTGCAGGGCCCAAGCACCTGGGCCATCCTCCACTGCACTCCCTGGCCATAGCAGAGAGCTGGCCTGGAAGAGGGGCAACCGGGACAGAATCCGGTGCCCCGACCGGGACTAGAACCCGGTGTGCCGGCGCCGCAAGGTGGAGGATTAGCCTATTGAGCCACGGCGCCGGCCACGGCCTCCCTCTTATGGGCTCAAACTTCCACGATCCTGCCCAAGAGCCCTGTGCCTAGGAGGCCCTGGCTGGCCACCTATCGAGTGGGGGTGTGGGTGGCAGAGGGGCCACCATGGGTGCCCAGCTCTGCTGCTCACTACCCTGTGTGCCTCTGACACCCACACCCACACGGGTGCAGGTGCCCTCAACCTACGCCAGGCTTAAATGGTTCCCACTCCAGAGCCAATGAAGTCGTTGTTTTAAAAGTCAGCACTGGGGGACTGCGCTGTGGTGCAGTGGGTTCAGCCAGCAGCCGGCATCCCATATGGGCGCCTGTTCGAGTTCTGGCTGCTCCACTTCTGATCCAGCTCCTTGGCAAAGCACCTGGGAAAGCAGAAGATGACCCAAGTCCCCGGGCCCCTGCACCCACGTGGGAGCCCCAGAAGCAGCTCTTGGCTCCTGGCTTTGGCTTGGCCCAGCTCCAGCCATCGTAGCCACTTAGTGGGTGAACCAGTGGGTGGAAGATCTCTCTGTCTCTGCCCTTCTCTCTCTCTCTCTCTCTGTAATTC